>NC_135331.1:188759479-189075802 GCF_023851605.1 Tamandua tetradactyla
CAGCGCCTGCTCTGGGTAAACAACTCCAGGTCCAGGACATTTTTAGCTTTTATAGTGGAGTCCAGTATTTTCAAACTTGCCAAAAGAGCTGATGTTAATATCACACAATGACGATGGCCAAGTTTAGACTTCTTTTATTAGAAAAAGTAAACTCTTTTTTTGCAGTTAAGAGTTATTCGCCTCCTTGCATCTCTCACCTTCCCTCCTCAGCTTGTGTTGGATGCACTCCTTTAGGAGTTTGTGGCTGGACATGGAGGCACAATATGTACAGCGGTTACTATCCATATATGTCTATTTGTGAAAACGGAACACACTTGTCTTTAAAGTCCAACCTCACAACTCTTTGTGAAGTCTACATAAGCTTGCTGCCTGCTTCTACAGGGACAGTGATGTCCTTGTGTTAGAACCGGAGCCCATGGGAAAGGATGGTACTTCTTATAGTGGTAGGGGGAAAAAATGAAACAAGATACCACACGCTTGTTTTCAATTGCATTGTGCTGCAGTCTGAGCAGAAAACAAAGCATCTCAAGTGTCTGGAGGGTTCCCTAAACCAGGACCAAACCAGCCTGCCCGAGAAACCCCTGGAGACCCCACCTCTGCAGCCACACTTCCAGATTGTGTGGATTTGTAAACACATACCTCTGATGACGTTTGGTACAATTTAGTCAAAGAAAGTGTCGAGAGCAACTTTATATCTAATTCACCAAATAAGCCTGATTAAAATGTAAATAAGATCCTATCTCAAATCCTTATATATTTACTTTCACATTCCTTTTGCCTGCTTCTAGATAAATATTTCATGGGGAGCTAAAAAGTATCATGAGAGCAACCTGCACACAGTAGGACTTTAATACATATAGAACAAGTGAATGAAACCCTACTTTGTGCCTGGAAAGGTGGACATGGTGATCAAAACAGCAGCAGCAAAAACCACAGGGATTGCTCGTTGAGCGCCAACTCTCTGAAAAGCTCTGTGCTAAGAATCTGGGTACACCTTTATTTCATTTCAGCCTCACAGCAAGTGGTCATGTAGACATCACTAATCCCATCTTACTGATGGGACCATGGCTCCAAGACGTAAAGCACTGTGCCAAAATTCACAAAAACTCGCCCACCCCTATTTCTATCTGGAAACACTGGACTTTCGTGGAGATTTTGGCTTCAGTTCTCCTGCCACCACTTATCTGTGAAATCTGTGAGCCTTGGTTCCTTCTTTGAAGGGATATTATATTTACTCAATGAGGTAACTGTAAGAATATGAGGGAATATATGCAATGCCAGGCAAACAATACATTTAGCTCATTTCAGCCTCTGTCCTTATTTGGACAGGAAGAAGATACTGGAGGTTGCAGAGGGTGGGGTGGGTGGTTGTCCAAAACCATCAATGCAGAATTATCTAATAAATTCCCCCCATCCTCTTTTCCACTGCAGACCTCCTATGCTTTGTGTTTTTTGTAAATCAAATTACATTACAGTTGTTTTCCAAATCTTATCAGAAATTCAGATATCCTATGGCTAAATTATAGGAGAAATTTCGTTGAGCCATAATTCACCCTGTCACTCGATGGTAACTATTCAGCACCTTTTTTTTTCCGTGGCAGTCCCAGGAATTATTTCATGCCAGTGTTTCATCTCTTCTTTTCCAGGTAAAGTCAATCTTAAATTGTATATTGATTCTAAAACTAGGGAAGGATTCTAATGAGTTCTTCACTCCAGGGCTACCACTTATTCTGGTAGTTACCAACCCTTTCTGCTGAAAATTCTTCTTCATATTATCTAAAATTTCCATGCTATATTTCATACCCCAAAAGAAATAAAGCAATCCAATTAGGTGATAGGATACAAAGGCAACAAATATTCAGGACAATTTTTTTTTAAGAAACATTTGCCCTAAAATCTTTTAAGAAAATCTTGTTTTAGGAAAAGTTCCTAGTGTTATATACATAAACCAAATGGATTTAAAAGGCCGAAGCTGGTGTCCCCAGCCCAACAGTGGCACTCAGACATCTTGAACTATGTGACATTTTTAAACAGGTGTCAGAATGACTCAAATCTCTATGGAAAAAAAGTGCAATTTGCTTGTGTAAGCCAGGCCTCATTTAAACTTTTTAAACCTTCATATGTGAAATTGATCCAGATTATTGCTCTATGTTTGGGAAATAACTGCAACACTCATACCTGATGACATACCACTTCTACTTCAATGTATGACAATTATATAAATAAATGCATATGATAATTAATGCAAAATGAATGTACAAACACTAGAGGCTGTCAATCCACAAAAAAGAAAATCTTGCAAAGGTTTTGAAAAGGTCTGTATTAGTAATATTAAACCACAAACTAAAACATTTTGGAAAGGGTGAAAGATGGAGAATGTCTGTACAGACGTCACTATCAAGTGTTTCCAGACTTACAGAATTTTAGAGCCAGAAAGAACTTCTCAAACTCTCCAGCCAACTTTCTCATTTTACAGCTGAGGAACGAGGCCCTGATGTTAAGTCATCTGCTCAAGGTCACAGAGCGGCTCAGCAGCACTGCCAGGAACGGAGTCCAGGTCTTCTTCCCCTTGGAGACGTGCCTGGCCGTGCAAAATTCCCAGGTCAAGGGAAGGGAAAATCATCTGGGGAGGTCGTGTTGGCAGTGAGAGAACAGTGAAGGTGACTTCTGGCTTTGTCAAATTTTACATTCAGTTTCCTTCTGAGCCCAAATAAGGGAGATGATACTCCATCTTCCAAGTGCAGCACAGGAGTAAGACAGCAGAGTATTTGTCTTGATTACTGTTTATCTGAAGAGCCTTGTGTCTTTGGCTAATGCATATCCTGGGTAAAGATTCCCAGACAAAAGGATTTTAAATTGGATGTTGCAAAAACCTGGGACTAACGCAGCAACTTTGCCTTAAGCAAGCCAGTACACATTTAATTTATAATTTTCTGTCTGGAAGATGACCCTGGAACATCACAAAGCACTTATTTATTTAGTCTGTTTAGGCCATGACGTCCCTGGCTTAAGTCTGGGTGGGTTTTGACTTCTTGCTTGTATAGTTCATCAGTGCTTCTTCCTTTACTTCTCAAACATATTTACCAGTTAAAGGGGTATTGTGTTTCTGTTTTCAATAGATGGAGAAAGAGGAGACTTTTGAAAAGATGAACTCATTCTCATCCACATTAAAGCTCAAGGGGCATGACAGTTGACATAATTTCATAATCCTACCTTATAAAATAACGTCTATGGTTTGCAATTTTTAAAAGCACTTATAAGATATATCATCCCGGGGGTTAGTAGAACTCTCTTTAATCTGATATTATCTCCAACTACTTGGGAGAGGTCTCAGACAATTCAATTAACATTCCATTGAGCAAATCTCACCCTCAACCCCAGGCCAGGTGCAGTATTAGACCCCAGGGATTCAAAGATGTAGAGGACAAATCCTTGTCCTTGGCCGGCGTGGTCAAATCTGAGGACTTCTAAAGCGGACGTGTGGGAGGCCGCCACTCTGAACACATCGGCCAATGCATTCTCTGGGGGTCGCCAGAGAATTCCAACTAGGGGAACACAGTTCAGTGTTTCTCTGAGTCCTGGCTGCACACTGGAATCGTGCAGAGAAGTATTTTTTTTTTAAATCTCACAAAAGCTGGAACTTTCCCCCACACTTGCTGAATCAGAGCATCCTGTGGTGAGGACAGGCTTCTGAATTGTTATGAAGTTCCACAGTTGATTATGTCAAATTTGGTTCTCATGTTATTTGAATACTAGAATGACAAAGTTTGGACTCTTAGTAAAAAAAAATACAAATTAAGTAGGACTCATGGAAGTTATACATTTGTATCGTTGTGTTTCAGCTAATATGCTATTTTCCAAGAACTGGGTGTTTCCCCCCTGGGATCATGGGATGCTGGCTCTCTTTCCTTCTGTTCTCAGGGCTGGTGACAGGTCAACATATTTTTAAGCCAGTAGATCTGTCATGGGGCTTATGTGCAGGCATTTCCAGATGACAGAAATATTCAATAGGAATCATTTCAAACTATCTGTTTTATGTACTGTTCCATACTCCGAAGAAACGAAACAATAAAACATTTTAGAAATGTAGGCTATTTGTGATCAGATACAAATCCTCCTTGCATTTTCTAATCTGTTTTTAGACTCTCATGACATCATTTCCAGATTCTTGACTTGGGAGATGTTGATGATGATGACAATAAAGCCAAAACAACAACAGGACTGTTGTAGGGCTGCCTCTTACTCAGCGACCAGACGAGGGCCTTAGAACATCCATCCACAAGAGGGCCAACCTGAATCACTTTCCCTCGGCGAGAAGCTTCTGGCAGGAACGCAGGGCTGCGAGCTGCTAGTTAAGGAGCATTGCCTGAAGGAAGCGGGGATTAACCCATCCCCTAAGGGAGCTAATAGTCCACAAATAACTTCTATGGGAAATATTAGCTTCAATCACCACTGCCTGCTAAAATGCCATTAACACGGGAAATCATTAGGGGCTGTTCACACCTTGGCACAGAAAGGGAGACCAGCCAGAACACCGAAATACCTGGAAGGAATAAGGCAACACAGGCAGGCTTTGGTTGGAGCTGGGGAAGGAATCTGGTTCATCGGGGAAGAGCGAGGGAAGATGAGATGGGTCACTGCGCGAGCCGATGCCGGGTTTGGAGGGAAGACGTTGAGAGGGCTGGTGCCCAAGTGAAAAGAAAGGAGGCATCATGACGTGAGAAGGGGACAGTAGATGACCTGAAGATGAGGGCGCAGAAAAGGGAAGGCCAAGGCAAAGGCACACTTCGGCGTGGACTCGGGCTCTCTGAGGACAGGACTTCTGCAGGTTCTGGGCCCAGGTCCCTCAGGAATCACACATGTGAGCACAAACATCCACACAGGAAAAGGTGGTGGGATCGGGGAGCAGCAAGATGGAGGTGAAAGAAGGAGGCAGTATTTTTTGCACAAGATTTTTATAAACTCACTCTCTCTTGTCCAACTCTTTTGAATCCACCTGGTTAAAATCTGAACACACTTTCTACAAATTTCATAACTTCAGACAAATAGCCAGTTCTGAATTAATTACATTCCCTCTGAAGTGAGGAGGGTGACCAGAGATGCAAGTTTCCCCTCCTGGAGCGCTGTCTCATCTCAGGATTTGCGCCCTCGCTTTCTTTCACCTCCCTGCCTCTAGCCGCGCCACTGCGGCTCTGGCCACTGTGTGAAGCCCAGCCCATTAGGTGGAGCTCCGGCCGCCCGGGTGGTCCGGCAGACCCACTTCCTCTCCAGGACCCGAGTTCAGTTTCCCAGGGGCCGCCTGAAATCCAGGGTGAATGAATTCTGTTGACTTTCCTGTTTAAGCTACCACCCCAAAGTTCTAAGACTGATCTAGGCCCACACACAGGATGCTCAATTTAAAAAGCTGAACTCTGCTGTTTTTGGGGGGTGTGTGTGCATGGTCTGGGAATCTAACCCGGGTCTCCCACATGGAAGGCGGGCATTCTAATCACTAAACTACCCGTGCACCCTGAACTCTGTTTTATCTGTCTAGGAGTTAATGATACAGATGTAATTTCATGGACTGTGAAAAAGACTGCACATTTATGGAAAAGGGGGGAAGGGGATAAACCAGACACTAAATTGAGTTTTCTGACTTTAATAAATAAAAGACCATATGAAGACTGAAAAAAAAAAACCCTTAAATTCTCTTTCTTGATAATCTACAAGAAAGGAAATGATTTTATTAAGTCATTGAGGCAAGCAGGCAAACTGCTGGGATTCCCTCTGCTTCCCCATCCTCTTAATTCTTGAATGCACAGGATAAGGCACGTACTTTAGTCCTGCTCTTAAAGAGCTGTACTTTAGAGATCCATCATGTTGGACAACCTTCAAGAAGGAACAAAGGTCGTTTCTCAGCCTTCAAGCATCACTTGTGCATCTTGTCTGTTTACTTAAGATTATGAAAGTAGCTCAGAGAGACCACAGAAAATAATCATGTGAAGTGCACTTTCTTTTTAGAATCAATAACTTCCAGAGCTGCATCTCTGGAGCGTGCAGGATGTTGAAGCTCCTACGACAGTTACGAATCGGTACCGTTCCTGAACACCAGCCCCTTTGTTAAATAAGTCAGAGTTCTAAACTGGTTTCAAAGTTAGAACAATCTTCCAATTTACTGCTAAAAATAGCATTTTGTTACAGGTTATAAATTGTCTTGATTATTTAATATTTCTAAAAAATGCACTGACAATTTAACTGAAAAATGATCACATTAAAATCAGAATTTTATGAACTAAGCTTGAAATACTCTAGCTGAGAATTTGGATTAGAAAATACTGAAAGGGACATCCTAATGCATAACTCAATACAATTTGATGAAGGTTTCTGAAAAAGTTAAATAATTACTAAAAACCAATGATTATATGCTATATCACAGTAAATGGAATAAGAGTCATAAAAATTGAAGTTTTATTATTTTTTTAATCAGATGCTGGGTTTTGGTGGTACCTTACTTTGGAAAATAGCCACAGGAACACATTACAACTCTGAACTATCAAAATAGTAACTGTGAAATTGAAGAGTCAGGAAATGCCAACAGCTTTACATTCACCACATGTACGTATCTGGGATGTAAATGAACTGAAGCTGTGGAGGAAGCACAGCCCGGCCCCACAGTGGGCATATAAGGTAGAACCTTCTGGATCTTCCTATTTCCAAGAGGTGAGTGGCACCCTTGCTGCACTTAGTCTCTACCCAGTAATGTTATGACAATATTCTATTCAAAAGTCGTTCCTGGAAGATTTTTTCAATTACCCATAACTTCCCAACGATAGCCACGAGTTATTCTGGAACTGCAAAGATGTAGAGAAACCTAACTGCTCTAATCACAGAACAAGTTGGCAGAAATGTATATTTTAACTTATAGGACCTTTGAAGAGTCTATGATTTTGCACCCATCTTCAGAACGGTCAACATCTAAAACAGTCACCACCACTTCCCCTCTCCCAACTGATCAACACAAAGTACTGTTTAGAAGGACTTAGGATGCTACCACATTTATTACTACAAAGGTTTCCGGATATGCTCAGACCATAAAGCCTTCTTAGTCTGTCTGAGTTTTCCCTCTGAATGTCCATAACTGCAGGCCCTGTTAGTTTCATCAAAATGTGCATGCAATCACTACATTTTCAAAAACCAGATCCGAATTACAAACAGAATAAAAAGTCCCTTTCATTAGACTTAATCGGTTTATAAACAGGTGTTAAGGGTAGTGTCTTCATGAATACTGCTTTTGAACTGTACCAAATCCTAGTCAACTTTTCTCACTTTTTGGTATTAACCTCCTCTACTTTCTTTTCAACTCTTGCATCCAGTTAGGGCATCTGACCCAGGGCATGACTAGCAGATGAAAGTGAGTTAAGCTTCTACCAAAATATAGCTACAGGCACTGAGAGAATATTTGAAGTTGAAACTGAGGCACAAAATTGGCATTTCAAACTTCAGTGGCAGCTGGTTAAATAACCAGGTCCCACTCCAACCCCACCCACTCCCCTAAACTGAAGTGAAGATTGGGGAATGTGGGCCAAAACACAGTCCAGACGCAACACTGAATTTTCTTCGTTTTATGAGATTGAGATAGTTTTGCTTAGAAATAGCCAATTGAATTTTTTGTCCCTTAAATCTAGGCCAAATTACCAAAACATACGTCTTCCTATGCCCAAAAATGTGCATGCAAGGAAATTTCCTGCAATGAGGTTTGTTTGAGTTTACTTTCAGTGTTATGTTTAGATAGCATAGCTTCAAAGATGCAAACGTGAGAAGATTCTTTGGTTCAATAATCGAGGGACTTAATTCTCTTTGGGAGCCAAAAAGCCTGGATATGACCCTCTCAGAGCTGGCTGGCTTTATACAACAAAGACAGTGCAAGTGGCAGGGTCAAGGGGGAGCCACAGGAGCTGCTGGAACCCTCCTTCTGAAGTCAGGGGTCTCATCACTGGTGAATTCTCCTCCTCAGTGTGAGAGAGACACGCACCCTGGTTCCTTGGGGCCCACAGCCCAGCCTGAAGGGCCAGGACGAAGGCGACCAGAGAGAAGGTCACCTGGTGTGTGCTGGCCCTGGGCTGAGACCACCTCCCCTCCACGCCGCCCCTCACATGAATTCCCTGACTCCGGAAGCCTCTCTTATTACATACCACGCAGCAGAGGTGCGCGTACACAGACGCATGACTGGGGGGCCAGTTATGCACAGGAGAGGGCAGAATGGGGGGAAAAAAGGCTCTCAGGAACTCAACCAGGTTGTAAAGTTACCTCACAGCCTTTGGGGCACTTTCAGAAGCATCCCAAATCCCCAGGATTTGTGAGCAGAGTAAATCAGTCCTTTTTCTACCCATTTTCCTCTCCTCTGATAACATCCTGGGGTTCCACAAATGGAGAACCTTGGTGTGTCCCATGAAATTCATTTATAAAATCAATGCCTAACGAGTTCTAAGTAAGATTAATGTCCCCATTGCCAGGATGACTATAGTTCCTAAAAAGAAATCTAAAAAGGAAGCTGGGGTTTGGGGAGCCCACATACCTCTCCTTCCTAATTCAGGTTGAAAATCACCACTGAAGTATCTGCACCACCCAGCATGTATTTATGGTGTCATTCCAGCTAAGAATGCGCAGGGGTCTTACTGCACTTTCTTAGGGCAACCTAACATGCTATTGTGTCCAATAACCAATAAATGACAGCCACCAGCCTTTGCACCTCAATAACAGTAAATGTTAGAATTGGTTGTTTACACATCTGTCTTGCTCAATCAACTAATTAAAAGCTTTAAAAGAACAGGAACTAAAGCTCACTTTTCTCTACACCTAACCCAGTAGACACTCAATGTATCAAAGGACCCATCCTCTGTCTGGGCTCTGCTCCGAGGTCTCTTGTGTGTGTCCTTTCCCACGCTGGTTTGGAGGGTAGAGTTGGTTGGCACCAGCAACCTTGGTGGACGTGTGCGAAGCCATATTCTCTCCTGAGTCAAGGTGGCGAGCTCTGTGGCACAGAACTGATGAGGACGTGTGTGCAGGATCATCCCGAGTCTTCAGCTCAGTGTGCACATGTACCCACATCTCCAGGTGTGTGAGCGCCCCTGCACATGCAATATTCACCTCAGTTCTCCTTTCTGTCACCTACCATCCCCACTGTCTTTGATTCTGCTGGTTCTGAGAGCCTGTATTAATGACAGAAGGGTTTTCTACCACCACCACGACCAGGGTGGAAACAGAACTGTCTTGTGATTAGGTCTTCTATAGACCTCTGGGGTGGGAATGCTTTAGAGGGAATTCAGACGCAGAACGGGCAGCTGGAACCTTAAGGCTGTACTCACACGCGGACAACTGATGATCTCATGCATTTAGCGTCATACTGTTCGCGGTAACCTAGCTTGGCGCTATAGGAGCTGGGCATGTCTACTTTAGATAATTCAGACACTTAAAGCAATGTTCTTCTCCTCCACAGGACGTCAGTGTCACCTGGGGAGTTTTTAAATATGCCAACAGCTGTCCATACATTCAGATTCAATGGTGGGGCAGGGCTGCCAACCTCAAAGCCTCCCAGGGACTCTGATGCAGAGCCAAGGTTGAGAACCACAGATCCAGACATTTAGTTCTCAATTCCTCTCATGATACGGAAAACTAAAATTCTGAAGCTGGTTCCCTACACCGGTTGGTGAGCATCCACTACACTTCTGGCTGAAACAAGAGCATATCCTTTTTCACCTTGCGGGCAATACTGGCAATGTGAGCAGGTTACTTATCTTCCAGGTGGGATTTTTCTGTTTATTCCAGGGCAGCTTGAAATTCTAAGGCTTTTCCTCTACATGCCAGCAGAGCTTAACAGTCACTGTGGGAACCCAAAACACCTCCATACATTTCCAAATGCCCCCTGGGTTGCTGGGAACCACTGATTGGCTGGGAGGGTCTGGCTTCAGAGGCAAGGAACATTTCAGATAAACTTTAGCCCTCAAACCTTTACTTTCAGTTCATTTGTCAAAATGGTCCCTTGGAGATGGTGGCCTGGAGGCACATTGAGGCTTTGAAAGACAGTGTTCTCATTGTGAAGTGACTGGTATCCCCTGGATGACATAATTGTTAAATAATGGAACACCTGAATAATCGATGCCATCCAGCACTTAGCGCAAGCATTCCCTGAATGTCACAGCCTGCTACACAGACTTTGGAGCACAGGCTGAGGTGAAAAGCCAGAAGCATTTCCTGACAGTGTCTATTAGGTCTCAACTCCCAACTCCAGGGCTCTCCCCAAAACATGGAGAATAAGAGCAACTACTTTAAAGTGAAGTTTTTGTCCACTGTGAGGAGATTTTGTGTTTTTAATTAATACTCAAAGGGAAATGGCTGTGCCAGAAGGTGAGCTATAAATAACTTGCAGTCCCTGGCATGTTAAATTCTGGGTTTCCAGTACACCTTTTGAGGTGGAGCGAAGACTTCCCACATACCCTTCTTTATGCTGAGGCATAAGATATTTCATTGACTGCCAGTTTTCATATCCATCAACCTGTGCGTCTCCACAGGTACATGACTTCATCAGGGGCTGGGGTTTCTGGATCTTGGGTGGTGCTGGCACCTTGAAGCTCTCCGCTGGGTAGATGGCCAAAGAGATGGGCAGAACAGGGTCACCCGCTTACCTTCTGGGTTCACTCCCGCCTGCCTGGCCACTTTCAGGGTGGGAGGAAGGGGATGCTCAGGGTCACCAAAGGAAGGGATTCATGTCTAGAGAACAAGGCTCCCACTCCCACTCCTCGTATTTGGTGAGATTTACATGAATGGAACCATGGCCAGAGTGGACTAAAAGGGACAGACTGAAGGGAAAATCACTCTGATGGCAGGACAATGGAAACTGAGGTCTGGATTGAAGACACCTGCTGGCCCAAGAGCTGACCCACCCATGTGTGTGGAAGGCTGAGTATGCAGAGGGTGAACCTTCCACGCCACTGTTCAGAAACAATGCCACCCCAGTTTTTCCCGAAACCTACGGTATTGCAGAGAGCCTGGCTGCCATCTCCACACTTGAAGAGGATGAGACTTTCACGCTGTATTGGAGAGAGCATGGCTGTTGTGCAAGTACTTGGGAGGGGCGTAGCTGCAGCTTCATCAGGCCCAGAGGACAAAACATCATTCCACAAATGACTCTCAGACCTAGAAATCTAGCGGAGTATGGCCTGCATGGTTTCGGAAATATTTGGGACAGGTGACCCCCATCTTTCTTTCAATTTTTCTTTATAGGAATGGAAATGTTCCCTTATACCTGTTCCTTCTTTGTGTATTGGAAGCAGATAACTTGCTCTTGGGGCTTCACAGGTCCACAGATGGAGGGGAACCGTGCTCCAGGAGAGACAACAGATACAACAATTTGATGAGAGTTTCAACAAAGCATGGTTACTGAAATGACTTAAGGCTTTTGGGATATCGTGACAGAATCAACGTATTTTGCATATGGAAAGAACATGTCTTTTTGGTCCAGAGGGTAGAGGTGGTGATGTGAAGCTGTCTGTACCCCAGAAAAACTTGCTCGTAAATCTAACCCATGTCCTGTGAAGTAGGACCTTTTTGATGAGGTTACTTCAGTGTGGCCCACTCCCGTCAGGATGGGTCTTCATCTTATTATGGAGTCCTTTCTGAATAGAATGAAATTCAGACAGAGAGAGAATGGCACAGAGGGAGCAGCTGGGCGCTGAACATGAACGGGACCTAGAGGCAAAGGGAGAGGCCAGGGCATGCACCGTGTGCCCTGCCGCGGACCGCCGGCAGCCAGCCCAGAACACCAGAGCCTTCCTGCCGCGGACCGCCGGCAGCCAGCCCAGAACACCAGAGCCTTTGGAGAGCAAGTGCCGCCTCGATGCCACCTCGATTTGGACTTTCTTTTAGCCTCAAGACTATAAGCTAATAAATTTCCATTGTTTAAGCCGACCTGCGGCATGACCCGCTGCAGGGCATTTGCCCAAACAGTGTAGGAAACTAAAACACCATTATTTCTCTATCTCATTCACTGCTCTGGAAGGGCATTCTGAGTGGCAACCCGTTACAGAAGGCAGGGCTCCAGACAACAGACTCAGTTAGCAAGATATGGGTCCAGGCCTAATAACCAAAGGCATAAATGGCTGGTTTGGTCAAGCACAGTAGGATGAGAATAATTATTTTCTCAACGACCGAGGCCTAATCCACTTGCACACTGCCAAATGCATCTCTTTAGACCAACCATCAGCAGCAACGCAACAAAGAACTCAGTTTCCCTGAGATTCACATTTCATTTACTCACCATATTTTTCAGAGATATTTGTTGGACGACAAAATTATCTTGTTCATCTGAAGCAAGCTAACAAGATAATTTATATCGTCTTAATTGATATATTTTTGGAAATGTGACCAAAATATGTCCGGCTTATGAATTTTCATAATGGCCAAATTCTGAGAAATAAAGTGAGAGATTTTGTGGTCAATTTTTATAGTCAATCTGCCAAAGATTTCTCAGGAAGAGTATAAATAAAGATGTAAAAGAAGCAATCAAAAATTAAAGTGATTCACACACAAAAAAAAATCACACTTACTCCCTTACCTGAAATATTTTAGCACTTGGGCTTCTTGCAGAATTTGCAGTGGTAGGATGAATAGTGTCTTTTTAAATAAATAAGCAGTCTTCAGTGTTTTTATGGCATTGATTACTATAGAAATTATACTTCTTGTCTTGAAGGGTGAACAAAAGAAACAAACTGAAAATACTACAATGAATGGTAAATGATGAAAGGTTTACAGTACAAAAAACAATGTGAAAAGGAAGACAAGTTTAAATATTGTTGTGTACGAAAGTGATGAAAATAATACAAGAATGAGAATAAGTAAAATGATAGGCTGGAACATCTGGGAAGGTAAATGCAAAGACAAAGAGAAGAATTAATTAATGACTTTAAAAACTGAAGCTCATATCAACTAAACTAAGTATTAAATTCAAAGTAAAAGAAGAGCTTTCTGTTAAGCCTGTGTTTTGAAAAGGTACCTAGCTAATCCTATTATTAAACACAATGCTTTCATTTTTTTTTTCCATGAAGGTAAAACAGGAAATTAAAAAGCAATTGTCGGGCGGTCCTCGGTAGCTCAGCAGGCAGAGTTCTCGACTGCCATGCTGGAGACACCGGTTCGATTCCTGGCACCTGCCCATGCAGAAAAACAAAACCACACCTGTTTGGTATATTAACTGGAAAAATCAGCCATAACATTTCAAAATCCAACAAGTTTTATCATAAAACTTTAGTATAGCAGAGCAACGTGCAAGATAAATAAGCATTAAGGCTGCAATCATTCCACTTGGGGTTGCTAACAGGCAGTTAATCTAATGCCATGCTTCTGCGTATAAACCTTTATAACATCAATGCCTCATGTTTCTTTCAAAACCGTGCACACTGTTGCACTTTGGTGAATTCTCCAATCGAAGATTCCTACTCTTGCAGCTCGGTCTGTTAGAATGAGAGGAATACACAAAGTGCTGACTTTCCGAAAAGAACGCACTGACAGTGTCCACCGGACACCTGGCGGCCATGGCGGGTGGGGGAGGTAGAGCCCCCGGGCTGGGCTGGGCCGGGAGACACCGGGCAGGCGGCTCAGCCCGGCGAGGCTGGGGGGAGGCTCGGGGCGGGGCAGAGAGAGGCTCGGGGCGGGGCGCTGAGCCCCTGCCCGCCTCCCCCAGCTCCGGGCAGGCCCCGTCTTCCCCGCGCCCCCCGATCCCGCCCCCAGGCAGCGCTGTACCTGACTCACGGATATGGGCTCGTCGGCGCCGTGCTCGTCGCCGGCCTTGGGCACCTCCAGGCGGTCGATGAAGGCCTGCAGCTCCTTGCGGAAGGCCTTCATCTGCGCGTTGATGCGGTAGAGCAGCTCGTGCTCGCGGATGCGGCTGCCGTCGTCCTCGTCGTCCAGCAGGCCGAACAGGTCCCCGTTGGCCACGTAGACGCGCGCCTCGGTGATGATGGTGCTGGTGTCGGCGATGAGCCGGTCGATGGTCTTGCCCAGGCGCTCGGCCTCCGAGCGGATGTCCTTCAGCTGCTGCCGGTCCGAGAAGCTCTTGGGCCAGGGCCCGGGCCCCGGGTAGAAGGAGCGGGTGGGCGTGAGGCAGCGGATGTTGCGCACCTCCTCGGAGTCGCTCTCGCCGCCGATGGGCCCCTCGCGCTTGCGGTGCGGCGGCCGCGAGTCGTCGTCGCTCTCCTTCTTGCCCGCGTCGCTCTCGGCGTCGCTGTCGCGGGGGCTGCCGCGGATGCCCAGGTGCGAGGCCAGGTCGTAGCGCTGCATGTTGGACATGAGCACGCGGTTCTCGTACTGCAGCTGCATGACCTTGCCGCTGAGCTCGTTGATCTGCAGGCGCGCCGCCTTCAGCTCCTCCTGCAGCGCCTCGGTCTTGGCGCTGTCGTGGTGCCGCGCGCTCTCGTGGCCGCCCGACTTGAACTTGTACTTGTTGAGCTCGGCCGTGACGCGCTGGTTCTGCTCCTCCAGGTCGGCCACGTTCCTCCGCAGCAGCTCCGTCTCGTCCTCCACCAGCTGCAGGTGCTGCCGCAGCTCCGACAGGGACTCGCTCTGCTCCCTCAGGAGCGGGTGCGCCGAGCCGTTGAAGTCCTCGCCCCGCAGGTCGTCCAGCTCCGCCTTCAGGCCCCGGTTCTCCACCTCCAGTTCCACGATCTTCCTGCCCAGGATGTTGGCCTCTTCCTCCACCAGCCTCAGCCGTAGCTTGAGCTCAGCCTCCCTGGTGCTGGGAGGCCCCCCCGCTTCTCCTTTGGGCAGAGGGCTGTCCAGGTCCCCGTAGAAGGACCTGTACTTCTGCAGCTCGTGCTCGAATCTGTCCTTTTCCTTATCGATCTTGGCCATTTTCTTCCTCATCAGAGCGGCTTCTTCCTTGACGAACTGCAGCTGGCACTTGAGATCTTCACTGTCCTCCTCATTTGGGGAAAAGGGGGGCGGGGGGAGGCAAGGATAGGAGATCATTGTCATGCAAAGCAAGAAAACAACCAGAAAGGACACCTGCAAAATTTAATTTCTTTTTCTTGAAATTAAGATCTGACTTGAGAAAGAGAGACCAAGCAAAAAGAAGATGCTATTTATTTTCTCCAAATCACTCTGATTCTTTGGCAAATAAAAGATTAGGAGGGAGGATATTATATCCTAGAAGAAGAAAAAAAAATACAGAAAGAAAATGTGTGGTCATCACTTTTTCAGAGATATGTCCTAACTGCGTGTAACCGCTTGGTGTTAACAGCATGGCATTTGTGTGTGTGTGTGTGTGTGTGTGTGTGTGTGTGTGTGTGTGTTTCACCTGGTTTGAACTCCTCCAACTCTAATAAATATGAGGCCTATTCTCTGGAAGGAAGATACGGTTCACAGGCAGTCATTTACTGAACACTCATTCTGGGTCAGATACTGTAAAAATTCTTTACATAATTAATGTTCAGAGTAAATTTATAAATAGGTATTAAAATTCCTGATTTAAAGATTTTAAGTAATTTGTTCAAGGTCACACAGCTAGCAGGTGGCAGACAATAAAGGTGAAATTTGAATTCAGTGCTTTCTGACACGAAAGCTCAAGCTCACGATCACTGTGCCATAAAAAATATAATGTGCCCTCCAACTTTTTCGAGGGAAAACTTTTCTTAAAGACCTTTAAAGTGGGGACAGTTTAACACTGGCATGGTCCATCTAAGGAGAAACCAGTAGACATTCTGTCTGGAAGGCTTTTAATATCGGATGTACCCCCAATAAGCTCAAATGGTTGAGTCAGTTCTGCCTGGTGAAAAGATAATGGAGTGGACCCTGCAAACATTAATTCCTCTCTCACATTCCTGTGTCACCCTTCAAGCCATATTTGCAGTAACTGAAGTAAAAAGCCCAAAACGAGAAATGGAAATCAGTTCTTTCTCTGACAGATATTATGCAAGCACAGAATTATGCTCAAAGAGAATAGGAGACCTTCGCACAAAATTCTCTGGTGTTACACTTATCACTAGTTAAGTATGTACTTGGAGCCATTCACGTGACTTCTGTGGGACTTTGGTTTCTTCATCTCCAAGACGGGAATAAAAATTCCTTCCTTACCCAACACTCAGAGTCATTTGTGTGTGAAAAAGTTCTGGGAAAGAAGTAGCAAGCGCTGTTGACAAAGGTGAAGAGAATAAGCTTCTCTTAGACATGCTCAGTACGTATGGGCTAGAGCCCGTGAGATGGGAGAGGTGAGCAGGACACGGGTTCCCCATCCTCCCCATTACTGCGGGTGATACAAAGGGGCTGAGAGCTACAGGGTGTGCAGAACCTGACCTGCACATTCTACCTGTGAGTGTGTGTGTGTGTTTGTGTGTAAACTCTCACATCAATCCTGTCATGAAGGTGATACTGTCTCCCATTTGCAGATAAGGAAGCTGAGCTTCAGAGAGGCTTGTTAATGTAGCAGAGCACAAGTTAACCGGCGGTAGAGTGCAGGCTGTATTGGGTCTGTCTGACCCCAAAGCACATGTTCTCCCCACTGCACGTGGTGCCTCCAGAAAGGAAGCACAAAGTTAAAAAAGTGGGGCAATGGGGCAACATTAAAGAAAGCAGATGTACTGCTTGTATACTTTTCCTGTAGAGGAGATTTAGTAGGAAGAAGCACAAAAAGAAGGGGAGTGACAACCTCTGCCGCATTGTGGGAGATGAGGATAAGATATCCTGTTGCAGGAAGGTTTCGCTTGGGATTCCATTGCACAAGGGAAGAGAGAAGCTGTCCTGCAAGAAACTGTGAGTTGGAAGTCTCCAAACACATTCAGTGAGGATGAAACCAAGGACAGAGTGCAAGGCTGAATATCATATCTGCATAGGAATCAAAGGTAACATGAACAGAGGAAGTTTCGAGTTCAGGTGTCTGGCTGGTGTGTGCTGCCAGTACAAGGATCAAGGATGCATAAATAGGAGCAGGCTTTGTGTGACAAATGTGGGCTCGAGTTTGGAAAATGCTGCTTTTGAGATGTGGCACTGGAGGGATGCCTTGTAGAAACATCTGTCAACAGGTGTGTGCGTGCTGGGCCAAAGATGACAGAGATGACACCTCTCTAACATGAAGAGAGCTGGGGTCTAAAGGTGAGGATGTGAGAATGTGATACACAGAGGTTAGGGGTGAAGCTGTGGCAGTGGTTGCAGAGATCACCAAAGAGGAGAAGAGAAAGGGAGGTAAATGAGACATGGACAGAGGTCAGGGGGGTGGAGGAAGGCAGCCTAAGGTCCTGAGGCCACTATCAGAAATGATGCTTGAAGAGAAAAGTGGCCAGAAATGGCAAATAGACTTATAGGCAGGCTACATTGTGTGGGGAAGAAAGAACTGATGAGGCTGGGAGGATAGGCTGCCACTACTGCTATAGCAGAAGTCCTTGATTTCCCAGCAAGGCTTTTATTTGCAAGTACACACACACACAAGAATTGGCACAATGCTGCATTATGAATCTAATCAAAACAGCATTGGGTATGATTGATTCTCAGGGCACAGACTGGAGCAGAAATAGCACTTCATAAAAAGAGAGGAGGACATCTGATTTGTGTTTATGTCAGCTCTCCCATGCAAAGGAATGGAAATACAAAAATTATTTTAAGATTTGGATATATACTGCATGTACCAAAGGCATTATGAGGGAAAGAGAGGCATCAGGTTAATGATGGACAAAGCAGTTGTTTTACTTAATTAAAAATAAATCAAGATACAGATTTTGACAGTTTCTGCAAGGCCAAGATATGAAGAACCGTCTATGCCAATGTGCCTTGCATCTCCATCCTGTAACCTGTATTTGGAATGAATCTGATTGTTGTAAATATCAAACCAGAAATTGTACGGAATATGCTTGGTCCATCATACTGGGCAGCAAAGGCTTGCTCCTGCTTTCCTCAGTGAATGGGAGACAAGAAAAATTAAAATTTTGTGAGATATGAGGCAAGTTGTCTCTTATTTTTATTTAAAGACTCACTCATAAGAAGATTTAAATCCCCTGTGACATAAGTGTGGACGTAAGGATGATCAAAGACCAGACAAAAAGGGAACCGAGGCCAGTTTTGGCGTAAAATACCCACTACCAGGTGAAATTGCTTTCTAGTAAATTACATACATTGACCCATTTAATGCTTACAACTACCCTCTCTTAAGAACCCCCATTTTGAGACAGGAAACTGGAAACAAGAAGTAAACTTGTCTAAGTCAAAACCTGACATTTGGCAGAGGCAAGGTGTGACCGTAGGGAACATCGCCCTAAAGCCACTGTTCTTAATTGCTAGGTTAGATTTCTTCTTAGTAAACAAAGTCACTGTGCTGCTGTCACAATATGTAAGGAATGGATTAAAGAAGCTGAAGAAAATTAACAGTGAAATACAAAGCTATGCACAACAATATTTGGTTGAGCCATAGGAGCCCCGTTCCCATACGTCAAAACCAGTAGGGTACTGGCAATTTCATGAGGTTCATCCCAGAAAACAGGGACACGACAGTAAGCAAAAGTGGGTGCTGAGCAGGTGCACAGGGTCAGGCCTGGGGTGCTGGGCTACTGAGGAATCAAGGTGAGTAAGATGTGCCTGCCTACAAAATGCCCCTGGCTCCAAGGGGAGTTAAGTATATAGACAAGAATTAGAGTATAATTGTGGTATTACCTTAACTAAACAAGAGAATCATCTGAGGGCCACCCATAATTCAGAATCCCCACCCAGTACATCCAGATCAAGCTCCTGGGATGCATTTTTGAAAAGCGACAGTTAAAGACCTCTGAAAATAAACAAACTGGAAAGGATAGCTGGGACTTCAAATGCCACAGCTGTGTATGTACAGACTCCCCAGGAAGCTGTATCCATAAATAAAAATGGGTGGATTGCAATATGTCTTGACCTCTGTGATGCCCCAAGGCCCACCAAGAAACCGATAAAGCTGGGGTGTCTCTTGTACAAAGTACACCACGGACAGGTGGCGCTGGGTTCACGGAGTGAAGCTGGGTAAACTGTTTTAACAAACAGTTAAAAATTCCTGGATTGGGGAGTGTTGTTGAAAAGGATAAATACGCTTTAACCTAAGAACAGAAGAGTAAGGTAAACAATAATGTGTGGATTTTTTAAAAGTAAACAGTTGATTTCTGGTTTTGGAGCAGGGGCATGCAGCATCTATTCCCAAAGCAAGGTGGGGAAGGGGATTGGTGGCCACAGGTGAAATATTTAGGGTGAGGTGGCTAAAGTTATGGCAGAGACAGAGGGGGAAAGTTGGAGTGGCACAGTGCATGTGGACTTTTAAAAGGAAAAGAGAGAAAGGTACAAGACAGAGTAATGACCTTGGTTAGGAGAGTGCGTGATTTGAGAAATGCTGAAGCTGTTATGTTCCTGTGCAGGTACCAGGAGAAAAATTAACCCAAGGGCCAGAAAGAACAAAGTAGGGGGAAAGAGGAAAAAAAGAAAAAAACAAACACTTAATACTTTATTAAAAAATGATTGGGATCAACTTTTTCAATTTCTGAATGTTTCAGTTGGTTATCATCTAATGGGAAAATATCTTGTGAGAATAAAAAGTATTGACACACGTAAAATACAGATTCCAACTAAGACACTTAAACGTCAGTATCCAGCCGCGTGTTTCAGAGTGCCTCCTATAACATCCCTTCTGCCCCCTCCATTCCCTCTTCTATTTTAACATCTCTCTCGTTGCAACCAGCAGCACATTCTGCTCTTCCTGGAAGCAGGCTGGTCCTTTCCTGTGGCTGTGATTCGAAGATTCTGAACAAGCCCCTATTGAGTACATCTTTTAAGTTTTATTTTTGTTCCTACGCTTCCTTCCTTTTGCTTCCCCAATCAATGGTTTGGAGAATTACTTCATTCTAGGACTTTGCCAGCCTCTCTTTCCCCTCTGGCATCCTTTCCTACAACATTCCTTTCTTTATACTCCCCCGATGCTATAGGAACAGCCATTCTATTGGCCTTATTAATTAGGAGAGAACAAGATTATCACCATGGGTTCGGCTCTCAAATATAGCAACACACAAAATAATAATGACATTTTGCTACGTGCTTACCATGTAAAAGCAATTATAATACGGGTGTTCATGCCGGCTTTATAAGCATACACTGAATGCTTTGTACCGCCTGTATCTATAGCTACGTAATTTGATTTCTTCTTGCATGACTGTATCAGTCTATTCACATTATGTTTATTCATAATTGTACTCTATCATCATAAACATTTAGAGATGCCTGATTTACTAGTTAAAATTTTATTTCCACATACCTCTGTGGGAGTCTGCTGAGCCTTTTTTTCAGATTTTGGTAAGTCTTTGCTTCCTCTTCTTTTTAAAGATAACTGAAACAAAGCACGCATATAGTTAATTTGGTAAATATTAATTTTAATTCAGTTTTGTGTCTTTAAGTGTCTTTATCTGATATGATAAAATCAAGCTAAATATAAAGATTTATTTCATTAGTCATTTAGGAGGGAAACAGTCCAAGTTACGTACTTTAGATAAATTTACTTTGGACTGGGATACGCATTACAGTAAATAGTTGCCAGTTATCTGATTAATTGAAAAAAAAAATACAGGAAACCTTCTATGAAAATCCAGAACAACATGAACAAAATTTAGACTGAGAATTCAAAATACTATCTAAAGGCAAATGCTTGTTAGAATTCCACATCACTAAAAAAAGGAATACTACTATTTTCAGGGCTGAAGCTAAGTTGCTATAAGCTTGAAAAGACAAATTTCAGTGGATTTTTAGAATTTGAGGAATTTCGTTCTTCCCTCACCACACGTTCGTGCAAATACACCATCACTTACACACCTGGACGCACATGTGTGAAATACAAATCAGGGGTGACAGGGACTCCACAGTACAGGGGAGCACCGATTAGCACCATTACTTCACAGAACTTACATTCAATCAGAATCTATTCTTAAAACACTCTTTCTAGCCTCACATTGCAGATGCTGAAACTACAGCTTAGAAAGGTTCAGAAATGATCTAAAGTGGGGATTCTCAAAGCATGAGCCCCAGAACAGCATTATCAGTGTCAGCTGGAAAATGTAAGAAAGGTAAATTTTCAAGGACCCATCCCAGACCTAATGAATCAGAAATTCTGGGAGTGCGGCCCAGAGGCCTGTAATTGAAAAGATACCTACAGGTGGTCCTGATACCTGCTAAAGTTTGAGAACCACTGGTCTAAAATTATATGGTAAGTAAAAGAGTCACATCTTGACTCACACCTTGCTGATATTTAACCATTTTCTAATAGAATTCATGGGAGAAAGGCTGATTCTAGTCTGGAGCAGGAGATGGTGTGGGTGGTTAGGGATGATTTCCAGGAATAGAGGACATCTTACCTTGTGCCTGGCAGAGAAGTGAGCCAAGCAAAGAGGGGTTGTAAAAGGACCATTTCTGGGGTGCAAAGAAATTCATTATGGCTGGAACTGAGTGTGAGGAGAGGCATGACAGGGAAATTGTTGGCAGTGTAAATCAGATCTTGAAAGAAGTTGAGTAAAGTTTGGATTTCATCCTAACTATGGTTGAATTATCCTTCTAAGGTTAATTAGAGGCACCGAAGGGTTGGAGACCGTCATAGAAGAAATACAAAGACATAAAGGTAACAGTTCAAATGGAGATTAAGGGATGGCAGCAAGGGAAATGGGAAAAGTATGTTCTATTTCTGAAAACCTTTTCTGGTCTTTGTGTTTTATTCATTCCACAGATAATTGCTGGGTTCCCAGGCATATATATGATATTGTTATAGTATGAAAATAGGAATAAGAAATGCATTGTTGCCCCAAAGAGCTGTCTAAGATGATAAAAAGGATGGAAGCAATTAGCAAAAACAGTGGGCAAAGGTAACTAAAGGCAATAAATGAAGAGCGAGCAAAGAACGGAGAGGACAAAGGAAGATGCTCTGGATTTCAGATCTGGGGAATCAGGGAAAATTATCCAAGAGGAGTAGCCCTGGCTCTGATCTTTGAAGGTCATGCAGGACTGAAATAGGGAGATAATAGAGTGAACAGCAGGAGTGAAGGCACAGAGGGATGAGTGTGCCTCAAGCGTGCCTTATAGGATCACTGACTTACGAAAAGAAGTCATGGAGGCAGGTCACTATGGAGATGGAACTGAAGACACTGGAAAGGTAGAGGTCAACTTGTGGGGCTGAGAAATTGAGACAGCATCCTGTGGGCAATGTTAAAATGAACCCTCTAAATTAAAATAGGAGAAATGCTGAAACTAGGCCGTGCATTCCTAAGAGGCATTTTCTACATTTTTCTCTTATTTAAATATCCCTCAAGTGGAGCATCAAACAGATAAAGCTCTGGGAAAAGGTTTCCCTTTGTATGAAGGTATACTGCCTTTCAGCTGCCCACAATGAGTATCACACTTAACTTTTCAATAAAAATTCAAAAATCCTTCCATATTCCAGTAAAATTCTATTAACTTTCTGACTCCTGGCAAACAAAGATGAGGAGAGATTCATGTGGCTAGAGAAAATTAGAGAAATAAGTCCAAATAGTCCCTCTTTTGTGAGGGTTAAACTGTGTCACTTCCTCCCGGGTTTTCCTCCAGGAAAACCCCTTCATCCCCCTAAAATGACTGCTTCAGAGGGAGGAGTTTGGGAGCCTAGAAATAAATCTTCGATTTCCAATCTTTGTTTCACAGTAGACACTTGAAATGGTTCCCGAGATAAAAAAAAAAAGTCAAAAACATTTCTGGTCCACTTCTCAATTCTTTGCATTCCCAACCTCAGATTGGCCCGAAGAGGCTGCTGTACATTTCATCCATGGGAAGGCCAGAATGGCCAGAATTAAAGAGTTTTGCCAGCAGTTATGTTTGCACAGCAATTATACAGAACGGCTCGCTTGTGTTCTCAAAATGCCTTGAGATTGTGTCTTTTCCTAGATTGGAATTTGGTCCGCTTCTTAATGTGAGGCATTTTTACGTTCTCAGTAATTAAACAATAGAGAATAATCTTTCTGAAATGTGACTGAAAGATACATTATGCATTTAAAAGTCTCCGTTTAATAAAAATCCATTTGATTAAATGAAGAAAGAAACTATAATTATATCACTGTAGGACGTTTTTTGAGCACTGCATATGTGGTAGGCACTTTTTCCAAGCACTTTATATGCATTAGTTTATTTAATCTTCACAATAGCCATACAAAGGTGATGCCATGATCTGAAGCATAAGAAGGAATTCACTCAGTTAGGAACTGGGAGAAGTAGGATTCACACCAGTCATCCAGCTTGAGAGCTCTTAATCTTAAGTGACATTATGCAGTGACTCCAAAGCAAGAAAAGTCCAATCTCAAAAATAGGGTTATACTATTTCTGCCGCTGGAGCTGTGCTGTTTTGCATGTATTAAACATATGCAGCGTCTTTTATTCTCAACACAGAAGAGTAATACACACTCACTGGTTCTCACAGCCATGTTGTAAATGCTTGTGGGAGGCCCTGGGATGCTGCCTGCGGCTGGAGGGAAAGTGACAGAGGCAGGCCTGGCTCCAACCTGTCTTTGAAGGGAATAGGGGGTGCTCGGATCCAAAAGTTTTGCACCTTTGCTACGTCCCTGACAGCAAAGAAAGGGATAAGGTTGGAGAGCTTGTTTCCTAACTCCACAGCAAACAAGCTCTCCAACTTTATCCCTCCACCTTCCTCCCCTGCCTTCTTTGCTCAGATGTCCTTGGGATTCCTCAGTCATGCCAAGCATCCTCCATAGTCACAGCCTTTGGGTTTATGGTTCCCTCTGCCCATTACTACCCTCCCTGCGATCACACTCATGACCACCTGCAGTTCCTTTGGGTTCCTTCATCAGAGACCTTCCCTGAACGCTTCTCATAAAATAACAAATTCTTCCCCCCCCCCTCCAACTTTGCACACTCCTTATCTTTCTTGCTCTGTTTTACTTTTCCCCATCGCTCCTCTTCCTGCCTGACCCGTTTGCTTAATGTCTGCCCATTATTCCAGGCGAGCTCCACCTGGTTTTCTGTGATAGCCCCAGCACTGAGAAAAAATATGCATAAGCACATTTACTTTCTGCATAAGCACAAAGTAGTTGTTTAGCCAACATTTGCTGAAGAGGAAATGGCTACTTCCGCCTTAATTATTATGCAGATTTGCTTTGGAAGCATCCTAACACAAGAAGTTTGTAGAAGATTAAAATAATCAATCAGTAGATGGCCCATTTTAGAGGTTCATTTTTAAAGTTCCACTTAAAGCAGGAAAAATTTTAAATGTCTCAATTTTTTCACCAGGAAGGCCAAGGGGCAAAAATATATGAGATGGAAAACACTTAGAATGGGCCATACTATATGCCTTCATTCTATTCCAATACTTTTCTTGAATTCTACCAATCCATTTTCACCAGTGTCACCCATTACAAATTCTGGATTTAAAATCATTTATCTATCACTGGTCCCTTAAGTCCCCAGACACCTCTGTTTCTATCTTTCTCCTCTCTATCCCCAGAGCTCTTTCTATAGGGATCTCTTCTTGGCCCCTAAGGCATGGAAGGGTTGCTTGGGCTAGAGTCAAGTCTATGAATCTCCCACTCTTTCATTTTTCCTAGCCTTGAGGATGTACCAATGTGACATTTCTGATACGGAACAAGTTACTGTCCATGTAATATGATTTGCTCAGGGTTTACAAAAGATAATCTAGAAATTACAGGCATAAAGACACTTAACCGTTCTATCTGAACCAGTGTCTACTATATATTAGACTTAAGACTTCAATTAGTGATTAAGACTTGCTATAGTAAACGGTTTACAAAAATGACTGTATTTTATCCCTCCCAACAGGCAGATCTGTTTGCAATGGGCTCCTTCCAGAGGCAGTCTATTTCCTTATCTCTTCAATTGGTTTGGCCTTGTGACTTGATTTGGCCCATAAAGTGTGGTGGGAGGAAAATATGGTGGGAGAGACGGTGTGCTAGTTCTGAGCCTGCCGTCAAACGACCTTGCAGATTTCTGCTCCCTCTCTCTGGGAAACCTGCTGCACGGCAGGAACAAGTGTGGCAGCCTTCTGAGTGAAAAGCCATATGGCCGCTCCCCAGCCAACAGCCAGCAACCCCCAAAAGCAGCACCCCAAAGCCCATTGTCAGCTGACTGCAAATCCATGCATGAGCCCAACTGCAAACATTCTTAAGCTGATTGTCATAAAAAGAAAAATAAAAGTTCCCCAAAGACAAAACAGAAACAATTATTATAACACAAAGCAATTATGGTTGAAATGTCTGTGGTTCCTCGGATTATCAGTGCAGTCTGAATGAATGTGTTCAGAGCTCTTCATGTTCACACTTTAAAATTAGGTAAATGACCTCACCTTTAGAGCTTAAGTTCATTTTCAATTTTTATTTTATTTTATGCAATGTGTATTTTCTGCATTTAGAAGCATAAACAATATAAACCTGTTAATTCTGTAAGTAATTTTCATAATTATGCTGCAACTCTATCCTTTCTTTAAAACATTTATAACAAAACCTTTGTGTGTAAAAAAAAAAAAAATCTGCGAAAAAATTCACAGAATTATAAACTTAAGAACTGTTACAAAACAAAAGCTAACATACATTTTCCAAACACTTTTCACCACTAGGATTAAAAAAGACATTATGCTAATGAAACAGGACTGAATTCAGCAGTTGATGGTGGAAGAAAAATCCCTTATTTAAATTCCAGAAAAGCAAAAGAATCCGGTGTAAAAGGCCAGGACAAAGAATTGAAGGGGGTTATCAAACAGGATAAAGTAAAGCTCAGTGTATTTTTATTGTTTTTGGCTTTTTTTCTCTGCTTTTCCTGATATTTTGATTCCAGAAACCACTTTTAATGAAGTTGAGCTTTACAGAAATTATTTTAAAAACTCACCTTTCAGTTCTAAATTGCAGATGATTCATTTGTTAAAAGCAGGTGTTCAATTAGCACCAAAGGTGTGATATGATAAGCTAATAAAGTTCATCTTGACATCCAACTTATTCTAGGGTCTGGCCGAGCACATCTGCGAGGTCTGTCATCTATTTGAACTTAACTTTCATTTTTCATCTTCAGGGAGAAATAACGGACACATCTTCACAGAGCTCTCCTGGACCTAATTTACATCTGTCAACACTATCCTTAGTTTTAGCAAATTTTGTTTTTCCTTTCCTTTCTATAGTTTCCCTAGGCAGGGAAGAAAAACAACTTTAATTTTCACCGGACTCCTTACTAGTCCATCTACAGAGTTAAAGCATTTAAAGATGAATGAAAGGGCGCTTTGCCCAAAAATTCTCAATTGTAATTTAAGGGTTAGATTTCCCAAACTTCTACTGACTGCTGGTTAAGAAGGCCAGCATGTATAGGCTGAGCCCCCAGTCTTGGGGTTTGTTCACATGAAACTTAACCCCACAAAAGATAGGTCAAGTCTACTTAAAATTTAGACCTAAGAGTCAACCCCAATAGAGCCTCTTTTGTTGCTCAGATGTGGCCTCTCTCTCCAGTCAATATGATGCGCAGTCTCACCACCCTCCCCGTCTCTGCATGGGACATGACTCCCAGGGGTGTGGACCTTCCTGGCAATGTGGGACAAAGATCCTGGAATGAGCTGAGACTCAGCATCAAAGGACTGAGAAAAACCCTAGAATGAGCTGAGAATTAACATCAACAAACTGAGAGAACCTTCTCGACCAAAAGGGGGAAGAGTAAAATGAGACAAAGTGTCAATGGCTGAGAGATTCCAAACGGAGTTGAGAGGTTATCCTGGAGGTTATTCTTACGCATTAAGTAGATATCACCTTGTTGTTCAAGATGTAGTGGAGAGGCTGGAGGGAACTGCCTGAAAATGTAGTGCTGTGTTCCAGTAGCCATGTTTCTTGATGATGATTGAACAATGATATAGCTTTCACAATGAGACCCTGTGAATGTGAAAACCTTATGTCTGATGCTCCTTTTAGCTACTATATCAACAGAAGAGTAGAACATATAGAATAAAAATAAATAATAGGGGGAACAAATGTTAAAATAAATTCAGTTTGAAATAGTGGTAAATGAAAGCGAGGGGTAAGGGCTATGGTATGTATAGTTTTTTTTTTTCTCTATTATTATTTTATTTCTTTTTCTGTTGTCTTTTTCTTTTTCTAAATCGATGCAAATGTACTAAGAAATGATGAATATGCAACTATGTGATGATATTAAGAATTACTGATTATATATGTAGAATGGAATGATTTCTAAATGTTTTGTTTGTTAATTTTTTTTAATTAAAAAAAAAAAAAAAGACCAGCATGTAGGAAAGAATGGAATTGAGAAAGGAAGAAAAGAAAGTCATCATGAATTCATCTACCCCAAGAAACAACCCTGAAAGACATGAGAAAGGAGCTTGATCAACAATTTAAATCTGGGATTTGTTCCCAGAGTATAAATGTGTAAGAGTTATGGACTTTTCATTCTTGGAGGACATGTGATCCCTTTTGGGGAATCATCACTGAGCTCCATGCCACAGCAGTGGAGAGCCATATGTGGCATAAAGACGCATATAAATCAAATGTCTTCCGTCAGAAAATTATCTTCTTCCTCTCTCCGGTAAGGCCAAACCCCATTCCTAACATCTGAGTTATGAGACATAACTAAACATTTTTCTTATCTCTAGTGAATGCCCAAACACTAAAAGGCAGAAACACTATTTTTCTGTGCTAAAAGCCTCAATCTATTGCCAAATTGAATAATATGAAAAATGTTCTTTAAATTTTTTAAATTAAAATTACAAAATAATGCAATGAAATGTCCTTTTCTTTGTCCCTCCATCTTTTTCCTCTTCATGCAGAGGTAGATATCTACAGCAGTGGTCAGACTGACAATGGATTTATGTAAATTCTTTATCGTTAAGGAATATTGACGCGTGAACTTGGCAGAGCATGCTATTAAACCCGGCCTCCAATGAAAGAGAAAACTTTTAAATCCTCTGCGTGGGAATCAGGTTATCTTACTTCCTCAGGACAAATGGCTCTAAAGTTGCATAATGTTTTTCATTTCTGAAAGTCATCTTGGTGCCAATAATTACTTTAGAATGCATTTGTTCTTCTGTTCTTCTCCTTTTTAGCAGATTTCTTGGGAAGAGCATTTAAATGTCTTTAAATTAGAATCCACTCTCCATGACTGGGCACAGTAAAATTTAAATAAACCAGAAAGTTGAAAAGTAAAACATTGTACTTAACACCAGAAAGCCTAAGAGGTCTTAAGGACCACTGGATATTAGAGAAAAGGAAAGTAGCTGTTTTCTCTTGTTAATGGTATGCGGCAGCTATAGAACCAGAGGAAGTGGAATTGGGAGGAAACAGGAGATGCTGCTGTAATAGCTCGGGCTTTAGAATCACATGTGAAAATACTTCCTTTAAAAGTCAGGTTGGGACTCATACTGACTGCTTTCCATTGTGTGGTTCCTACCATATAATGAAATATCTTCTGGAGCCTTGGATATATCTCCTGGACCAGTTCTCTTGGTCTCTGTATTCTCCAAGCCCCACACATGCAAGGGCCCTAGACTACTGAGGAGGTAGGTTTTCATACAAGTAGCCCTTACACCTTTGCAGAAACCCTCTTATGGAACAAAGTATAGTTTGGTAAAGGGTCTGCCAGATTGCTGAGAGTAAACTGATACCAAAGCAAGATCACCTTGCTTTAAAAAAGCAAAGACCAACATGATGGTGTTTTTTTGATATTTATATTTTGCACTTAAATGGATTCTCTGCAAAGGCCTCAGAAAGCCCCACACATGCAAAGGGAATTAAGCCTGGAAACTTACTTGGCTGAGATATTTTTTAGGTCTGAGAAATTGGTTAGTGGCTTTTGTACTAATATTTGTTAAAAGATTATTTTATGCTGCAGATTCTTGATCCACAGCAAGCTGATGTTACTAAGCCACGAATAGCATTAGTCAATGCACAGATTTATATTCTTCTAGTTTACTCTTATTAATATATTGGGCTCTAAGCACCCCGGTGTTTAGCACTTAAAACAGATTTAGAAAATTTTATGGCTGGGCAGTGAAAGCAGTTTCTTGTGGACTTTCTCTATGATGAGGCAAAGAGAAAAACTGTCACCAACTTTTATTAGATTGTGTCCCAACTGGCTTCTAACCCATTAATGCAGTGATATTAACATCATTGTGTTGGATTCAGAATCTTGTAAGAAAATACACCTGAAGGGACCCTTAGAAGATAGCAGGCAGCTAGGTTGGTGGGTATTATACAGCTATTTAAAAATGACTGTAGATAATTATACATTTTAAGATATGTCATCATAAACTTGTAAAAGTAGGAGTGTTCAGCATTCCTGAAATGCACTGAAAATGGAGTAAAATAAGTGTCTGGGATAAATCCTAGGCTAGGTGAAAAAGTCACAGACCACAAATGTACTATAAAATTTTTGGAATTAGTTTTCTAAGTTGAAAAGTGTGGACCATTTACATTTTTAAAAATCCAGACTTCCAGTTTCTCCTAAAGAATGGAAGGCCTGGTAAAGCTGGTCCCAGAACCTGGGCTGGATATAAGTATTGGGATAGATGCTCTCCGCTTGCCCTTTCTCTCTTAGCACAGCCAATTTCACTCACTCTTATAACCTGCTTGGCTCCTGGTGACACTGAATGTTCAACCTTTGCCCTGGGCTGATAAGGTCATGGACATGGAAGCAACCCAAGGGACCCGTCCTTCCGTTCGGTACCTTAGAGGATTCCTTTCTACACCACACAGCCCCTGCCTGAGCCCTCCTGCTCACCTGCAGCTCGCTTCTCTATCAGGTAGGCAGTGCATCTCCTTTAAAGATGACTCTAATAGATAAGGAGTTTTATTTTTATCTCAAATCTACTTTAGTTTAAAGATCCATACAGTGATTCCAAGAATAAATAAACTTTATAGTCTACATTACATGCTTTCGGACACTATGATCACATCTCAAATGTTTTCTTCCACAGGCTTTGTAAGATCCTCAGTTCATTCAAACATGACTCGTGGCATATTTTGCGTATGTAATTAAGCCTTTTTCTGTAAACAGTCGTGAATATATTTCTCTCTTTTTGTATTTGTGTGACTTAAAAAATTAAAATAAAACCGGAGGGCTCCATATTTCTACATATTACATCTCAGCTTGTGGGCCCGGGTTGAGCACACCTGCCCATGGACACCGTTCTGACTCTCCCATCCGTGCTGGTCTAAACTCTTCTTCATCGTTAACTAAGGGCGGTGCGTGGCTATGCTTTTATTAGAGTATAAGAGGTGTTTATTGTAAACATTAGTGAAGTAAATTGAGAACAAATGGCATAAGAAGAAAGACTGAGTTAACATCTTGTTACAAGTCTATGAAACAGTCATGAAGAAAGCACAACAATCACAGTCACAGTCTTCGTAACTTCTTTCCATGTGCCAAATAAGTGAACAATCTTGAAGAAAGCACGATGACAGCAGATTTTCTCTACAATTCTTAAATAAATAGAACAAAAATGTTGTGTCCATGGTGTGATTCAATGGTAAGCAAATATTTCTGGTGAATTCACCCTTTCACATTTTTTAAAGATAAGGAAACCAGAGGCAGAAGTAATAAATTTCACAAAAATGTGTATTTAAAAAGGCAAAGAAAAAAAAAAAAGGCAAAGAGCTGAACCCAATCTTTTAAAGAAAATAGAGAATTCATGAAGTATGAGTACTTGTATGGACATGCACACATTCATGTATATAAATATGTGTATGAGTGTGTCTACGCTGGTGTGTGTGTGTGTTACAGCATGCATGTATGTGTGCATCTGTGTATCTGTAGGTGCTTTAGGTTCTGTAAATTATTTCAGGACATCTTAAAAATTGTTTAAGGAACTCCAAGTAACACAAAGGACAATCACAAGCTCGGTGACCTCCATCTATATATTTAGCAAGGAATTACGAAATCTATTACAGATTTCAGAACATATGCCCATTGAAAAGAGTTGTAATCTAATTTTAACATATTAAAAGGCATCTTGATATCCTTTGGAAAAATCAACCAATCTCCTTTCCAAGTTAGGTTGGAATAAATGGACAATTACTCAATTTCTGAATATTTAACTTGAAATGGAAACAAATACCTCATCATAGAGAAAGTAAATTGACCTAATCCCTTGGTATAATGCTAAAGAACACTCCACACTCTGACACACATATCTTATTTAACCATGCAGACAATTTAAGAGCTAACAGGTAGCAAGTGGTTTAATAAATAATAATACATATTGAGAGAATGCCTGTACAAGAACATGAGATATTACTGGAATAGGAATAAATTATTTCATACATTAAGGAAGCTATGGAAAGTAATAACAAATGAACCAGACCAATTTCCTTAAATATCATTCTTTTAAAGAAAATTTATCTTGCTCACATTATTATTTGAACCGACAGAATTCTGTGTTAAAGAACATCAGGCTGCCATTTTCTTGTACTTTCATATTAAAGTATATTAGGAGGCAAAAATGAAACATAAATGCAGTCACACTGGAAACTAAGGGAGACATTCAAATATTTGGGGCATTTTTCCTTTAACAATAGCATCAGTTGAATTCCACCACAGTGGAATATGATCCACCTTATATGCAGCCTTTTTCTTCTGAAAAAGAGCAATTAGAAATGCAGACCAATCAAAACTAAGCATCTGTGTTTCTTAAGAGGTTAAACATAAATTAACCATATCACCCAGTAATTTCACTCCTAGGTATACACCCAAGAGAAATGAAAACACATATCCACATAAGGATTTGCCTAAGAATGCTCTGAGCAGCATTATTCATATTAGCCCAAACTTGGAAACAACCCAAATGTCTACCCAACATTTGGTATCATACAATAGAATATTATTCAGCAATAAAAAGGAATGGACTACTGATACAAGGTACAAGACAGACATACCTCGAAAACATTATGCTTAGGGAAAAAGCCAGACACAAAGCCCATACATTGTCTGACTTTTTCTATATGTAATATCCAGAACAAGGAAAATCTACAGATGCAGAGAGGAGACTGGTGGTTGTCTGGGCCAGAGGAATGGAAGAGGAGAAAACAGATCAATGGTGAATGGGCATGAAGGATCTTACTGATGTGATAGAAATATTCCAAAGCTAATTTATGGTCATGGTTGCATAACTTGGTACATTTATTAAAAGTCACTGCATTGTACAGTTGAAATGTGTTATTCATATGTAAAATATGCCTGAAAGCTATAGAAATCAAACAAGTAGACAGCCATTAACTCTGCATCCTGATCCTACCTTTCCCAATAAATATATAAATACTGCACAGTCACTGCATTCCTGAGTAACTGAAGAAGTAACTCAGCCCATCTGCAATAAGCAGCTCGTTGGTTATTAAAACTCCAACATGAGTAGGAACCAAAGGAAGGAGGTAGATGACTAATTGTGCAATGAAACAAGATATATTCTTTCCCTGTCCAGAACTTCATAGGTAGAAGCACAGGCAGCAAAGTCTTGAGAGCAACCATGCTGAGTTTTGTTTTTAATATACTAAAGGTAGGCAAAGAACAACTGCAGGCTGCTGCAAGTTTTTCTACAACGTAAATTTTCCTCATAGTCAGTGAACCTGAGTGTTGTGGTAGGAAACTTTCCTACTTCAGGCAAACTGACCAGAGCTAGACAGATGTTTACTAGCCGTCAGAAGGGGGGCTGGATTTGTGCATAGCAAACTGCTCTAAAGCTTTGGATCTGAGAGGGTGCCACTAAAAGCAATAAGTGGGCCATGAGAGGGAGCAAGATAAAAGCTACACAGTGAGAGTCCTGAGCCAAAACTGAATCTGTAAAGAATGGGTGACATTCAATGAAAATATGTTTTAAAAAGAAAGAAAATGGTGAAAAGGAAATAAATGGGCATTAGGGCAAGGCAATTTAATGAGTGTGGTAGATTCATTTGTCAACTTGGCCAGGTGAAGGTGCCTAGTTGTATTACTGTGGACATGAGCTGATGGCATGTGAACCTCATCTGTTGCTGATTACATCTGCAGTCGGCTAGGAGGAGTGCCTGCTGCAATGAATGATGTTTGATTTAACTGGCTGGTGCTTAAATGGTAGAGCTCAACGTAGCAAAAGCCCAAGCAGCTCAGCCCAGGCCTTTGGAGATGCAGAAAGGAGATCCAGGGAAAGTTACTGGAACACAGAGGCCTGGAGAGAAGGCCAGTAGAGATTAATAAAGACAAGAAAGAACCTCAGTTGAAAGTTAGCTGCCTTTCCTCTGAAGAACTAATGAAATAAATCCCCTTTTATTAAAAGCCAATCCATCTCTGGTGTGTTGCATTTCGGCAACTAGCAAACGAGAACAATGAGGATAAAGTCTTTTCAACAAATGGTACCGAGGCAATTAGACATCCACATGTAGTAAAATGAAGTTAGTCTACTACCTCACACCATACACAAAAATTAACTCAAAATGGATCATAGGCCTGAATGTAAGAGCTAAAACTACACAACTCTTATTGGTAAACATAAGAGTGAATCTTCTTGATCTTGAGTTAGGCAAAGATTTCTTACTGTGACACCAAACCATGCGATAAGAGAAAAAAATTGTAAACTGGATTTTGTAAAAGTTAAAAACTTTTGCCCTTCAAAATATATCATTAAGAAAGCGGAAAGACAAAGCATAGAAGAAAATATTTGCAAATCATATATCTGAAAAATAATTTTTATCCAGAATATATAAAGAGCTTAAATTAGAACTCATTAATGAGGAGACAAATAGATTAAAAATGGGCAAAAAATCAGAATAGATATTTCACAAAAGAAGATACGCGAATGGACAATGGATACCACCTTTATAACAACAGAATAGCTATAATAAAACCAAATGAACAGAGAACAGGTGTTGGCAAGGATGTGGAGAAATCGGAAGCCTCGCACACAGGTCATAGAAGTGTTAAATGGTGCAGCCACTGTAGGAAACTGTTTGACCATTTGTTAAAAAAGTTAAATATAAGTTCACCAGATGATGCAGAAATTCCACTTTTAGATGGCTACCCAAGATAAATAAAAGTTTATATGTGAATGTTCATAACAGCATTGCTCATAACAGGCAAAAAGCAGAAAAAAAACAAATTCTATCAATTGATGAACTGATAAACAAAATGTAGTATATTCAACAATGGAATATTATTTGGCAATAAAAAGGAATGAAGTCCTAATACATGCTACTAAGAACCTCAAGAACATTAAGCTAAGTAAAAGAAGTTAGACGTGCAAAAACATAATGTACAGGTTTGAAAGGAAGTATGTCCCCTAGAAAAGCCATGTTTTAATTTAAATCCCATTTGTAAAGGCAGAATAATCCCTATTCAATACTGTATGTTTGAAATTGTAATCAGATCATCTCCCTGGGGATGTGATTTAATCAAGAGTGGTTGTTAAGCTGGATTAGGTGACAATGTGTCTCCACCAATTTGGGTGGGTCTTGATAAGTTTCTGGAGTCCTATAAAAGAGGAAACATTTTGGAGAATGGGAGATTCAGAGAGAGCAGAGCAGAACGACACAGTCATGAGAAGCAGAGAGCCCACAAGTCAGTGCCTTTGGAGATCAAGAAGGAAAACGCCTCCCGGGGAGATTCATGAAACCGGAAGTCAGGAGAGAAAGCTAGCAGATGATGCCTTACTCGCCATGTGCCCTTCCAGCCGAGAGAGAAACCCTGACTGTGTTCACCATGTGCCTTCTCACTTGAGAGAGAAACCCTGAACTTCATCAGCCTTCTTGAATCAAGGTATCTTTCCCTGGATGGATGCCTTTGATTGGACATTTCTATTGACTTGTTCTAATCGGAACATTTTCTCAGCCTTAGAACTGTAAACTAGCAACTTATTAAATTCCTCTTTTTAAAAGTCATTCTGTTTCTGGTGTATTGCATTCCAGCAGCTAGCAAACTAGAACACATAATATAGTATATGATTATAATGAAATGTCCAGAAAAGACAGAGTTAGAGATACAGAAAACAGATGAGTGGTTTTCTGGGGCTATGGAAGATGACTGCAAATGGGCATGAGAACATTTACGAGATAGCAGAAGTACTCTATAATTGGGTTGTGGTGATGGTTGTATCACTGTACATTTACCAAAAAGTCATTCAAATGTCTACTTAAAACAAATGAATTTATGGTATGTAAATTATGTCTCAATACAGCTTTTAAGATGAAATGAACTGTATTAATAAAAATATTCAGCTAAAGAGAAAGGGAAAAAACAAAATATATCTCTGAAAATTATTTACGGTGAAAAAAGAGAAGACGGCTTTAAGATTGTATTCTTAATAAAGTAAAAACAAATGTGTCCTCTATGAACTAATAATAAAAGACCCTAAGAGGTTAAACTCTGGTAAATAGAAAGGCTGTTGGTAATAAGAAAGCACAACAAAGACACTAAAAATTCAATGCAGGAACTAAAATTTTCACTGGACTTGACTCATTAAGCAGCAGAAATGAAATAGCAGAAATCAACAATGATATTGAATGCCAACTTGAGAAATTGTTCAACTACACGGAGGAAAGGGGAAAAAAAGAGATGAAAGAATGAGAAGACAGTATATAAGGAGAAGAAGAAAATATATAACAAGTGAATCATCAAGCCTATTATAGAAGAAAACTTTTCCGAACTAGTAAATATGTAAATGTTAATTTCAGATTGAAAAGTTTACGTTATGGACATACTAATAAGCAAAGACCATCACCTAGATATGTCCTGGAAATATTCTGAACTGATGATTTTTCCCTTTGCTTTTCAGATCCATTCTCACCCCTTCTCTACACTCTCTGGGCTCCAGGAGGCTGACCTCTGCGTACTGCTTTGTCCAGGCTTCCCCATCAGTTGGCTCCTCGTTGGGTTTGAACAATGGAAGTCACTGGCAGGAAGGTGGAGGGCCAGAGTGTGGGAGGAGAAATAGTTCAGGGAATTTCTCCCAAATCACACACTTTTCAACCCCACATCTCAGGCAGTAGCTCCATGGGTAGACTCTGCTGCAGTCTCAGCTTCCACTGGTTCCCGGTTGTGACTTCCTCCGCAGAGGTGGTGATGGCTTCTAAGTGTCGCTAGTCTTTTCTGAACACCTTGCCAGCTGATATGTTCCCTTAATCCTGCCCACACCTCTCTGAGTAATCCCTCTTTGTTGAACTCTCTTCTTTTAAACCATCTAGGGTGAATTATTTTTCCTATTAATGAATTCTGACAGATACAAAAGGTAAAGAAAAATATCTCATAAAAACATAGTGAAAAAATAACTCGACCTAGAAAGGAATCAAAGTCAGACTGATCTCACACTTCTCCAATACAAAGCAAATGCCAGAAACTAATTGTGCAGAATACATAATTCCATTCTGCCAATCATGGGTGAAAGCAACCAAATACTATTTTCAAAAAATGCAAAAACTCAGAAAATATAATAAATACACACTCTTCCTGAAAATAAGTCAAGAGTATTAGCTAATCAATTAAAAAAAAAAGGAAAGTCTCAGAAATCCAGAAGTTGTGGTTTCAAATCACTGAATAAGTACTGAAATTGTCTGAACATATAGAAGAGTTAATATGACTATAATATCAAATATGAAGGCAAAAGATAGTCTTCCAATTGAAACAATATACTGTAATAATGGATAATTTAATAATAACAATCCGCCTACAATCCCATATTAAATTAACAAAGACAAGGCACTGGTTATTAGGGGTTGGAGTAAGTAAAATAATTCTAAATTCCTTGTTTTATTCTTGATTTTGGTAATTGGCAAAAAATAAAAATCATGTATGCATTACCAAAAAAATCCTTTAAGTTAACACTAGTAGGATTAAAAATAGGATATCCACCTTCTGAATCATGGCAGAACATAATTACTCTAATGTAAATCTAGCCATGCCTTTAAATAAATGAACCCGATAGATATCTTATTCTTGGAAGATAATATTTTCCACATAACAGAACCTCCTAAATGCACACAGATGGTTGCACCTTGATGAAATGTTATGAAAATATTTTCTTCCATAAGGAAGGAGTCAGTGAATAAGACCTCACAGCAATATGTTAATTGCTCATTACGTACTTGAATACAATAATCAATTGGGCTGTCTAATTATTTCTACTGTCATTCAAGGTTCCTGGTCAAGGAAATAATAAGAACACTTACTTGGTGAAGGGAAGAAAAATAATGAAGTGAAATTTATCAGCCAATTTTTACTATTACTAATTGGTTAGACGAATTGGAAATAACTGACCTAGCCATTAGATGAAGACAGAATACTTGGAATTTTTAATTTTAAGTGTTTTTTAGTTGAATAATGCTGAATATAAGTGACCCCATTAAATGAAACATATAAATATAAAATGGAAAATATCAGGAGAGAAGCTAAACAGCATCTTCAAATACCATTTACCACTGAATAAAGATCAGTTTAACTGGCCCTGAAATGCAGTCATGGAATTAGAACAGAGACATCTCATAAATGATTGTATTTCCATTAAAATGCAGTTAGGTCTACAATTTTCAACACATAACTGAAATTTCTATCTGGAAAATATTTCCTATTTACTCAAAAGTAGCACAAATGTTGGAAAACAGAGGAACCGAGTAATTTCCAATTTAAGGAGCTACAAACGAGCTCCTTTCACAGCAATCTTAACTTCTCAAACATCTCTTCCTTGCCCAAGACTTTATGGACAGTTTTTGAATGCTTAACTGTACGTGTGTGAATTTAAAAGAACTAGGTTCTTAAATTCAGAAAGCATGGAATTTCACTGAGTAGTCAATAGAGTCTACACATCAATCTTTTGAATACCTTCAGGAAGAATTCTCTTCAGGAAGAACATCATAGAGCCCCAAGGTAGAAGAGAAATATTTAACCAGACAAATCAGCATATGTAGCCCTGTTGATTAATGCGGAGGCAGAGAGGGCAGCTGGATTGTCGGTATACCTTCCCAAATATTTGCAGATTTGAGCTAAAATGTGGTAAATCAGTAAGAACTAAAAGCATAGCTCGTGGCAGAGGAAATAGGACAAGTGAAGAAGTCAGATGGCTTCACAATGGAGTAAGATCTAAAATGGAGCCTTTAGATCTCTAAAGCTCGAGAATAGACACTCATGGAAAAAGGGAAAGCAAGAGCGTTCAAAGAACTACATAAAAGCACTGGAGCCCTAGATGGATCTACATTTCAGTTTTGTGGACTTAAAAATTCTTTCCTGGAGTGAAGTCTTAACCAGCTCACCTGGAGCTGTATGATTATTATACTGACAACATCTGATGTGCATTTGGTACCATGTAGCTTATAAAGAACTTCCACACCCATTATCTCATGTTACTCCTGTAAGGAGCTGGGTAGGGAAAATATTTTTCTTTAAGAGTGATTGAATTAAGGCTGAACTACTTATCTAAATTAACACAGCTATGAAGTCTGTGAAAAGAGGACACAGAATCAACAGATCCGAAAATATTGTTTCTAGTTTTTAATCTAAAGATTTATTTCCCATGAGATAAAATAGATTTTTTTCTATTTCTATCTTTGGAGACTTCTCTCAATTCTGGTTCAGAGCATTCCCTAATTATGCCCCAGAGGTGCAGAGCTTGGAGATTCTGGGAATTTTGAGGTTCCTAAAGAAGGCGGGTGGTTTGTGGGTCAGGAAGATCATGGAGGGCTGACAGAAGGGGCAGCCTGAATCCGTCATGAGGCCAAGCAGCATTGGCTGGAGGAGACAGTGGGACTTGGAGCCAAAAAGACTGGATATAAGCCAGCTGCTTACCTATTAGTGATATTAGCACCTCTGAGTCTTGGAGATTTCATCCACAAAATGGTACAGTGACTGGCATAAAATTAGCACTTGGCACTGGTGGTTACTGGGCAACTGCAGACCAGGAGTAATTTTCCATGTTCTCTTCAATCAAATTAATTACTGCATTGAATGTAGTCAACATTGAGAATCTGAAGCAAATTCACTGCAGAGTCATCGGAAGTGACAGGGTCTGCAGTCTTCCCTCATTCTAGACGCCTGCTTCGCCTATAGTCTCAACAAAGCACACATGTGTCAAACTGCAGAGCTCAAGTCTGGGATGTCAGACTTGTCCTCTTACCTTTGAGTTCCTGCCCTTAGACCCGGTTTTAGTTTCCTAGTCACTAAAGCAAAAAGTGTTCAATAGGTTGGTTTAACAAGAGGAATTTACTGGCTCATGGTTTCAGAGGCTAGAAGGCTGCCTTCCCCCTGGGGTCAGCATCTTCCAGCTGGCTGGCAGTCCTTGGGGTCCCTTGGCTTTTCTGTCACATGACAATGCACATGGCAGTATCTACTTTCTCTCTGGATTCCACTGGCTTCTAGCTTCTTGCTTCTCCCATGGCTTCTATTTGTGTACCTAATTTTCTAGTGGATGAAGGCCCATGCTCATTCAGGCTGGGCACACCTAATACCATCTTTAAAGGTCCTCTCTATAAATGGGTTCACCTCCACAGGATCAGAGGTTGGGAACTGAACTTGCTTTCTCTGGGGGACACGACTCATTCCCCAACAGCCCCTCTTCTCAAAAGCTTATGGGACCTTGTTTCAGGTTAACTGGGGCTTAAGAGAAGCAAGGTGGAGGATGGAAGTTTCCAGGAGGTAGCAAAGTCTCAGGAGACTTCTAATCACAAAAATGGGACAAGGTTGGATCTACCTAGCTGCTCCACGCACATTTTGTTTGTAATAAGCTTTTTTTTTGGAAAAAGCCCTTGTGCTGAGTCACATCTCATTTTTCTTCTCTTTTCCTTGCAAAACAGAGTCTAAAATGTCTCATATAATTACCATCCATCCATCCATTCAAAATTAATTCTACTTTATCAACTTTGTGCTAGGTTCTCTTTTGGTTACAGACATTGTGATGAATAAGGCAAATCCAGGTCTTACCCTGAGGGAGTTTACATTGTAATGGGGGAAAAAGATATACAAATTAATTGTAAGACAGTTTTAAAAATGCTGCATACAAATATGGTCTAATTAAAATGCTACAGAAGATTGTAGTCTAATACATGCTGCTTAATTTAACTGGCTGCTGGGGTGCCACAGCAGCTGGGTAGGGGCCCTGACCTCATAGAACTTACAGTCTGGTTCGTACAGCAAAGACTTCCTGAGATGTGTACCTCAAAGTATTTGATACAGTTCTGCACATGTGCAGCTACTGTCAAAATACAACAGGCACAGGGTTGTCTTTTGTCTCCAACAAGAATTAATTTGAGGGCAGGGGCTAGCCCGTCTCCCCCAGTGACATTATCCACTATACCCTAATAAACACTGCATACGTGTTCAATAAAGGTTTGCTAAAAAACATTTGCTAAGTTAAAGGCAGTTGAATGTGATGACCCTTTAGCCGCAAAGAGAAAGCTGAGACTGAGGGCAGATGCTGGTTTTATGCTAATGCTAGGGACAAGGTCCTTCTTAGGCAGCCAAGGATGGTCATGAGAGAGAGCTGTGTCATTGATTGCGACCCCAGCACTGCATGGGGCAGACAGCAATGTGGAGCTACACGCTCTGAAGTCAGGAGCGGAATGTGGTTGTTTAGTAGAAGTTGATTCAAAATAAGGGTTGTGTCTGATGTACATACAAAGAAAGGCCAAGTAACCTCAAAGAGATTTTTATTCTACTTCTGGAAACAGTCTCAAGTTCAAAAAACATCTGGGAAGTTACAGGGAGATGAACATAAATTATATTTCAATAGTAGCAAAATACAAATGTTTGGATGTTTAACTGATGACCAGCCGTCATTATGCCTTGAGAGAAGAGACTGGTAGCTTTCTGGGGGCAGGAAGCTGGGCAAAGTTCACCCCTGGAAGACTCTACAGTTAAAGAATACACCTCAGAGATGTTCTGAGCAAATCAGAGCGGCTAAATAACATCATTCAATACTTGGGCTTATTCATTGGTGAAGATGATGAGTCTTTGGTTACATAATATGGCGGAAAGCCAAGGCCACATCTGAAGTGTGGCCCAGATTCTTAGGATGGTACCACTTGTCCTCAGCCCCACACATCAAGTCTTCAGTTCTGTTTCTACAGCACCACACCAGGCCCTGAATGCTACTTTTGGTCTAATACATTCTCTGTGGTTAAAAACTCTTCAGTAGAGCTATCAGTGAATGTGAACTCTGAGTTTCATGCAATGTTCTGTCAACTGTATCTTTATATTCTTGGTGGTATCTAGACAGCTAAACTTTAGCAGGTAATAAATTACTATTCAATAAATATCTGACTATATAATTCAAAAAAAAATTATAGTAACAAATATAGTAATGACTAAGTGGCATATCTGACTATGAATTTACATTTCACGAAGAACAGAGATGGATAATCAATAACAGAAAATGCTTTTATGGAGAACTTTGAGAGCATTTAGTTCAGTTTATGCATTTTATGAATAAAGAAACCAAGACCTATAAATGTCATATTTTCAAGTTATTTGTTCAAAGTCACAGGGAGCAAATGAAACTTCAAAGCCAGTTGCTAGATTCCATGCCACATAATCTTTCTATTGAATCACGTTCAAAATCATGATTAATGAAAATATGCCTCAATTTTATTTTCTGCAAAATTTTAATTTTCAAGTTATCGATTAAATGAATGAGAACTGACGATTGTTTAGAAGGCTCATTCCTCCACTGGCTGTCATGTAAAGTCTGCTTATAACTGTCAATATTTTGTTGTATTATAATTGATTTTCTTTATGGTACTCTAGAGACCTCATATGAAACTCTATGTTGCCTCCATAACTTGTCACAACTTTGAATATTTCTCTCTTTTCCTTGGCTGCTGCTAAACTCAGAGCTGTTTCGTAACAATGTATGTTCCTTGGCTTATGCTTTCCTTCATGTTCCTAGAATTTTCACATGACTCACTTTAAAAAAAATCCTTATTTCAATGTTTTTATGATTTTATTATGAACATTTCAAATCCCTTTTTAAGGTAGGGAGTATGCAGAAGTGGGAGAAGTGAGCGACCCTTTAATAACCATGTAGGTATTTCCTTGGAGATATTTAAACGCAGTTAAGTTGCTTACCTCTGAGAGACCTATCACTCAGAGCTCAGCTTAGAGCCCAAGCACCACATTATACTAGCCTCTATGCAGAATCCAGGTGTGGAGACTTAGCCCTGTGGCTAGTTTATCAGCAAATTCAACAAACAATTTCAACACATATCTATGAACAATTTCTAGGAAGTGCATTACACTGCAAACATCAAAATCAACAGAAATTTTAAATGGGAACTGGAAATACATTTATTGGAGATGCATGATCAGGTAAAGCCTACATTTGTGCAGTGACTTAAAGTATCAAGAACATGAATAAATGGGATCTGATCAACTATGTGGGGTGCATAATGCTGATGTGTATTTTTAAGTAAATGACCATAACTCTGCAGTTTATAATAAAAGGTCAATATGTTTCATAAATAATCCACAACAGAGATTGCTGATTCTATTGGGTGCTTGGCGTTTGGGTAAATAAACCCCTGGGCAAGACCGAGTCTGCAATCACTGAGCTCATGCAATGGTACATGTAATTTCATGTAAAAATGCAGTAATGTTTATAATTTTAAAATAAATACATCTTTAAAAATGCATAGCATACGGTAACTTCTTGGAAGACAAACTTTCCTATGCATACCTGATGCATACTTTCTTGTTTTTAACATCTCTATATTACTGCCACACATTATTCAACAAATTATTGTATCTAAGAAGATGTGACTAAAGTAATATTAGTGTTTGATGTATTTAAAAAATATTTGTCAATTTCTTTTAAAATACCAGTAACTACTGCTCTATTTTCAAAATACAAATAAACTACCAGAACCAGAGGGAAATATTCTAATGCCAAAGAAATTCACCAATAAACACTATCTCTTGGGCTACGTCACTGATTTATTACTTAGCATTTTTTTTGCACTTTATAACTTAGACAAATATGCCCTGCCAAAATTCAGTGTAGCTATGATCAACTCTGCATTTTATATAAGAAAATAAATAGGTAACTTGAAACATGTTGGGCAAACATTTGTCTATTAAAGTATTCTGTCGATAAAGAGAATTTGGGTAGGTGGATATATTCTTAATGTTTTCTTAAACAAAGGAAGAGGCACCACTGTTGAAATTTATAGTACTCAGTATTTTTGTATTCTGGAATGAAAGTACATTGTAATGGACAGGACATATTAACCAAATGCACAGAAATTAAAAATCCCAAGTAGATGGTGCTATATTACAACAAGCCAATTAAGAGTACACCCTGGGAAAAGTTTAGAAAATCATTTTCTTTTAAGACTCTTCTATAAGGGTGGGGGATGAGGAATACAAAGAATACAGATTCTGAAATGAAAAAATAAATTGGATAAACAGTTCTCCTCCTAACCATTTCAGTAACTCTTTCTTTTCCTCCCATCATCAAAGGTTCGCTCCTGCTGATTTGTTTGCTGAAATGTCTGTCAACAACGGCGACCGCCAACTAGATCTTAAAGGTGACATAAGAAGGTCCCTCCCTCCTGAAGCACATGGAGGATTTCAGATCTTGGAAAATACAAGTCCCTCCTCTACTGCAGAACTTCACTAGAAGCAGCAAACCTCAATTTAACTGTGGTAAAAACTCAACCTTCACAGAGAAAGTGCTCTATTGAGGTTCCTCTATACCCTTACTATATCTTATTTGTACATTAACTCATCCTGGCATTCAAAGAGCTAGTTGCTGCATCCATGAAATAAAACCTTTTGTAAGAAGAAACCTGTGTCTTTCTGATCGTTTGTGATACTGCAAGAAAGGCGGTCACTTTTTCCATGTTACATAAAGTTAAAGGCATTTTTATACAGCAAGAAGGTATAGCGCTAGTAGCAACTGGTGTTTTACAATTTGGAGGAGAATTTAGATTCTAAGCAGCATCTTAAGAGGTCCCTCTTGCTTCCAGTTGGAGGAATATTAGCTGTTTCAATACAAACCAGGAGCTGCAGGAAATTCAAATAATTATCTGCATCCTTTCTCGACTTAACTCTTCTTACTCCCAGGTGCCTACTCCGCACTTTCAAGGGAAGAAGACAAACAGATGGATGGGGCAGGAGCATAGGATTCTGTGTGGCAATCGGTCGATACCCTTGAAGCCAGTTAAACCCTTAGTTAATGGCTCCCAAACTCTAGCAGATGGTCCGAGTGGTGCTGGTCAATAGCTATATGACCATATAAGGAACTACAATCTGGGAATTAGAAGACTGTTCTTCTCTAGAATATTTTATTTAATATTTTATGATCTTACTAGTATCATTTTTTTCATAATAGAAGGCTCTACAGTGGTAGAATGCAACAAAAGGATGAGTCCATGTGGTTAAATTCACTAAGGACTTGAGGGTGTTTCCATTTTACAATCAAAGAAGGTTAACTGAAGCTCTTGCAAGTCATCCAAAGGAAAACTGGACTTCAAACTCTTAGCCTATAACCCACAAAGTCAGCCAGTTATTGTTGTATCTCAGTTTTATTATTTACCTTCTTAGAGGACATCAAAAATTACCATACTAAAATCTTGTTTTCATGAAACATTCCTGATTTCTAAACATATTTTTAAACTACTTTTTTTTTCATTTTAACACTTTTATAAACACTATGAAGGTCAACCGCAATTGATGGTTATGGAACTTTCTTGCCAGAATTGTTTTCCTTTTCCCTTTATTACATTTAAAACTTCTCAGATCTCTTTCACTCCTCCCTTCTTCTCCCATTTCTATTTCTCCTCCCCCAACCCCCACAACCCAACTTGAGCGCTATTTCAGAGCCCATCTTCATAATAAAAGACTACTTTAAAGGCTGACGTTCCTGCATATACACTCCCAAATTCCTTGCACTTCTGCTGTTGTATTCTCTAATCAAAGGATTAGAGTTTGGCTTTTATAACTCTAGGGAGAATGCAAATTGCCTCTTTGGCATGAACAAATATGACCATGTGGTCAGATACTGCAGAAGCATTTCCTCAGCCAAAGTAAGAGAGCTGAGGAGGAATGCTCATGGGGAGGGGAGTGGAATAGAATCACAGAAATGCATTCTCACAGTGGTTCTTCTGAGGATTTTCTTCCTGGTAGCCAGATTATTTTGGCTTCTAATTTAAGACAGGAGGAGTCCCATTTGTCTGCCTAATGGACATTTAGTCTATGAACATCTTTTTCCTAGAAATCAAATTTCAATTTTTGATATGCATCGATTGCACATTATTGTTGAAGAAACATATACTTGTATATACATTAACAACATTTTATCACTGAAATTTAGAAAGAAATCTATCCCACTCTTTAAATGGCTATATCCTGGATTTCAGGTTAAAAATACTATATTGCAGCAGGAAATGTTGACAATCATCTATAACAACTTTCACATTTTATAACTGAATGAATAAATGCTGGTAAAAGAGGCCTTCTAAGGTAACCAAGTTAATTATTGGTGAAGATGGGTCACCCAGCTCCCAGTCTCCATGGTTTTCTACTGCAGCAAACAGCCACCCTTAGGTATGAGCCAAGAAATCCTTTCATTAAAATAATTTTGCCCTATTTTGTTCTATCAGAATTCTTTTTTAAGTCATGAGAATACAAAAATAAACAGAAACTTATATCACAAAACACTTTACCCCACTAAAGTCATTTTCTACAAAGCTCTGATGCATACTGTAAATTATGCTATTGATATTTTCAGGGATACATGGTAGATATATTTTTCTACATTGTGAGATAAGTACAGCAAAAGAAAGTGACTCAATATCTCAATTATTTCATGAGAAGATTAGGAGTTTCTTTAAAATTCTGTATAATCAAAGTAAAGGAAATTGGTCAGAGAAGCACGTATCTATTTTGTAATTCTAACAGCTTTCACAAGTTGCTCTCTCCATTCTTGAGCAGTTCTCAAGGACAATATTATTTTAATTCAAATTAAATTGCTATTTACTGAAAAGCCACTTATTTCTAGATAAATCTTTTCTCCTCCAATTATTTTCTTTGATACTGATTCTGTTTTTGAGAAAATGCAGAAGATTCATGGTAGAAATCTTCAAATACTTGATGTGGAAGAGAAGTTTGACTCTTGGAACTAAGATGAATTGGCTTAAATTAAACTAAGTAGTTTTTAACTCAAATCAAAGGAAAACTTTTAAACAGAGCTATGCTGTGTTGGAAAGGGCTATGATAGAAGATCATGAGGGTCAGTTATTGGTGATGCTCTAAGCATTAAATCAACTGGGGGGGCTTTATTACAGGGAAGATTCCAGAAGTAATTGTATTAGATTAAATAGTCTTTATAGCCTTTTCCATCCTAAGAGTATGGGGTTCTATGAATTCAGTACTAATCTCAGCAGACTAGCTCTTTCTCTCCACCAACACAAAGCTTATTCCTTCCTATTCTTCACACTCTTTGTATTTGGTATGGCTGTGTAATTTATATAATTAACATATACTTAGATGACACAAAGATGAAACATCAGTGACAACTCTTAAATGCCAAATTGCAGGTAGAGGTCAGACCAGAATTATTTCTTTGCTACTCATTTTTTAAGTATAAAATCATCTTTTTTTTATTGTATTGGGTGTGAAAAATTAGTGAAAGAAGTGGAATTGTTTAAACAGCCATATTAATCCTTGGGATTTTTTCTAAAGAGCTGAAAATAGAGTATGCTACGAGATAATGGAATACTCACCTCTTTCATTTTTTCCAGTTCATTTTGTAAAGCTTGCTTTGCAATCTCAACTTCTATAAGCTGTTGCCTCAGTTTCTCATTTTCATCTTCTGTTGTTGTTCTCTTTTCTTCCACATTTTCCAGTTCATGGTGAAGTCTCACAGATACATCCTTTGCAACCTAAATTAACAAGAAATGATAATCAAAGACATAATAAGTGTGCTAAAGTTTATTCATATTGAAAGCATCATATATTTCTCCTTGAATTCTACAACAACCCTGTGAAGTACAGACTATCACCATCACTCATTTTTTAAAGAATGGAAATCAGATGTTTTGCATTCCAAAGTGCTGGGTGGAGCTTGAATTTTTATCCTACAACTGAAATTCCAAGTGCTTAATTTTAGGAAACATTTTATTCATTGGGTTTTTTTTTTTTTTTAATGATGCTGAGATTTTTTCTCCATGTTTTGAGCTTAGGTTTGAAATTTCAGATTTGGAAGAGAAGCAGAGCAGTCTGTGGTAGAGGTTCAGGACACAGGCTGTGTGTTAAGTTATGGGTAGGAAGCCAGCATGGTCAGGTACTGGCCACATTCCAGGGATGGGCATTTAATCTCTGAAAAAGGTTCAGCTGCTGCACCTGTAAGATGATGCTATCCATAATGATCCCTTCCTTACAGGTTTTTTCCTTCCTTGATGACTAAATGAGATAATAATACATGTAACAATGTTTGCTACAGTGCCGTGCCCAGTGCAGAGTGAATGCTCAACAAATGTTAAGAGAAGAAAAAGAAACAGTACAACAATGACTTTCATAAAATGTTTTCTCATAACTTTCTTTACAACAATTAGAGGATAATTACATTTGGCGTATAGATTTCAATAAAGTTAACACATTTAAGAATCTATCATATATATGATTGATTGTCTGAGGAATGAAGATAATATCTGGCTTGCAACGTCTGTGAATCAGCCTACAACCAGCCTGCACTGAAAAGGCCACACCTGTCTGAAAACCGCATTTCAAGGTTGGGACTGATTCTGAAAGGTCCAAATTCATATTAAGAATGAGATTCTTCCATTTATTTCATTCTTCTTTTACTGCTCCAAAGAAGCCGCAAATTGGACAATTTTCCCTTTAGGGAAATCCTAACTTCCCAGGGCTGCTGCTATTCCTGGCCTCCCCTCCTCTGGATTATCCTCACTCCGAGGCTCCCCAGTGCGTGAATCCACCTGGCCTTGGCCTGGTCGAGATTCCGGAGGCCAGGTCAAGGCCGGAGCCCGAGTTGGCCATGCCCCTGTTTCCGCTGGGGAAGGCAAGCACCCTCCTCCCACCAACCGACCAGAGAGTCTGGTACTCCCGAGGGGCCCGGAGAGCTCGCTCTCCGCAGGGCTCTGCGCAGTCTCTATCCTCCTCGTACCCACCTGTCTGGACCCCGACATTTCGTGGTCAGCGCTGCCTAACTCAGTGTCTCAAAGGCTCTTTGCCATTCAGCACGGAAGGGCTTTCAGGGCAAAGAGTCGTGGACCAGAGTCCCCGCCCACCGCCCTGCGCGCGTCCTCGGGCCCCCGCGCCGCAGACCTTGAGGTCCTGCTCCAGGCTGCGCAGCAGCTCCCCGTCGATCTCCCCGGTCTGCGCGTAGCGGAGCCTCTTGCGCTCGGCTTTGCGGAGGCGGTACTGCAGGATCCGGCAGTTCTTGTTGGCCCTCTCCAACTCGTGGCGCATTTCCTGCAGCTGACAGGCATCCTCCTCGAAGAATGTGTCCCTCATCTCGTCCATCTCGGTCCTCAGCTCGTCGATCTCGTTCTGTGGCGGTGACAGGCCGCGGGGGCAAAACGAGCCTCGCCCCGTGCCTCTCCGACAGACACGGCGCCCACCCCATCCCGGCTCCGAATCCTCAGCTGTATTGCCCCGTGGTCCCCCCACCCCCTCCCTCATGGAACAGGAGTGACAAGATGCTGAGTGAAGGAGAAGAAAACTAGAAAAACGGTTCCGCTTATAAGGCCTTACTGCCTTCTAGCTCTCTTACTCTAGCTTCTCCGGGAAAATGTGGGACAAACCATGATAGAGTAACGAAGTCCTAGATTTTGATTTAAATGGAAACCTAACGTTACTAATTCTGCCTCAAATCTGGAAAAGGCCTAGGAACCCCCAACGGCCTTGCCGGGCCCCCTCCCTCCTAGAGGCTCTCTAACAGGTTAGCAGAACACCCCCCCCCCCCCCGCGCGGACACGCCCTAACCCCCCTAGGTCCACACGCCCCTCCCCCAACAGGTTCCCTCCACCTCCCTCACCTTGAGGGTCTCGTTCTCTTCTCGCAGCTTCTCCATCTCCTCCTGCATTTCTTCCTGCTCCTGGAGCTGCTGTGGGCTCGGCTGCGATGAAGGGGGCGCCGCCGCCTGCATGCCCCCGCCGCTCGCGCTGCCCTCTGCGCTCTGCTGGGGGCCCTCCGCCGCCGCCGCCATTGAGGCGGAAGGGAGGGCAAACGGCTCGCAAACTGCAGTGGCGCCGGCCACCGAGGAGCTGCGGCTGCTGCCGCTGCCGTTCTTCGTGTGCATCTGAGCGGCAGCCGCCGCCGCGGCCGCGCGCTCCTTCTTGAGGTGGAACTGGATGAGCTCAGACTGCAGACATCCTTCCTTCCAGTAGCCCCCAGCGCCGCTGCTGCCGCCCCCCGCCACGCCGCTTCCGGAATTTCTGATGCCAGGGCCTGGGATTTTGCCCGCAGAGGCGGAGGATGGCGAAGGGGAGACCCCCTCCCCGCCGCTGCTGCCCCTCTGCGGAGCGCGCGCGCCCTTCCCTCGCCAGCCCCTGGGCGGCGGCGGTGGCTGCGGAGCGCCCCCCCTCCCTTTCCCCGGAGCCGCCGCCGGCTCCTCCTCCTTCTCCGCCCCCTCCTCCTTCCCCGAGCAGAGGGGGTTCCCCGAGTTTCGAGGGCACCGGCTCCAGCTCCCGGGGCCGCTCCTCCGGCTGGCCGGGCCTTCGGCTGCCCACAGCAGCCAGGGTCGCCGCGGGGGCTGCTTCAGCACCAGCGGCGGGGTGGACAGCTCCCGGCGCGGCGCCTTTGGGCGCCGGGGCTGCCGCAGGCGCCGCCTTCTCGGCCCCGCCTCCGCCTCCCCGGGCGCTGGCCGGAGTCGCCGCGCGGCTCCCGGTCTTGTTGCCCTGCTGCTGCTGCTGAGCAGAATTGAGTTTAGTGCCGGCCCCAACCAGGGACCGGCTGGCAGCAGCTGTCTGTCGGACCGAGTTGTCCCTGGGTCTGGCGGGTGATTGAGCTCGCTGGTGCTTTCTGCTGCTGCCCTCCGGGTGCAGGCGAGCCTGAGTCGCGGCGGCAGAAACTGCCGCTGTGGCCGGGGCAGCGCCCCCGGTCGGTGGCTGACTCATGGCAGTCTAGGAAGAAAACCTACCGGATGCAATTCGGAATCGGCCATCACCAGGTCATCCTCTTCCCTCCTCAGCGCCACCAACCTTCCTTGATAAACCGGGACAGAAACAAAAGAAAGGAAACACAGAGCATGTCTGCACTGGTACAGGGTAAAGGGTGATTTGGCTGTACAAGACAAGCCCCTGAAAATGGTGAGATTTGGAGGGCGCTAGCTAACTAGAAGCTTTTCTTTTAATGGAGAAAAAGGACCAATCCTTGTTTCTAGGAATACGATGCAGAGCTTTGATTCTCATTTTGCCCAGCGAGAAGCTGTCTCCATCTCACTCCACCTGAGTAAAATGATGAGGGCTCTGAAAGCAGCTGAACCGAACATATTCATAGGGTACCAGGTTTTCATAATGATGCGATGTATAATTAGAAAAGAATTTATGGGAAAGAAAGAGAGAGAGAGATTTCGCTTTGATTTTACTCAGCATCAAATGTGCACTTAAAGCTCAGTTTAGTGGAGAAAGTTTTACTTAATTAGCATCCCTAAGTTTCAATTAGTGGAGCGGGTTATGAATTAGGTTCCCAGAGAAAATTTGCTCTAAGTGGCACTTTTCTTTCACAACTCCAAACCTGAATGCTGACTTAGGAGATAGATATTCATCCAATTTCTTTCAGATTAGCACTAAAAGAACATATAAATAATGAATGACTTTAAATCAATCTCCACTTCAAGACAATAATGGCATTTGGAATTATCTTTCTGATTTACTCAGTAGCAACCCTAAAGAGAGCTTTTTTTAAAGCTTTGAGAAATATTTTTTTTAATTCTTTGAAAAATTGATGGGCACTTAGGAACAGTTTCTTATGTTACAGGTGATGACTTTTTCTACACTAGTCCAATTTCATTGTTCTTGGGAATCATTTCAGTCTTAGGAGTATTTGCTAGATAAACATCTTCATTCTAAACATCTTCTTAGGATTGCTCAAATCATGGACAAAGTTGTACTTCTAAAGTGTCCATTTCTAAGACATTGCACCAAGAAGGCTGGTGCCTACTCACTCATGGTGGTGAGGTCAATTTCCACTGTATAGCTTTCTGATATAAATCCATCATTGGCTTCTTTAATCTGGAAAACGACATGCTACTGCCTTGCGATTGCTTCGCCGTAGTGAGCCAGCCATCTATGCAGCTATTCAACTAGGGATATTGCCCTTAGAAATATAATCTCCCTTTAAAGCACTGAAAATGGCATGAATAGGCAGAATGTTTTGCTTTTTAAAAATCCTCCTGTTAACAGACAAGATGCCTACATTATTCTTCTTATCATTTATTTTAAGGATCATAGCTCAGTCAACCTGGAGGTAATTTCTCGTTTCATAAAGAAATATTATTGACCGGTTCCCTCCCCACCTTCCTTTCTCTTTCCGGGATTTCCTTTCAACTTATTTAGAAAAAATATGGACAACAAAGAAGGCATTAGAAAAAAACTTGCCCATCAAGTTATTTTTTACATTTTCTCCCCGAGCCATGAGGCTCCTAAAATGTCTGGCCTAGTTCATCCGCAATAGGTCACACTGACGTGGCCGCCCAGCCAAGTTATGCTGACAGCAGAAACTCATTTCTCTTTCGAATTAGACACAGTCATCCCGGAACTAGGACGTTATCGTAAACAGCTTACACCTAGCTCCCCACACGTCTTTTACCCAAGAAAAATAGCGGATGCCCGGAACCCGACTCCACAATCACAGGTACCTGGCTGCTGTCACGTGGTCCTCGCTAAGTGACAAGATGCTGCATTTCTTGAAGGCTTGCCTTGTGGAAATCGCCACCCAAACAAACCCCGGCAGGGCCCAAACTAACCCTTTTAAACTCAGGTCTCATCGCCTGATGACTGACCCCCTCCATCTCTCCTCCCATCCCTTAAGGAATCCAGAAGAACTGCTCACTTCTCAGCTGAGATGATGTTCCAAAGTTGAAGCAAACCAAAAGCGCTTTCCTTCCGTTCTTCCGGGGACCTCAAGACTTCATTGCTCTGTTTTTCAGAGCCACCGAAAGTTCAGCTTCGTGGTATCAGCTCCGACGTCCCGGCCGAACCCGCTCTGCCGGGTTCCACACCCGCTCAGTTTCCCCAAACAAAGGCGTCGACGTCGGGGCTCGGCAGCCCCCAGCGCGCGCTCCTTCCCAGCCGGGAGCCTCGGGCCGGACCTGCGGCGCGCAGGAGCCCGCTCGCGGGGTGCCAAGCGGTGCCAGACGCTCCCCAGGAAGGGCAGCGGTATTCATGAGCTGAGCTCACCCGGCGGGGCCGGGGAGGGGGCGGGCCTGCCAGGGAGGGCCGGGTGGAAGCCACCAAGGAGAGGCTACTTGAGAGAGGAGAAAGGAGAGGGCGGGGCGAAGGGGCGGCGAGGCGAGAAGACAAAAAGGCTAGGGCCACGCCCTGGATGGGAGACGGGTGGCCGCGTCCCACGTCCTTGCTCCTCCATCCCGTACTTGGCCGAAGAGTCTGGAACCACTCGAAATCGGGCGCAAAGGTTTTCTACAAAGCTTAGTCCTGGTTTCGCTCCATCCCCATGCGTTACTTGCCTGCGCTCTTTCCCGGCAGGCGGTTGGGAAGGGCCACCCCGGCGGGACTGACGCCTCCCGCGGCCGCTGCGAGCCCGGCGGGCGGCGGCCGGGAGTTCTCTTTGTTCGCGCACTTGAATCCTCAGCCCGGCTCCCCACGCGCTGCGCGCGCCCCGCCCCCGCCCCCGCCCGGGCGGAGTCGTCTGAAACCGGTTGGCAGCCCCACCGCCCCCCGGACAAAGGGTCCCTGCGAAGCGGCCACCGATTCGGTGCACGCTGAATAAATAGCAATTTACGGACGGGCTTACTCTCGTTGCGTTCTCCTCCCTTCTTGCTTTGATTCCAGATCTACTGTGAATGTAAAGAGGAATTGCTGGGATCCATGATCTTTACTTTAGTGCTTGCGGGTAACAGAAATCAGAAAGCTCATGTTTGTAAGAGCTTTAAAAGAAATTCAGAATACATACCTTCACAATTTACAGTAATTCTTACTGTTTCACAGTAACCATATTTTTTAAAATTCGACTGGAAAGTTTTTTTTCCCTTCCAGCTTTTCTTTTTTCTTTTGTTTCTGGCGTGGAGGCCTCCTTCCTCCCTCTAAAAGTTCCACTGTGAGCTTAAAGGTGAGAATAAGACTGAGCCCTGCTTTGGAAAGGGCATTGTTCTGAGATGGCCGTTCTTACATTAAGTATGGTAGTTTTGCAGATGAAAGAGGTATCTTGAAATTATAATAATTGGATATGATTACATGAATTTTGGTGTAAGAGATTTTATTCTCCAAGTGTAACATCTTTTAACAAAAATGAAGTAAAAACGTCTTGGGAGTAGTTTGCAAACAATATTCTTCCATCAAACCAAAAGATGTTCATGCCCTTGTGATTATTATCTTCAGAACAAAATAATTCATGTATACACTTATTCCGAATACATTTTAGGTTCCTCTAGTGTGTGACAGGTACTGTCCAGGGTCCTGGGGTGAAAAAAATTGAACAAGAAAGAATCTCTGTCTTAGGGAGGCTCAAGCAAATTAATGAGAACAGAGATGATTTCTTTATTCTCCTTTGAATATTTTTGGGAGGTAGAAAAATGACATCTGTAATCTATAATGAATAATTCAGACCTTGACTGGCGTACCAAAAAAAAAAAAAAACAAAACAAAACCAAAAAAACCGGGCAAAGTGGAATGTAATCACAATTTATTTATTTATTTGATATTTATATTAGTCATTTTGTCACTATGTGCCTAAACTTAATACTAAATTCAACACTTAGTATTACTAAGAAATACTAAGATCCACGCTTCTCATTCAGTGTGCCAAAATGGATGAAAATATTTCTTCATATCAATCTTCACAAATAAAATATTTTTATTCTGAACATACTCTAAGGACACAAACGTACCTGGACTGCTTCTCTAAGAACATGTACTCTGTTCAGTTATCTAAGTTTCAATTTCTTCCTGAAGTGGTAGTATACACTTTAATGCAATTAGTAAGTTATAACAAATTCTAATGAAAATCAAGAATGGATTATCATGCATGGTTAAACCAAGCTGTCTGTGCCTAAATGTTTCATTTTGTTATTTAATATTATGTAAATTCAAGGTCAAAACTGTAATAATATAGAATCTGTAAAAATGATAGTTAAAGCACTTCTTTACTCATATAAATATGCCAATATGATATAGAACTTTGGAAGTGGAGGTTTGTCTGACTTATTATTTTATTTGCTAGCTGAAATTATATTTCTCCAGTTAAGCAAAGGCCAAATGATTATTCAAAGATTTTGCCAGAATTTAAGAGGGCTTGGGCATTAGCTTTACTGTGTTTCAGATAAAAGCAGGCCAACTGACCTTTTAATGTCTGCTTGGAATGATGAATCACCCACTCAGTATCACAGCAAGATGCGGGTCTTCCACCAAAGGAAGACAATTAAAGCCTCAACTTTAATGCCCTTAAGAAATTCATGGCTTAAAATGTCTACCCTTCCATTCTCATGGCTTTAACTATGTAATGGTATCTCAATCTGCATAGCTTTCTAGCTCACAAAGTCCCTTCACTTTGTATATTCAAAACACTGTGAAGTCATTATTATCTTCTCCACTTTTAAAATGGAATAAATGGGGTGGGCCATGGTGGCTCAGTGACAGATTTCTCGCCTGCCATGCTGGAAACCTGGGTTCGATTCCCGGTGCCTGCCCATGCAAAAAAGAAAGAAATGGAGTAACTGAGCTTCAAATTTCACAAGCGGACCTTGAGCTTGGGTTCTCTCCTCAGTCAGATCTGCTTTTTGTATTCTTCCCAGGTGCCTGCTTTTTATATCATGATGAAAAATATGTACCTGTCAGCCTGTTTTGCACTTGTATCCTAGCCCAATCTTTTCACCTATGCATAGAATATCTTCATTTGAAGGTAACACTATCACCTCAAACTCCATATGAAATTTGTGTCTCTTGTTCAACTGGTGTCTATTCTATTTCTCTTTTCCTGTATATTCTGTATCTATTTTTCTTTTAGTGAAACCACCATTTGATGTACTTTCTTACTAAACACCAGTTTCTTCATTGCTTTAATTTTTTCCTTTTCCTCTATGTCCATGTTTTCTTCCTTCGTTCAAAATGTCTCTCAGATTTACAGTTTCTTCTTTGTTTCCTTTGTAATCACTACCAAAACAAAGATCCTCATAATTCTACGTTTAAACTGCTGCAACTGCTCCTTATGTTAAATGACAGATTTTTCCTGCCAAATCCACTGTCAGATGTGGCCAGTTTACACCTTTACTAAACACTGTTTGCCTCATATCACCCTGCCTACAAGCATTGCATCATATCCTAACTCTTCTTCTTGGACTTCAAAGAACTTGCACTGTCCTTATACCAAAACATACTCCTTAATTGCTTGCTACATATATCCCCTGCCCCTGTCTGACTTACCATCTCTTTTTCCCGTAAGCATGTGAAGATCTTTCTGCTTCTGTCCCTTTCTCCTTGACATTCTTCATGCTCGTTTCAAAGCGACCCATATTTTAAGGCTCAGCCTATGTTTCAAGTCCCTCTGCCTTTGCAAGTTATTTAACTGTTCTGAGCCTCAATTTTTTCACCCTTCATTCATTCATTTATCCAAATATTTAACATATAAGGTTAAATTCATGTTTAAAATAGTACCCAATTTATGTGATTATTATTATGAAATTATGAAGATGATTCTTATCACAGAGAATAGCCCTAGTAACCATAATTAACAATAAGTGACGATTGCTATGTGCTTGACACTAAACACCATCAATGTATTAATTATCATCATTGTTATTATTTTATCGATATTATTACACTAGTTTACAGCAATGATTGCCATTCTCGAATTCCTATTGAACTAATAACTAATGTCGCACAGTTAAAACACTTGGTTAGTCTTCTATTATTTCATAACTGTCTATTCAGATGATAAATAACTTAGAACAGTACTCCTGTTTCCCTCATTATCTTTAGTAGAGACTCAGACATGTAGAAGCTGCTCAATATATAGTGATTGATTGGTAGAGTCCTAATTACAGAGAAAAGCTGATGTTTTCAGAACCATCCTCTGTATTTGGAGAATCACTTATCTTGGAAATGTGCCATTGTTCTCCTGACCTTTACTGGCATGTATGCAGTCACAAGCCACATTTGTTCTCTGGATTACATTTTAGGTAACAATTAATGAATCATAGAGTCCTTGGGATGTAAACACCATGATTCATCTTTTTATCTCTAAACAGGCTCCCCAAACATTATTATATCTTGGGTTTAGACTTATTTAAGCATCTCAATAAAAGCTATTCTTCATTTCCTCATGGTAAAACGTACATGTCACACCTCAACGGTATGGCCAAAAATGCACAGTTTAATTGACATATTTGGATTAAAAGCTGCTTTGTGAGTGGTAGAAATTGCTGTCCTACCATAGATGCTTTTGTCATTGTGTAAGTTTGCACCTGGATCTCCTGTCATTAAATCTCTGCTGCAGAATGATGTAACTGCTCTGTAAGGCAGTTTGGTGGTTCCACATGAAGCTTAGCATAGAACTGCCATATGATCCAGAATCCTATTACTAGGTATATACTAAGAGGAACTGAAAGCAGAAGCATGACTAGACATTTGCATACAGATGTTTATAGAAACATTATTCATGATTGCCAAGAGATGGAAACAGCCCAAATGTCCATCAGTGAATGAGTGGATAAACAAACTGCAGTATATGCATACAATGGAATATTACACAGCTGTAAAGTAGAATAAAATCATGAAGCATACAACAATGTGGGTGAACCTTAAGAACATTATGTTGGTGAAGTAAGCCAGAAATGAAAGGATGAGTACTGGAGAGTCTCCTTAATATAAATTAACTGTAATGAGCAAACCTTGAGAATTAAAGTTGAGAACACAGGTTTCAGGAGATTTAAAGAGGGTAGACTTTGAGCACTTGATGCTGAAGGAATACAGAAAATTCAATAGGATTGATTGTAAAGATCTGGAAATGGATAGCGCAGTACTATGTGATGGTTGCACAATATTGTAAGCATAATGAACAGAGCTGAGTGTGAGTATGGTTGAAAGAGGAAAGCTAGAGGCATGTATGACACCAGAGAAGACGTAAAAGATAAAAATGAGGACTGTAAAACATAGCAAAACCTAGGGTGGACAATGAGAGTGATTAAAGGTACAAATATAAGAAAGTTTTTAATTGAGGGAGAACAATTGAAGGGTACCATTGCAAGGCATTAAAATGGGATTAGTATATGGAAAAAATGCAATTAATGCAAACTATAGTCTTTGGTTAAAGTAACATTGCTATGTTCTTTCATTATTTGTTACAAAGACAGCATACAAAGCTAAATGTCACTAAGAAGGGCATATCAGGGGGGGGCATGGGATTCTTATTGTTGTTTTTCTTTTCTCTCTCTCTTTTCTCCTTTGCTTTATTCTTTGCAGAAGAAATGGGAATATTCTCATATAGATTGTGGTAGTGAATGCATAATCGTATGCTTATACCAGTAACAATTTATTGTACACATAGGATGGATTGTGTGGTGTGTGAATAAGACTGCTTATAAAATAAACAGAAAGATACAAATGCTGGAGAAGATGAGGAGAGAGAGAAGTAACTATTCACTGTTGGCGGGCAGTAGAATGGTGCAGCCCCTCTGGAGGCTGTGTGGTGGAGCCACAGGAGCTAAGTACAGGGTTGCTACATGATCCTGCAACCCTGTTATTAGACAAAATTCTGGAAGAACTGAAGGCAGGGACATGAATAGGCATTTTCACACTGGTGTTTATGGCTGCATAATTCATGATTTGCAATGGATGGAGGTGGCCTAAGGGTACATTGACTGATGAACAGAAAGGTGAGCCGTGGTGTGTACATATGATGGAATACTGAGTACCTGCAGGAAGGAATGAAGTCGTGAGGCATGCAACGAGGTGAACCAACCCTGAGAACATTATGTTGAGTGAACCAACTCTGAGAACATTATGTTGAGTGAAATAAGCCAGGAACAAAAGAACAAAGAATATATTATGGTCTCACAAATATAAACTATAAAAGCCATCTCTGAGGATTGAATTTGTGCCTAGGTTATCAGGGGAGGGAAAGTGGGCAGAGATTGGGCAATCAATGATTGAGTACAGAATTTTCCAATGAGGCTCATTCTAAAGATTCTTAGATTGTGAGCTCTTACACAGTCACATTTACTCTTGAGTTTTAACTGTTATTTCTAAATTCTGACATGCTGTGCTCTTTGCGTGTAACATTGTAGTTCCCTGGAATGTTAGGTATCTGTGGGACACCTGAGACTCAGAATTAGAGTTTGGCAACTCTGAAAGTAAGCATTATTTCCTGTAGCAACTGTTAAAGAAACCAAAAAGAGATCAAACTCCAATTAGAGATATGAATGAAATAGACCTGGTTAGAACTAAATAAATCAGAATACAGGGGAACAGGTGATATTGTCTGAACTTTAAGATTTCAACTTCTATGAGAGACCAAAGGAAGAGATGTTCATTTCATCTAAAATTTAAATTTTCTGTAGTACACTATCTAAACCTGTTTGGTCAGTTTATTTAAACAACCTAATTACATGGAACCTAGAATAGGGAAAGAGATCTTATTATTCTGTACAGGTTAATGTGATACCTAGATAGAATCCAGTATTTGCGGCAACAAATGAAAAAGTATTTGCAAAACCCCCTTAAGGGACTGGGGAAAAATGTGGAACTAATTAATCTTCCCCATTTGGGTAATTCCTGATATTCTCTCTGAGCATCATGGACTCCCAATCTAATAATCCAAGCCTTCAATCTTGAGGTTTGCCCTTGTGAAACTTATTTCTACAATAGCAATACTAGGCCTGCATGTGATTATGCCTAAGAGTCACTTCCAGAGAACCTCTTTTGTTACTCGGTTGTGGCCACACTCTCTTTCTCTCTCTCTGGCAACATGGGACATGACTCCCGGAGATGGGCCATTGTAGGATTGAGAATGCCTTCTTGATCAAAAGGGTTTAAAGAAATGGAACAAAGTAAAGTTTCAGTGGCTAAGAGATTTCAAATAGAGTCAAGAGTCATTCTGGAGGTTAACCTTTTGCAAGCCTTAGCCAAATGTTGCAAACTACCATAGTGTGCCAGTTCCCAACCACCAATATTCCTGAAAACCCTAGGGAGTGCCCTGGACTCCATCTAAGTCTCTGTAAGAGATTTACTTAAAAAGTTTATTTTTTCAAAAACTTAAGGCCTCCAGATTGATTCCATGCCAATTAACCCTGAAACCCAGAGGTACTAATCTCTCTAAGAACATCAGCCAATTTCATTCCTCTACCCTATAAGGTCAGTACCACTTTCTGGCATGAAGAAGTTTAGTGGTCATTGCTCAAATATCATGTAAGATTGAGTGAAAGATCAAATGAAAAAGAGGAAATCAGGATTTAAAAAAGGACTGTGATTGCTGACTCATTATATAGATATTTCTTTTTAGTGTCTAGTATTTTAGAACAGCCAGAAAAAAATACCTGAAGTTGTTGAACTGTAATCCAGTGGCACTGATCTTTGTTAATGATTCTATAACTATACTGCAAAAAAAGGTCAGTTGTCCGTGTTTCTGTGAATCTACTTCTAGATGTTTCATTCTGTTCTATATATATAAAAAACATACAACACTGTCTTAGTTAACCTACCTCTATTACAAGTCTTAAAATTGGGTGGAATGCAATACTAGTGGTCAGTAAGAGGGAGTGGTAAGGGGCATGGGATGTTTGGGGTTTTCTTTTTTCTTTTTATGTCTTTCTGGAGTAAAGCAAATGCTCTAAAATTGATCCTGGTGAGGAATGCACAACTAATGTGATGGTACTGTGAACCATTGAGTGTATACTTTGGATAGATTGTATGTTATGTGAATATATCTGAATAAAATTATATTAAAAAAAGAAATTTCTATTGCATTACTGTAAATGCTCATGAGTATTCACTGTTCATCATTTCACCTAATATCTAGCTACTCATTATAATGATCAGAGTGGAAAAGTATTTGCAAATAGGAAAAGTATTCCCTTCGGGGAATGGTGAGAAGGGGGAGAAATTCAACTTTCCCAAGTTGAATTCTTGATATTCTCACAAGCAGTGTGGACAACCAAATCTATAGGCTGAGCCCCCAGTCTTGGAGTTTGTTCATATGAAACTTAACCCCACAAAGGATAGGTCAAGCCTACTTAAAATTAGGTCTAAGAGTCACCCCCAAGAGAACCTCTTTTGTTGCTCAGATGTGACCTCTCTCTCCAGCCGACACAACAAGCAAACTCACCACCCTCCCCCTGTCTACGTGGGACATGACTCCCAGGGGTGTGGCCCTTCCTGGCAACATGGGACAGAAATCCTAGAATGAGCTGAGACTCAGCATCAAGAGATTGAGAAAAACTCTAGAATGAGCTGAAACTCAGCAGGGATTGAGAAAACTTTCTCGACCAAAAGGGGGAAGAGTGAAATGAGACAAAGTGTCAATGGCTGAGAGATTCCAAACAGAGTCTAGAGGTTATCCTGGAGGTTATTCTTACGCATTAAGTAGATACCACCTTGTTAGTCAAGGTGTAATGAAGAGGCTGGAGGGAATTGCCTGAAAATGTAGACCTGTGTTCCAGTAGCCATGTTTCTTGAAGATGATTGTATAATGATATAGCTTTCACAATGTGACTGTGTGATCGTGAAAACCTTGTGTCTGATGCTTCTTTTATCTACCTTGTCAACAGACGAGTAGAACATATGGAATAAAATAAATAATAGGGGGAACAAATGTTAAAATAAATTTAGTTTGAAATGCTAGTGGTCAATGAAAGGGAGGGGTAAGGGGTATGGTATGCATAATTTTTTTTTCTGTTTTCATTTTATTTCCTTTTCTGTTGTCTTTTTATTTCTTTTTCTGAATTGATGCAAATGTTCTAAGAAATGATCATGATGATGAATATGCAACTATTTGATGATATTGTGAATCACTGATTATATATGTAGAACGAGATGATCATATGTTAAGAATGTTTGTGTTTCTTTCACGTAATATTTTTTAAAAAAATTTAAAAATTAATTTAAAAAATTAAAAAAAATGTTTGGCACTTAATTTCAACCCCACTCCATTTTCAATCTTAGAGAATATTTTGTTAGAGTTTGGCAGTAATTATATAAATGCTATATACATTTATATTTCCCCTAATGTGAAATATTAGAATTTAACAACTTGGAATTCTCAAGCTTTCTACATTGACTCCTTAATAAACCTTTATCTTATGGACATGCAGGTGCCTCCTGCAGCTCTCAGTATTCACCACTAATCAAACTATCCTGGTATAAGAACAGTAGGGTAATTCTCATTGTGCCATACCAATAAGGATGGCAACCTTAAATTAGTCTATATGCGTGATATTTAAGTTCTTGTATCAACTTGGCCGGGTTATGGTGGCCATTTGTTTGGTCTGATTATTGCTGTGAGGGTATTTTGTAGATTTAAATCCTGTCAGTTGGTTGCATCTATTGCAGTCCACAAAGGAAACTGCCTTTAACAATGAGAGAAGTCGCATCCACTCAGAAAAGGCCTTAAAGGGAATGCTGAGCATTTCAGAAGTCAAAGAATTTCCATCTACTCAGTCAGCCGGTTTCTCCTGCGGAATTAGTAAAAGCTTTCACCATTTTGTGGCTTGTCCTACAAACTCTGACTTCCTAGTCCCATTGTCGTGTGGGCCAATTCTTTTAATAAATCTCTTAATATTTAAAATGGACATAACCTAGCAAAGATCTTACCGTACCACCTGAAAGGATCCAATACATTTTTATATTTGCCATGTGCTGAATATTTTTAAGTAAATTGTAAAGGTAATATTTAATATTCAATTGGTCCAATTACAGAAAAAAATAAACTGCCACTTATAGTTTATATTCTTATCTTTTGTTTTATTTGTTATTGTCCTTAAATAGCAGTAAGATTTTAAATCAATTTTTTCAAGTTTTGGATATTATAATATGCTATTTAAAGGTCAGACTACATTATGGTTGGTGGATTACTTTGACTTGATTTAATCTTCACTCTGTGATATGATTGTGGCAAGGTGTTTATTTGAGGTCCCTAAAAGAACTACACAGCATACTCAATTTAAGATCATTTAAAGAGTGTTTATTTACAAGAGGACTGTTCGCAAGGTCTCAGAGGCAGGGAAGTAACCCGGACTGACAGAGAGGAGCTCTTGTCACTCTAGGTCAGGAAAGAAGAAATCATCGATAATACCATTAATAGATGAGGGGATGGAATGATAGCTGGAACCCAGAAGAGCCATTTGATATAGCACATACAGGTCACCTTCCTTGTTGGAAAATACATCTAAAGGGGTGAAATATATATATAGCACAATAATCAATAATATTATTAATAAATGAAAGACTGGAATTACTGATTATGCCCCTAAGAAACTCATAGCTTTCATGTATGGTGGCAACCATACAATTTCTACTTTCAAGAAAAGCGTACATTTTGAGTCCTTTCTTCCACAATTTTCTCTGTAGGTATTTTAATTGGAATTTCATATTAACCAATTAGAATGATTATCAGTTGTACAATCTAAATTTTACCTGCCCATTAGCATGGTATATCTTTTTATTTAGTCAAAATTGGCTTAATGTGTCTCAATATTCTTTTTTATTTCCCAAAGATTTTGCATGTTCTTTGCTAGATTTATTCTTAGGTATTTGATATTTTTTATGCTATTGGCCATGGTATTTTCTTTTTAAGCACATTTTCTAGTTACATGTTGCTGGTGTATAAAATGGCAATGCCTTTTATGTAGTGATCTTATATTCACCCACTATGCTGTATTCTATCATTTCCAATAACTGACTGGTAAAATGATTATTTAAGGGAAAGTTATATTATGTGAAAATAATGATATTTGTATTTCTTTCTTTTTAATCTTTTAATTTACAGCTATTTTTTTTGCTTGATGGTACTACCAGAGCTCTGATGACTATAAACTGGTAGTCAGCTACTACTAACTTAGAAATAAATAATAACTTTGTTTTCTTGATATAGTGCATTCACAAAAATATCCATAGCAACCAGCATATCTAATGATGATTCTTTAAAACATCTGATTTAAAATTAATACCAAGATATGAAGCATACCTTCTCTATTTTCACTCAATATTATATTGGAAGTCTTATAATTTAAAAAATGCTGTAAAAAAATTAAAGAATTGGAATGGAAATAAAAGTGGTATTATTTTAGGTAATCATCTATCCAAAAAATGCTAAAGAATTTACAGATAATTTATTGACACCCTGCTTAAGAAATATTGCTGGACAATAAAGGGATCAATTTAGAAATCTATATCATTATACCAACAAAAGAGAAAATATAATTAAAAATGATGGATATTATCATAATTACAAATTCTATAATGTACATGACAATAAATCTAACGAAATCCATAATTTTTTTTATGTGATAAACGCTTATTCAGAAATATTAAAGAAGACTTAAATCAATGAAGAGAATGATGTTAACATAACCCTGGTGGTTTGGAAATAGGATCTTAGCAGATGTAATCAAATTAAAGTGAGGTCATGCTGAATTAGGGCAGACCTAATCCAATATGACTAGTGCCCTTTTTCTTTTACATTTTTAAAACTGCAAAGTATTTTAAAATTGTAAAAAGATGTATACAAGCAAAGCAAAGAAAAAGAACAGTGATTTTCAAAGCGCACTTCAACCAGTAGATCCGGAACAGGTCCCAGCGTTTGTCATGGGCTACTTCCTCTCCCATCTCAGATTTTTCCTTCTAGCGGTTCCTAAACACTGGAGGCTAGATGGAATATTGATATAGTGACTCAGCAGCCGTCCCTGCTTGTTAAATACTGCTCTCTCTGTTCTACCTCCTCCTCCTTCCCTGATCCCTCTCCCAATCTATAGGGATCCCCAGATGACACCCATTCTTACTCTTTAATGTTGAGAAGGGGTGTCAACACTAAAGGAAAGGGGGATGTAATGAACTGATAATCTTGGAGAGGCTGGTTCTTCTGAGTTTCAGTATTTATCTGACTTAGGAACCCTCCAGGAATTATAGGTTCCAGGAAAGCAAATTTTTATAGTGTCACAGCTCAATCCCTAGGTGTTCTCAAGAGTCAACCGATGTGGTGCTAGTTGGGCTTAGCCAACCATGGTCATCAGCACTGTTTAATTGAAGCTTGCATAAGAGTTGCCTCCAGAGTAGCTTCTCCACTCCACTTGATCTCTCTTGGCCACTGATGCCTTACTTTATTAGGCATCTTTTAGTGCCACTTTTCCTCTCCTTGGTCTGGAAGGTGTTGCCGTGCAACTAGTGTCCTTTAAGAAGAGGAGAAGCAGCACAGACACAGGGAGTATGCCACACAATGATGGAGGCAGAGATTGGAATGATGTGTCTCCAAGCCAAGGAATGCCAAGGATTGCCAGTAACACCTGAAGGACATTCTGACACCTTAATTTCAGAAACCCCCCCAAATTCCTTTATAAGCAGCTGTAGCCAGATGGCAATTGAGACCCTCACTACAGTTTTGGTTTGATATCTCCCTGCTTGGCAATATTTTTTCTCCCTCAAATAAACCCTTTTAATCTTTTAATTTTTACATGACAAAATGTTTCTTTTGACAGGATGCAAAATGGTGCAGGGTTGAATTGTTCTGCTTAATGGCTGGGTGATGGTTGTAATTCATTGGCTAACGGAAAATCTTGGGGAAAGTGAAATCACTGAGGCTGGGCATTATATGGGGGAGAGATGACATCACATAATGGGCTTAAACAGAACCTTGTAGAATCAGAAAGTCCACTATGGATTATTTACTTATTTCATTTACGTAAGAGATACCTAAGCTTATTATAAAACATTGTTATAATATAAAAATACATAGACTAAAAAGCAAAATTCTACCTTCACATCTCTCCCTGTTCCATTTTCCCACACAAAAATCATCATTATTGAGAGTTTAGTGTATGTACTGCTGGCTTTTCTTAAGACTTTGTATTATAAATACATGGATTATAAAATTAATGTGATTATATGATCCATACAGTTCTGCAACGTGCTTTATTTTAACTTAACCTGAGTTGGATATCATTCCCTGTGAGTCATGTGAATTTTTACCTTATTGTCCAGTTGTTGCTCAGTGTACTATAGTATGAATACTCTGACATATTTAAGGCATTTGTATTGTTGTTTGCTTTTTATTACAATTAATGAGATAAAAAGCCCACTTTGTACATGTCTTTACACACCTGCATTTTTTTGTAGAATAGATATCCAGAAGTAATTATTGATTAAAGAATATGCTCCTTTACCTTTTAAGGGTTTGCCCTCTTACTTGCCAAATGCCATTAATACATTTTCCTAGTAACAATGCATGAAGACAGTTTTTCCTCTTTTTGTCAAAAGTAGTTATCTTTTTAAATTGCTGCTAGTACATTAAATAAAAGCTATGTAGGGTGCACCGGTGGTTCAGTGTTAGAATGCTTACCTGCCATGCGGGAGACCTTGGTTGGATTCCTGGGCCATGCACCCAAAAAACAAATAAACAAACAAACAAATATAAGTGACATTGTACATCATCACGAATTTGAATTTGAATGGCCTTTTCATTTCCTTTACTTATTTTTCTTTTTGATCTGTAGGAGCTTTTTAAATATTCTGGATAATAAGTTTTTTTTAATGTTCTATTTATACATATTTTATCCAGCCTATTTTTTTATTTTCTAATTTTATGGTAACTTTGGACAAAATACTTAACTTGTATACAGACACATTTTCAGTTGTGATATTCATAGTTGGCACACTTTGTATCTAGCTTAGAAATATCTTCCCAATGCAAAACTTATAATTACAATCCCTTATATATTTCAAATTTCAATAATTTCTTTAATTTTAAATAATTACTTGTTTTAAGCAAATCTAGAAGTCATTTTTGTGAGATGATACGTTTTAAGTATATTTTTAATTAAATGATTAACCTGTTATCCTTTCTCCACTGATCTGGTAATAGTAATCATTTGTTATTGTTACAGGTAATATTTTTTTAATTGCGTATTAGAAAAGGTCTTTTACTATTTTGTATAAATTAACTAATTTAATCCTATACATAGACGGTACTATTATTAGCTCCATTTTATGGATGTGGGAATTAAAATTCAGTGAGATTGGGTAATTTTCCCAAGGAGACACAAATAGTAAATGGCAGAACCTGGTTTAAAACCAGGCACCCTAGCTTCAAAATAAATGCTTTTAATTCTTATTCTACTTGTATCATATTCTGAATTCCAGTATTAATATGGGGCTTTTCTATAGACTCCACTCTGTTCATTTAGTCTATGCTAATGTATGCTGTTTTAATTACACTAATTTCATATGCCATATTGAAACCTGATAAGTCTAATCCTTTCTTGTTTATTTAACTCTCTTCTTGCCCATTTATTTCTATGTTCTCTCTCAGGTGACCTTTAGAATTAGTTCCTCAGGTTCTAAACAAATCCTGCTGTGATTAGTTAATTTTAGGGAAAATGTATGTCATTATAATATTAGAGCATTCTTATATAGGAATACAGTCTGTCGCTCCATTTTGATTATTTAAATCATCCTTAGGTCTCTGTGCTTTAGATTATAGTCACACTTTTCTTTTGATTTCACATTCAGAGATTAAAAAAATATTTGTTTCTGTTGTGAAAGGTATATTTTTCAACTACATTTTCCAATTATTAATTACTATGTATGGAAGCCATAATTAATTGATTTTTGTCTCTACAACATAGCTGAATGCTAAGTCCTAATTGTTTTTCCATTGAATATTTTAAATTTCTTTCTTTTTCTTTTTTTTCTCATGGGCAGGCACTGGGAATCGAACCCAGGTCTTCAGCATGCTGAGCCACGTGACTTGCCCTAAATTTCTTTTGTAAGTGAAAAATATGAAAAGTTTTTTGGATTTCTTATGGAAAAGAACAATGTGAAATGTTTATGTAAATAAAAAAAAAGAGGAATAAAGGGAAAGAAAAGAAAGCTCATTTCAATGAATGTACCAAGTAAAATGAATAACAAAATTTTATTTATTTTGAACTAGTTGGTGTGGTGCAAACCAATTTCTTTCACTTGAGTAATTTCTTTTTTGGCTATCATTTTTTTCCTTTTTTTGCTTCTTCTTTTCTTTTGGCATAAAAAGAAAAAAAATTACATGTCAACTTACATTATTATGATAATCTCCGAATTTTGCTTAAGCAACTGAAGGTGCCTGACTCGAAGTGAAAACATTAGCATTTTGCAGCTATTTTTTCTTCATCTTTTGTAAATTTCAGCACTTTTCACACGCAAAAACTTTCTACTGAATTTCACTGAGCCTCAGACAACTCAAATATTATTTTGTTTGAAACACACACACACACACACACACACACCTGGATGGTGAAAAATTACCAACCCTCTGTGTAGAATAACTTCCAAAGGGAACATTTCTCAACACCCTCACTGCACCCAAGGCAAAGTCATCTCATCTGAAAGGACCTTCCTGCTTCTATCCTTGTTCTCTCTCTAACGTAGTAATTTCTAGGCAGTGAGCCGCGTGGCCTTTTCCAGTGTAAGTCAGATCATGTCACTGCTCGTTCAACCCTTAACGTGACTTTGAGCCTCTCTCACAGCAAAATCCAAGGCAGGCAAATGGCTCCCAAAGCCCTGTGCAGCCCGTCGTGGTCAGGCACACTCGCTCGCTCTGACCTGCTCTCCTCTCACTTTCCCCTTTCACAATGACCCCCTTGCTGCTCCTCAAACATACAAGCACCCTCACAACTCAAAATATTTGAAGTGTTGTTTCGCGTCTCAAAAGAATGCTCTTCCCTCAAATAAGGGCTTGCCTCATTCCCATACCTCATTCAGGTCTTTTTACAAATGTCGCCTTCTCTGTCAAGACAGTTTCAGATTTTGTAATATAAATTTTTACACACTCCACAATCGCTTACCCTGACTTATTTTTCCTCGTAGCCCTGTCTCTCCACCTGACATATTCTGTTTTGGTATTTGCTTATTGTCTCCACACTCTAGAATGGGCGTTCCATTAGGATAGAGCTTCTTTCTGCACTGCTGATTCCCAAGGTCTTAGGACAGAAGACCTGAGGACGCATTCAGAAATGTTCTTACTTACTTCAGTGAGTGAATGAATAAAAATCAGTGCATGAATAAATAAGAAAGAATTGATGGAGGTTTTAAATGCCAAAGCCATATTTTGGTTTGATATGAAAAGCAATGGGATACACCTGAGGAAGATACTTAAGGAAGAGAATAGCGATTACCTGACAGTTAAAGAGCAGACTAAATCTGAGGAAGACCAAAAAAAAAAAAGAGTAAGGAAGGAATTGCTACAATCCAATCTGTGATCACTGGAATCTGACTTGGGGAAATGGGCGTGGAAATGGAGAGTATCCTGGGTTGAATAGTGTCATGGTCAGGTTCATGTGTCAACGTGGCCAGGTGGTGGTGCACAGTCATCCGGTCAGGCAAGTGCTCGCCCGTCTGTTGCTGTGAGGACATTTCATGGACTTAAATCATGACCACTTTGGCTGCATCCACAGCTGATTGCATTTGCATTTGCAATCAGTGAAAGGGAGTGTCTTCTGCAATGAATGACGGTTAATCTAATCACTGGAAGGCTTTTAAGGAGGAATCAAAAGAGATGATCACTCTTTCTGCTTCAGCCAGCCAGCCTCTCCTGTTCGTTGAGGACCTTCATTGGAGCTGCCAGCTTGCAGCCTGCCTTACAGGTCTTGGACTCTGCATCCCCACAGTTGTGTGAGACACTTTTATAAATCTCATATTTACAGATGTCTCCTGCTGATTCTGCTTCTCTAGAGAACCCTAGCTAATACAAATAGTACGCCCCCAACATTCATGTCTACCAAGAAATTGTGATTGTGACCTTATTTGGAAATAAGATATTTGCAGATGTAATCAAGTCAAGATGACATCACTAGATTAGGGTGCACCCTGAACCAATAACTAGGGTCTTTATAAAACAAAGGAAATTTGGACACAAATAGACACAGAGAAGAAAATGCCATGTGGAGGTGGAGACCGAGATCGCAGTGGTGCATCTACAAGTCAAGGAACCCTAAGCATTGCTGGCAACCACCCAAAACTAGGAGAGAGGCATGGAACAGATTCACCCTCAGAGCCACCAAGAGAACCTAACCCTGCTGATACCTTGATTTCCATTTTTAGCCTTCAGAACTGTGATTGAATACATTTCTGTTATTTTATGCCACCCAGTCTGTGGTAGTTATAATAGCCCTAAGAAAGAGGCAAAGAGAGATTTTAAGTGGAAGAAAATGGATTGGCTGAGTTGGTTATCGTGGGTGGGAGGGAGAGCATTTCATAAACATTCTTAATACCATGGTCTTTAGGGAAGTGAAATATGTGGGGGTCATTCCCAATGAAGGAGAAGTTGGGAATTATGCTTATGTGGGAGATGGCACAGCTGTGTATGGGAGGAGACGGTGGCTGTGATTTATTGAGCTATTTGAAAAAAATCATTTCGAATCCACAGTACTCTTTATTGCACTGGTTTAGAGAAGGGTGAATGAACGTAAACTACTTGCAGCCATAAAAGTCTGTCCTTCTCAAACCCTGTTTTATTTTTTATTCTTCATCCCATATTGGATAGTTTTTTTTTTTTGAGGCAGAAGAGTTATTTTATACCGCTCCAAATTAGCTTAGGGTGTGTTCCTGTTGGGTCTGAAAGGGTTATGAAACTAATAAATGAGTTCCCAGAGTGTCTTTTGCCCTACCCTGGGAGCCCCATTCCCATTTCAGGATTCTGTTTTCATAGGTAGTATGTTAGCATAATGAAATCTCAAGATCTTACATTTTTTTCCTGTTGACAGAAAGAAGCAGAGACAGAGACACAGAAAGAGATAGAGAGAAGCACAGGAGGAGATCTGAACTGATAAACTACTTTTGGATTTCTATATTAGAGCCAAGTATTTTCTACTATTTCCTTTAGTCTTAAATTCTGAGAGTGTAAATACCTAGGAAAATATGTTTAGCCCAGTATTTTGGAAGGGTTGAAATCAGGACCTTTATAAATTAATAGAGTAAAGTCATACTCATACCCGCTCTCCAAAGCTCTTGAGATCCCCAGTGGTAGAATGTATCTGAGAGGGCTGAGCCCTAGACTTTCAGGTTTGAAGAGGTAGTTGTAAGAGGTAACATCCATTTATGAAGTGCTGGGGATATTTATCCGATATCATCAAGATTCTAATTAATCCTCATGACACGCAAGTTTTGAATTCACCAACTCCTTATTTTGCCTTTTGGGTTCTTTGTATTTTTCATTTTTGGTATCACTGTACCTTATATGAATTAAAGATGAACAGATTACAGGAATAAGGACTTAAACTGCTAGGCTACTTTTTTTTGAGTGGATGAATAAGAATTTCTTTGATTAAAGTGACCATAATCAAAATCAAACTGGTCTGTGCAAAAAAGGACTATTTATCGAAGAGACATCTTCAATAATGATTATATACATATCAGTTATGATTATAGAAGCATGCCATGGGCTCTAGCAATATGACACTAGGTGCGTGAACACTTCCAGGACTCTCTTGGTCTATCACCTCTGCTTCTCTTTGTTTTCAGCTTCATCTTTCCCTACGTGAGGCCAGCTTCGAGCCCAACCTCCCACTGCCCTTACTTGTCATATATTGATACTTCTACTCCCAGAGAGGTGCTGGCTAGCTTTTATTAATTTCAGCTTGAAAAGCCCCAGAGAAGGATGTGCAACCGCTCTATTTAGGCCACATGTGCACACGTGGTGCCTTGGCAGAGGCCAGGAGGTGGTCATGCCATGGCTAACCCATTTTGAGTCTGGTGCCTCTTTCTGGACCAGCCGGTATCACTGGCCATGTGGGGGCTTGTGAGAATACCTGACTGTATAAGCACTCCTATTCCAACCATGTGGTCAGAGAGGTAGAAGGGCAGCTCTAGTAAGACGGGGAACAGATCCAGGGGTGCAGGCAAACAAGCCATGCTGCCACACTCTGTACCTGGAGAGATTTCAAGAAAAAAAGAGAAGGCCTTTCTTATTCTCTAAATGTTGTTCTCCTGTGTGCTTAGATTTGTGAAGTTCCAAATTAGTGGTTCAGTCCTTTGGTCTAAGACTAGCATCCATATTAAAATTAAGACGCAAAATACAATGAAATCTATTCCTAGAGGTATGTGAAGTGCACTGACCTACAACCATCCTATTCCAGCCCATTTCCGTATGGAAGATCCTGCCTCTCTCCACAGAGTCTGATGAGATCCCCAGAACCTGACACCATTTCTTGTATATGAAAGGTGCTCAATAAATGTTGAGATCTGAGCACTTAATATAGAGTGACTATACAAAGGATCCCAGCACAGCACACTGAGAAGCCCAATAGCTTGGTGATTAAGTCCAAGCATTTTGGTATCATGAAAACTTTAGCTTGAATTTCAGTTCTTGGAAAAGTTAGTTTTTGGAAAATAACACTTTCTCCATCAGGTATTCTTATGATTATATGGATGTAATTATATAATATAAAATATATGCATATTATGTATAAAATGCCTGGTTGAGAATCTGGCGAATAATAATAACAACAACCAACCTATATAATACTTACAAGGTGTCAGGCTGTTCTCTAAGTGCTTAGATCTGTTTATTCACCTAATTTCCATAACAAATCTTATAAGTCAGGTACATGAGTTATTCCCATTTCATAGATGAGGAAACTGAGACACTGAGAGGATACTCATTCAATAATGACTTATCCAAGTCACTCAACCAGTAAGTTTCACAGACAGGATTATTATCTACAGAAGTCATTAAATAAGTATTAGCTGTAGTTAGATTGGCAATCATTAGGAAGCCACTTTGAAAGAGGCTGAAATACAGAATGGTAAACCATGGGGGATATATTATATTTAGTAGACTACATGATACCATCTAGAAAATTTCTGCTTTACATATTCCAATCTATTTAGTATCTAAATAAAGGGGAAGTTTTTCTTTTCTAATGTAATCTGTTAAAATGCATCATATATTGGAAATATATTTATAAACATACATTTATGAATTTTATGGGCTTAGTAAGAAGGCAGCACATATTTAGAAGGCCATTTCAAATAATAGTCAAGGAACCAGCTTTTTGGTACTATGTTGACAATAACTTTGAAACTTAAAAAAAAGCTGGAACCAATTCTCTTGAAGAAAATAGTCATTTGCTTTCAGATACAGTTTGAAATGAGTTAGATGTAGAGATTTGTAATACACAGTCCGGTCTGTGAGCCTACTTTCTGGGAAAAAAAAATAACTGATACTAAGAATTGAGTAAAAAGTAGGTAAGACCCAAGATTAGCCTGTTAAGATTTGCCTTTCCTGAGAATGTTCTTGCGTATCCTAGAAACCTGTCCTGGGAGCTGCTCTGCAAATTCTCCCCTAGGATAGGAGAGAGAGGGGTACACCGACACAGACCTGGGCAGTCAGCCTGGTTATGAATCCATGCTGTCACTCTGGCCCCACCCAGCACTTTGAAATAATGCAGCCATGCTGTTTCCCTTCTATAAATCTGTGATTTACAACTGCATGATTCTAGCATGGATTGTTTTTACACAGCGCAGCACAACTTTAAGGCGAGGGAAATACGGGAGCTTTATATACAAAAATACTGACCACTTGACCTTGAGTTATTTTTAAGGCTATCGTTAGTTCAGCATGATTGGATGATTTTTTAACTATAAATCTATATTTATATTGCACAAGTAAATTTCATAGTGCATGAAATCAGTAAATTTGTACTTGCAGAATTGGATGGGTACTCGGAACTTAATCAAATCTCTAGAAACTTCATCATACTATGCTCTGTGAGCCTGGAATCTAGTTAACTTTCAGAAATCTCCAGATATATGGAGATGTTGTTCAAATCTTGTCATTATCACCAAGGGAGAAAAAACCTGGAGAAATAAGTACTTGAATGGGCTGTTCTTTTCTGGTGAGGCAACAATGTTTCATCATGCGTGGAAATGAAAATATTATTCTACTCTGACCCCAGGTGAAAAAAGACCTGCTACTCCAGTTTGTGAAGATTAGTTTAATTCTCAATTCTTACATCAAATGCCAGTGTGAGAGCAGATTTGAATGACATAGGTAAACTAAGGGCTGATGAATGCATTTGGTTGAGAGGTAAGGTGTAAAAATAGTTGAATTTTGGATATAAATGTCATTTCGAGAAGTAAAAGGTGATTTTTTTAATATTAATGAAATCTTAAAATGTGACATATACACATGTAGCCATCATTATACTGTCTACCTTCTATAATAATAAATCTTATTTTTGTCATATACTTCTAATAGGGAAAGTGTACTGATGGGTACTTCTGCATCCAAAGACAATGCAGGATTCTTGGCCATTTCGTAGCCGTGTTTCCCAGCCTTGTAGTAAAGGGGGTGAACACTGTTATTAAACAATTCCTCATGGCAAGTCATAACTTTATCTCATCTTGGCAATAACCAGACACTACTCATAGCCACATCTTTCTTCACTGCCATCTAAACTCCGTCTCTAAAAGGAGGGGTTGATTGAGCCCATTTTAATCTCCACAGGGCCCCCCCACTTCAGCTGTGTTGGGTTTGTGATGGAAACCACTTGAAATAAGAAAAGTATGTCCCTTCCATCAGAGCCTCACTAGGATAATTCCAAAATGGGGAATGCAGCCGGGAAGAGGGTGTGCCCTAATTCATTTTGTGAACCAAGTCTATGGCTCCATTGGACTTGTTGCCCCTTCGATGTAAATGAGTGGATACTCCACAAAGATGTCCTCTGATGAGGACCCTACTAAGGATGAAAACCCCCCTGTGGATCTTTGCCAGGGGAACAACTCCCAATTACTGTGTTCTCCTCATCCATTCCCTTGTTTTCTTCAGTCCTCAGTACTCTGCTGGAAACCTACAGGCTTTCCACCTTCAGGGGAACTTGCAAATTATACTTTTACATACATTTGCTCTTGCTTCTTGTAGGCACGTGAATTTCTATTCCACCCTATTCACCTCTTACTTTCTTACCTGCTGTTAAGTTCCTGGAACCCTTCTTAAAAGTGCCATCTACCAAGAGGTCCCCATTTGTATGGGGAGTGGGTCAATGGAGAGACCCATCTTCTCTGCCAGACTGTTTTTCTCACACCCTACACCCAAGATTGGGGCTTTTGAAACCAGGGATGGTCTATTTTTCCAACACCTACTTCCTTTCTGGGACCACGTATAAGGTAAATCTAAGATTAAAACTTAGCTTTTATTAATGCAATGTAAATCGGAAGAAGAAGCAGAGACAATTTTAACATAATAATCCCCAGAAACAAGCTAGAAAGAAGTCCTCACTTGATTGCCAGTCGTTCCTCCACATCTCCAGATTTGGAAATGGAGGAAATGAAATGATTGACAACTTGTACTAGGGCAGACTAAGAGATCTTAGTCTTAGTCCTAATCTAGGAAAGGAAGTGAGAAAAAGAAGGATCTAGGGACAAATGGAATTACATACATTCTTCTTGACTCTACTCTGTGATGTGGAAATATATTTCCCAGTACGGGACTCTATCACCCTCCCGTGGTTAGTGCACAGTACCGGGGTTCTGCACTGACATCTAGATGAGGTATCAATTGCCTACAAACCATCACCGCTTGGACTCTTCCAGTACACGTCAGGAAGAGAAGAATTGTACAACTACATTTCTAATAAGATTTCTTTTTCCTTAAACCGTTGTATTAACGTGTCACCAATTCTCTTCTAGATAAACTTTTAGAAGCCCTGATCTTCGAGGAGTTAGGATTCTGTGAAACATGCAAATATATTTTTACTAAGATATAAATGAATAGAAACATGTTTCTAGAAATTCCTGAACAAGTTTTAGCAATGTCTTTTTTACTCTGATTTCTTCTGACAGCTAAAATACTAAATCCCAACAGAACTTCTTAAACACCAGAATTCACTGTTTATGTAAATAATATATTCTACCAGTCTACCGTGCCTGGCCCCTGGTCTAAGAATTTTGAGACAGATTACAGAAGCACCATATTTGCACCGAAGTTGAGAAACACACACCCGAAAGCCTGCAGTTGGATTTGCTGGACCACCTCTGTCTGCTTAGGTCACTTGTGGAACACCAGACACCAATTCATTCACCTGGAATGAGAAGAGACCCACCATATTAAGCACATCCAATAACTTCTGAACTTCAGTGGATTTCTAATTTCTCCAACTTTATTTCCATGTGTGGATTGAAAGAGAATTTTCTTTACCAGCTTATTATTGGTTTCTGCTTTTGGGGGCATACTTTTCAAGTTTCTCTCAACCTAGGGTTATTCACCAATATATTTTTCCTAGTAATTCTGTATTTTCACGTTTTTCATTGACTCTATATTTATCTAGAATGTGCTGTGTGTTTTTGTTTTTGTTGTTTTTTTGCCATGATACAGAATTAATTTTGCTAAGGTGGTGATCTACTTTGCATTTTAATCATTTATCCCAACACAAAGTAGTTTAAAGGGTCAAACTACTTTGAAACACTACTTTTGGTTATTTACTTGAGCCATTTTCTGGTCTCCTTTTTTCTGTGTCTTCTTTCACCATTACTACATATCTTCTTTGGTTTTATCTTTTTTCCCTTTCAAGTTTAGGAAAGCCTCGAATTTTCTATTTTTTCTTCTAGGAACAAACTGCATTTCTACTCTCATCTGGGTTGACAGTTCTTTATTTGAATATTTTATATTTTCTAGGGAAATGATATTTTTACTTATTAATAAAGACAATTTTGCCTCTTCCTTTTCTATATCCTATTGATTTCATTCCTTCCCTCCCTTCTCCCTTTGCTTCTGTTCCTTCTGCTCCCTTCCCTTCAGTTCCCTTCCTTTCCTCCTTGGCTAAAACTTCCTAAACAATGCTGAACAAAAGCAGGCAATGGTACAATTTTATCTCGTTCACATTATGACTTTAATATCATCATCTAAGTTTGCTTTTCTTTTCGACCAGGAATGACATTTGCGGTTGGTCCATTTACTGGTAACCCCCCTGGGCCAAGAGCGACTTGGGAGGTACAGGCTGCCGTGCGGGCCCCAGTGCCCTTGCACTCACTCCCTTTCACACGCAGCCCCGCTGTGCAGCAGGCTCCTCCGCAGCTCCTGGCTTGCCTGTGCATTCGTCTCTTCTCTTCAGCTGCTGTCTGTCGGCTTTCTAGGTGGGCTAAGTGAACAGCCGGAGGACTCCTCATTGAACAAGTTTAACACCACCAGTATCGTGTCTTCCGGAAACTGCTTGAAGTCACGCTTCTCTGATTTCCCTCGGTATTTTTTATTTCTTCAGAAATTTCTGTTGGCATTTAGTAGAAAAATGAGCTCTATGAACCAACTTGAATAGGTTAATGGTTCTTTTAAAAATAAAATATATCATTCTAAATTTCCAGGTGTCAAAGCATAAGTGGATCCCTCCTTAACTAATAGACAGATGGAAATAATTAATTAAAATACAGCCCCTCCCATACATCAGCAATGATAGTTCTTTTGGAAAATATTATTCCACCTAATTGATATTGGATTAAGAGCTTTGGCTCCAAAGTGAAAATATGAATATGAATAGATTGTCCCTTTCCAAAAGATAGGAAAACTAAGAGCCTGTGTTAAAAAGGCATTTTTAATTCCAATTATTCTATAAATTATTTACTTTTTTTTTATGTTGGCAGAGAACCTTCCTAAGAAAAAATGTTGAGTTTTAGACCAAAACTACATATTCATTAAGAATATTATGAAAGTCCTTATTATTTGTGAATAAGTGTTTTTATGGTAGAACCATTGTAGGTTTGTCCATATCAATGCCTGATTTTTCAAAAGATTTACTACTCTGATGTATATTTTATAGCACTAAGCATCATTGTCTTTCACAGTGAAATGCCATCCTCATTAGAACAGCAGTTTTGGCAGGATGGTGTTCTATTCCATTCCATGAGAATCATGAGACGCTAAGAGAAGATTATCTAGGAAGGTTGGGTTTGAATTTTTGTTTTGACATTTAAGAGATTTGCCTCTGCCCATAATAGAGACATAAAAAATTTCTTATATATATTTGATCTCACTAAATTAGCTTCTCTTAGCAAAGAGATACTGCACAGCACTAAGAAGCCATTTTCTCAGTTGCTCATATGTCTTTAAACTTTGTTTAAAAAAAAAAGGATTTGAATGCTGCCTGCCTCTGATCTGTGCTGTGCACACCCCCATATTCTCACACCCTCCTTCTTCAGGGACCTTATACTTTCATCTCGTTTGACCCTTTGTCCAAACCTGATCTGACAAACTAATTCTAAATCGAATCACACTGTCTCTCTTTTTGTCTGCATTATAATCTCAATTTGGCTCATGATCATGACTCTGTGTTAAAGATGTGGTAGTATGAAGGACCATGCTATTTTTCAGGGAAAGATTACTTGGTGTGTCAATTTCTGCCCTAAACAGCTTGGACATTGACTTTCACATTTTCAGTCCAATGGAATATCATCCATCTAAGTTGATTTTAAAATAAAGGACAGGCCTACAAATGTCATTTCCCTCTTGTATAGCTGTAAAATTGAAGTTAGTTAACATCCCCAAACTCTACAGAGTCCAAAAACAAGGACTCTTCAATGACACGGCCCATGGATGGTGAGATTTACCGTCTTTGGAACTTCTCAGGCTGATTGAAATTTTTCTCAAGATAGCTCACGGGTGTGGCCACTGTGCTCGTGCAAAGACCCACCTGTTCCCTGGAACTATTTCCTCTTCCCAATGGCCAGAACTACCCCCAGCTCGCTCTCCTGTACATCATTTCTACTGACACCTAATAATAGAGGCCCAGTTCTGTTCCTGACTCACTGTGTGATTTTGAACAAATTGTTTTCTGTGTCTAGATCTCATTTTCCTAGGAGGTAAAATGAGTGTTTTGGTACACAATATTTAATGTTACCTCCTGTCCTTAAGTTTAAATTTCTGACTCATCCCGAGATTTCTTAACTTACCTTCTGTCCATTGGCTTCTGGGAGAGAATACAAGGCAGGCAGGGCACCTACCAGCTTCAGAGTGCTAGGATATTAAGTCTCAGCTCAAAGACGTGTTTTGTTTTTTTGCCACTGGATCATGGAGCTTATCTCCACCTGGTGGTCAAAACTTAAAATAGTAAGCCATACTTGGAGAGAAAGGGAATTTTATTAGATCAAACCCAAATGATGATAAATGAGCTAGACTTAACAGACATTTATAGGACATTACATTCCACAACAGCAGGATACACCTTTTTCTCAAGTGCTCATGGATCATTCTCAAAGATAGACCATATGCTGGGTCACAAAGCAAGTCTTAACAAATTTAAGAAGATTGAAATCATAAACAACACTTTCTCGGATCATAAAGGAATGAAGTTGGAAATCAATAATAGGCGGAGTGCCAGAAAATTCACAAATACGTGGAGGCTCAACAACACACTCCTAAACAATGACTGGGTCAAAGAAGAAATTGCTAGAGAAATTAGCAAATACCTCGAGGCGAATGAAAATGAAAACACAACATATCAAAACTTATGGGACGCAGCAAAGGCAGTGCTAAGAGGGAAATTTATTGTCCTAAATGCCTATATCAGAAAAGAAGAAAAGGCAAAAATTCAGGAATTAACTATCCATTTGGAAGAACTGGAGAAAGAACAGCAAACTAATCCCAAAGCAAGCAAAAGGAAAGAAATAACAAAGATTAGAGCAGAAATAAATGAAATTGAAAACATGAAAACAATAGAGAAAATCAATAAGACCAGAAGTTGGTTCTATGAGAAAATCAATAAGATTGATGGGCCCTTAGCAAGACTGACAAAAAGAAGAAGAGAGAGGATGCAAATAAATAAGATCAGAAATGGAAGAGGAGACATAACTACTGACCTCACAGAAATAAAGGAGGTAATAACAGGATACTATGAACAACTTTACGCTAATAAATACAACAATTTAGATGAAATGGACGGGTTCCTGGAAAGACATGAACAACCAACTTTGACTCAAGAAGACATAGATGACCTCAACAAACCAATCACAAGTAAAGAAATTGAATCAGTCATTCAAAAGCTTCCTAAAAAGAAAAATCCAGGACCAGACGGCTTCACATCTGAATTCTATCAAACATTCCAGAAAGAATTAGTACCAACTCTCCTCAAACTCTTCAAAAAAATCGAAGTGGAGGGAAAACTACCTAATTCATTCTATGAAGCCAACATCACCCTCATACCAAAACCAGGCAAAGATATTACAAAAAAAGAAAACTACAGGCCAATCTCTCTAATGAATATAGATGCAAAAATCCTCAATAAAATTCTAGCAAATCATATCCAACAACACATTAAAAGAATTATACATCATGACCAAGTAGGATTCATCCCAGGTATGCAAGGATGGTTCAACATAAGAAAATCAATTAATGTAATACACCATATCAACAAATCAAAGCAGAAAAATCACATGATCATTTCAATTGATGCAAAGAAGGCATTTGACAAGATTCAACATCCTTTCCTGTTGAAAACACTTCAAAGGGTAGGAATACAAGGGAACTTCCTTAAAATGATAGAGGTAATATATGAAAAACCCACAGCTAATATCATCCTCAATGGGGAAAAATTGAAAACTTTCCCCCTAAGATCAGGAACAAGACAAGGATGTCCACTATCACCACTATTATTCAACATTGTATTGGAGGTTCTAGCCAGAGCAATTAGGCAAGAAAAAGAAATACAAGGCATCAAAATAGGAAAGGAAGAAGTAAAACTATCACTGTTTGCAGACGATATGATACTATACGTCGAAAACCCGGAAAAATCCACCACAAAACTACTAGAGCTAATAAATGAGTACAGCAAAGTAGCAGGTTACAGGATCAACGTTCAAAAATCTGTAGCATTTCTATACACTAGCAATGAACAAGTGGAGGGGGAAATCAAGAAACGAATCCCATTTATAATTGCAACTAAAAGAATAAAATACCTAAGAATAAATTTAACTAAAGAGACAAAAAACCTATATAAAGAAAACTACAAAAAACTGCTAAAAGAAATCACAGAAGACCTAAATAGATGGAAGGGCATACTGTGTTCATGGATTGGAAGACTAAATATAGTTAAGATGTCAATCCTACCTAAATTGATTTACAGATTCAATGCAATACCAATCAAAATCCCAACAACTTATTTTTCAGAAATAGAAAAACCAATAAACAAATTTATCTGGAAGGGCAGGGTGCCCCGAATTGCTAAAAACATCTTGAGGAAAAAAAATGAAGCTGGAGGTCTTGCACTGCCTGACTTTAAGGCATATTATGAAGCCACAGTGGTCAAAACAGCATGGTATTGGCATAAAGATAGATATATCGACCAATGGAATCGAATAGAGTGCTCAGATATAGACCCTCTCATCTATGGACATTTGATCTTTGATAAGGCAGTCAAGCCAACTCACCTGGGACAGAACAGTCTCTTCAATAAATGGTGCCTAGAGAACTGGATATCCATATGCAAAAGAATGAAAGAAGATCCATATCTCACACCCTACACAAAAGTTAACTCAAAATTGATCAAAGATCTAAACATTAGGTCTAAGACCATAAAACAGTTAGAGGAAAATGTAGGGAGATATCTTATGAATCTTACAATTGGAGGCAGTTTTATGGACCTTAAACCTAAAGCAAGAGCACTGAAGAAGGAAATAAATAAATGGGAACTCCTCAAAATTAAACACTTTTGTGCATCAAAGAACTTCATCAAGAAAGTAGAAAGACAGCCTACACAATGGGAAACAATATTTGGAAACGACATATCAGATAAAGGTCTAGTATCCAGAATTTATAAAGAGATTGTTCAACTCAACAACAAAAAGACAGCCAACCCAATTACAAAATGGGAAAAAGACTTGAATAGACACCTCTCAGAGGAGGAAATACAAATGGCCAAAAGGCACATGAAGAGATGCTCAATGTCCCTGGCCATTAGAGAAATGTAAATAAAAACCACAATGAGATATCATCTCACACCCACCAGAATGGCCATTATCAACAAAACAGAAAATGACAAGTGCTGGAGAGGATGTGGTGAAAGAGGCACACTTATCCACTGTTGGTGGGAATGTCAAATGGTGCAACCACTGTGGAAGGCAGTTTGGCGGTTCCTCAAAAAGCTGAATATAGAATTGCCATACGACCCAGCAATACCATTGCTGGGAATCTACTCAAAGGAATTAAGGGCAAAAACTCAAACGGACATTTGCACACCGATGTTTATAGCAGCGTTATTTACAATTGCAAAGAGATGGAAACAGCCAAAATGTCCATCAACAGATGAGTGGCTAAACAAACTGTGGTGTATACATACGATGGAATATTAATGCAGCTTTAAGGCAGGATAAACTTATGAAACATGTAATAACATGGATGGACCTAGAGAACATTATGCTGAGTGAGTCTAGCCCAAAACTAAAAGACAAATACTGTATGGTCCCAATGATGTGAATCGACACTCGAGAATAAACTTGGAATATGTCATTGGTAACAGAGTTCAGCAGGAGTTAGAAACAGGCTAAGATAATGGGTAATTGGAGCTGATGGGATACAGACTGTGCAATAGGACTAGATACAAAAACTCAAAAATGGACAGCACAATAATACCTAATTGTAAAGTAATCATGTTAAAACACTGAATGAAGCTGCATCTGAGCTATAGGTTTTTGTTTTGTTTTGTTTTGTTCTTACTATTATTACTTTTATTTTTTTTTCTATATTAACATTCTATATCTTTTTCGGTTGAATTGCTAGTTCTTCTAAACCGATGCAAATGTACTAAGAAACGATGATCATGCATCTATGTGATGATGTTAAGAATTACTGATTGCATATGTAGAATGGTATGATTTCTAAAAAAAAAAAAAAATGGACAGCACAATACTACCTAATTTTAATGTAATTATGTTAAAACACTGAATGAAGCTGCATCGGAGCTATAGTTGTTTTTTTCTTATATATTTTTGTATTTTTTATTTTTATTTTTATTTTTTCTCTATATTATCATTTTATTTCTTTTTCTGTTGTCTTGCTATTTCTTTTTCTAAATCGATGCATATGTACTAAGAAATGATGATCATACATCTATGTGATGATATTAAGAATTACTGATTGCATATGTAGAATGGAATGATTTCTAAATGTTGTGTTAGTTAATTTTTTTAATTAATAAAAAAAAAACAGAAAAAAAAACCCAAATGATGAAAGTCCTTAGGGGATTTCCAGTCTAGACCGTGTCACTTAACAGCAGGTTCCAGAAGAGTGATAGAGTTTGGACGACAGGATGGACTTCTTCTATGGAAACTGCTTGGTAACTACAGGCCCTGAGTTTTACCTGTTTGGCTAGAAAGTCAGAAAAGGAATTTTAAAAGGCCTATTTCCATATATGAAGAACTTTGCCTCTCAGAGCGACTTGGAATTCTTTTTGTGCCTCAGTTTTCCCATATCTATGAGTGAAGAGATTCGGAGAAACTCATCCGTGGGTATTCTGAAAGCATCAGAGATGAGAAAGAACCTTTTGATTAAAGTTGAAACACGGGTAAGGCAAATTTTTTTCCAAGTGTGGAATGTGGGTGCCAAGAGCCTCTATTGTTCCTGTTGTGTCAGGGAACACATCTCAGATGGAACAGGCGGGGGGTGCATCTCATGCTCAGGGCTCCATTCACAGAGGGATGAAAGGAGGAATCAGGTAGTCCTATTTTGCAAGGCTGGTGTGTTAGTTAGATTCAGTTGTCAACTTGGCCAGGTGGGCATACCTAATCTTGTTGCTGCAGACATAAGCCAACGGTACATGAACCTCATCTGTTGCCAATTACATCTGCAGTCAGTTAGGAGGTGTGTCTGCTGCAATGAGTGACCTTTGACTTGATTGGCTGGTGCTTAAATGAGAGAACACAATGTAGCACAGCCTAAGCAGCTCGGCATTCCTCATCTCAGCATTTGCAGCTCAGCCCAGGCCTTTGGAGATGCAGAAAGAAGTCACCCAGGGGGAAGTTGTTGGAACCCAGGGGCCTGGAGAGAAGACCAGCAGAGATCATCCTGTGCCTTCCATGTAAGAAAGAACCTCAGTGGAAAGTTAGCTGCCTTTCCTCTGAAGAACCAACAAAATAAATACCCTTTTATTAAAAGCCAATCCGTCTCTGGTGTGTTGCATTCTAGTAGCTAGCAAACTAGAACAGCTGGCTTCCTTGCATTTTTGCTATTATAGGCCCAAACTAGTCGACTCAATTATGAGTCAGGTTTTTCAACAAGGCAAGAGGAAAATACACTCAAGTCTATTCATGGGGCTTTTCTGAGACTGTGCTTAAATGCTCTAGAATGCCAGAGCCTTACCCAAAGGAGTTGTCACAGTGTAATAATCTCCTTTGGTGCTACATTTCTGCTTGCATGATGACCGTTTGCTTTAGAATATACTTACCCCAACTCTGCTGCCCATTCATCTCTTTTTTTCTCCTTAATATCTGGTCACTTGCTCCATCAGACCGATTCTACTGTGGAGATGTCTCACTTAGCCATGCTCTACTTGCCATTTTCCCTGTCACTGCTCAGTTTCATGATTTCTTTACCAATTACTTGAATTATTTAAGAGCTTTCGGATAGTTTTTTCTCCAATCTTTTCTCCCCTTTTTAAGTCCTTCCAACATACCTTTCATACAACTTCCTTGAAGACGCTCTTCCTGCACTGTTCATAAGTCCTCTGTGGTTCCTTAGGTTTTTGGAACTGTCTAAATTCTTAAGAGAGTGATCGAGGTTCTGGCCCTAAGTTACCCAATTTCCCACGACTCACCTCCATGCCCTCAGTCTCCCTGCCAGCCTCTTTGTATGGCTTCTGCTGCGCCTTTCTCACCTTACCCTACTGCTTTGTGCCCAAAGCTCGTCCAATCATTCTACTTACTAAAGACCACCGCTTAAAGCTTATAGCACACACCAGTCCTAGCAGGGGGTCTTCGCTGAACCCCAAAGGCAGTGGCTATCATCCAGAGGTGGTTTTGCACCCAGGGGACAGGTGACAATGTCTGGAGACATTTTTACTCTATACAACTGGGGACAGAAGGCTTGCCCCTGGCATCTAGTGAGTCCAGGCCAGGAGGGCTGCTGAACACCCCACTATGCACAGGAGAGCTCCTACAGTCTCCAAATAGTCAAATGGTCCTAAAATGTTTGCCTTGAAGTATTGTAATACGTTTCATTCTTTTCCTTGAAGTATAAACCTTTTCATTTCTAAAATGATAGCTAATTTCAAATTATTTCAATTTTCAAGAATCATATATTCACAGGATTTAAAAATCAACCTGTATAAAAGGATAAATAACAGAAAGTCTTACTCCCACCTTTATCACTGTTTAGCTCCCCCCTCCCATGGTGATGTCTCCCCTAATTTCTCGTGTGTTTTTCCAGCACTTCTTTGTGCAAACCCAAGGATATAGGAATATGCATCCTCGTTTTCCCTTCTCTTAAGCAAAAAATCGTATACTATTTACATTGTGCTTTATGCCATTTTTTTAAAAACTGAAGATTATACTATAGCTTTTGTTGTTTCAGCACGTGGAGAACTTACTAATCCATTTTATAACTATTCATTTGATTACGTGTACACACCATGGTATTTTTTATCAATCCTATATTATTGGACAGTTGCTTTTCCTAAACACTGCTACAATGCTGTTTTTAAGACTGAGGACATGGAGGTGAGTTGTGGGAAGCTGGGTAAGTTAGGGCCAGAACCTCGCTCCATCTCTTAAGAACATGGGCAAAACAATGCTGCCAGGGAAAATTCTGAGTAAATGGGTTTGTGGAAATATAGTCTCTGGTGAAAACTGGAAAGTGAGGTTGCTGAGTCAAAGGGTGTTTTAGTTTCCTAAATTGTTCAAGCAATGATCATGCAAAGGTTTGGCCTAAACAATGGGAATTTATTTGCTTAGGGTTTTGAGGCTAAAGAAACGTCCAAATAAAGGCATCATTAAGGTGGTGCTTTCTTCCAAGAGACTGGCATACTGGGGCTAGCTGCCCGTGATCCTTTTCTCCTTAGGTTGTCACATGACAATGCACAGGCAGCCTCTTCTCATCTTTTCGTTCTGTTCAGGGTTCCATTGATTTCAGATTTTGGCTGCTCCCTCTGTGGCTTTCTCTATCTATATTTGAATTTCATCTCATTTATAAAGGACTCCAGTAATAGGATGAAGACCCATCCTGACTGGGCGGGGCTAAACCTTAACTGAAGTAACCTCATCAAAAGGTCCTACTTACAATGGGTTCATACCCACGGATATGGATTAGATTTAAGCACGTGTTTTTTTCTGGGGTACATATAGCTTCTAACCATCACACTCCTGGATCCTCAAAAGATATGTTCTTTCTACAGGCAAAATACATTAATTACATCACAATATTCCAAAGCCTTAAGTCATTTCACAAATGATGCTAAGTGCAAAAGTCTTATCAAAATTGATTATGGGTTTGGCCTTTCTTGGGGCACGATTCCTCTCTGTGGACTGGGAAACCCAGAGAACAAGTCATCAGCTTCTGGTCTACAATGGAAGGACAGGCATAGAGTAAACATTTCATATCAGAGGAGAAATATTGGAAGAAAAATAAGGGTCACAGTTCCCAAACATTCCAAAACCCATGGCATAAGTTCCGTTAGATTTCAAGTTCTGAGAGTCATTTGTAGAATGATATGTTGTCCTCTAGGTCTGATGGGCATGCAGTTCCACCCCGTCCCCATTCCTGTGCAGCTGTTGTGCTCTCCCAGAAGACTGGCGTCAAGACCACACTCTTCGAGCATCAGGATGGTTCTCTGTGAATCTCTTAGGGTTGGAGTGGCAACTTCCTGAAAACCAGGGTGGAAGGCCCACCTTCTCCAAGTGCAAGGATGGACCCACCCTTTCCACACACGTGGATGGGCTGCTCTCTTGGCCTGAGAAGATGTGCTCAGACCTTGGCTTCCCTGGTTCTACCCTTGAAGTCATCAACATTCCTTCAACATGTGTCTTCTTTGTCCCTTTTAGCCCAGGGCGGCTGTGGTTCTGTTCATACAAATATTACAAAAGCTTGTAGGTTTTGCATATAGTTCACAGGGATCCCATCCATCAGACAGAAGGACTTTCCACAGATCTTTCCTAGATAGCTACTTTTCCAATCCTGACTTCCCCTGAAGCGGCTGATTGGTTCCATGCTTAGTTAAACCCTCACATGGAGCACCTTTCTCTGAGGACTTGCTTTCCAAAGCTCAGAACTTTATAAACCATCAGTCGCTGGTTCTTCATGCCCAGGAGTACAGTTCTCAGTTTATCCCTTTCCTCTTTCATTTCACTATGAACCGTATGGAGAAACCTGCTTGCGTTCTACATGGTTAGCTTGGAAATCTCCTCAGTTCAATATCCAAGTTCATTACTTTCAAGCTCTGTCTTCCATCTGACATCAGAACTCAATTTTGCCAAGTTCTGTGCCACTTTAAGACCAGGGTCACTTTTCCTCCAGTTTCCAGTAACTCAGTCAGCATTTCCTTCTAAGTCCTCATCAGAAGTACCTTTAGTGTCCATACTTCCACCAATAGTTTCTTCCATGCAACCTAGGTCTTTTCTATCAAGCAACTCACAGTTCTTCCAGCCTCTCCTCATTACCCAATTCCAAATCCATTTCCACATTTTTGGTATCTGCAATAGCAGTACCCCACTCCTGGCACCAAAATCTGGTTTAGTTTCCTAGGCTGCTCAAGCAAATATGCAATGGTTCCGCTTAAACAATGCCAATTTATTTGCTTACAATTTTGAAGTTAAGAGAAAGTCCAATTCAAGGCATGATGAGGGTGATCTTTCTTCCTGAAGATTAGCTTTCTGACTGTCAGTGATCCTCGTTCTCAGCTTGTCGCGTGGCAATGAGCATGGTGGCCTCTTCTGGCTTCTCCCTGCTCTTCAGGGTTCTGTTCATGCCTGGCTTCTGGCTGCTACCTTGTAGCTTTCTCTCTAAAGATCTGAATTTCATTGTGCTTTTGAAGGACTCCAGTAATAGGAATCCTTACTGGGTTGGGCCACAACTGAGGTAACCTCATCAAAGGGTCTAGCTTTCAGTGGATTCACACCCACATGAATGGATTAGATTTAAAAACACGTTTTTCTGGGGGTACATTAAGTTTCAAACTACCACAAGTGGTAAGTACAATTATTGTTGTTGCTCAAAATTACTAAATTCTCTTCCACTGAGGTTCTGTCACATTATATTCTTGCCAAAAAAGTCTCTGGTTCAGTTTTTTCACAGAATTTGTTAATTTTTGAAAGCTTGCCAGTCTTAAAGGAGCAAAATGGTATTATAGTATAGTTTTAATTTACATTTCTCCTATTGTAAGTACAAGGATTATTTGTATGCTGTTCATATGTGCATGTACCTGTGTGTATGTGTGTGTGTGTGTATGTGTGTGTGTGCGCAAGCTCTGTCTTTATGACCATTTTTCTTTTGCATTGTTTTCTTCTTGATGTAATCTTTAACCTCATTCAGTATAGCCCTTTTACTATGATGAGTTATAATTTTTTTTCAGCATGTCATTTATCTTTTTACTTTCCAAAGTGTTTTTATTTTTATTTTTTTACCAATGAAAAATATCCTGAATTATATTAGTCCTTTCCTCAATGTTAAATATGAGTCCTAGTTTCTCCTCTCTGAATTTCTAAAGTAATTTATTCAAGGTATCTACTTATTGTTTTACGCTCCCTTAAAAAAACAGCACTTTAGATATAATTTACTAACCTTAAATGTCACCTGTTTAGAGTGTACAAGTCAATAGTTTTTATTATATTTATAGTGTTGTGTGTATCCCTACAAAGGAATATTATTTGGCATCTGGTATATCTTTCCACTTCTTCAGTTCTAAATTTTTCTTATTCAGTATTGTTTTAAAGCTTTTCTTCATGTAAGTTTTGTAGCTTTCTTATTAAGTTCATTCACATGTATTTTATTTTATATTTTTACTTAAATAAGGTAATTTTTAATTTTATTTTCTATCAAGGAATATGTTAATGCAATGATTACTGCATATTAGTTTTATACTTTAATTTCCAAGCTGCTAAAACAAATACCATGTAATGGGTTAAAACAACTGAAATTTATTGGCTCACAGTTTTGAGGCTAGGAGAAGGGTCAGTAAGGCAATGCTTTCTCCCTGAAGTTCTCGGACTGGCTGCTGGGGATCTGTGGCTCTTGGTTTTTCTGTCATGTGGTGTGCTGGTTTGAAAGGATGTATGTCCCCTAGAAAAGCCATGTTTTAATCAAAATCTCATTTCATAAAGGCAGAATAATCCCTATTCAATACTGTATATTTGAAACTGTAATCAGATCATCTCCATGGAGATGTGATTTAATCAAGAGTGGTTGTTAAGCCCGATTAGGTGATGATATGTCTCCATCCATTTGGGTGGGTCTTGATAAATTTGTGGAGTTGTAGAAAAGAGGAAATATTTTGCAGAATGAAAGTGATTCAGAGTCAGCAGAGCAGAACGACATAGCCATGAGAAGCAGAGTCCACCAGCCAGCGACCTTTGGAGATGAAGAAGGAAAATGCCTCCTGGGGAGTTTCATGAAACAGGAAGCCAAGAGAAGAAGCTAGCAGATGACGCTGTGTTCACCATGTGCCCTTCCAGATGAGAGAGGAACCCTGTCTGTGTTCACCATGTGCCCTTCCACTTGAGAAAGAAATCCTAACTTTGTTCGCCATGTGCCTTCTCACTTAAGAGAGAAACCCTGAACTTCATCAGCCTTCTTGATCCAAGGTATCTTTCCCTGGATGCCTTAGACTGGACATTTCTATAGACTTATTTTAATTGGAACATTTTCTTGACCTTGAAATTGTAAACTAGCAACTTATTAAATTCCCCTTTTTAAAAGCCATTCTGTTTCTGGTATATTGCATTCCAGTAGCTAGCAAACTAGAACACAAGGCAATGCACATAGTGGTCTCATATGGTTTCTTTGGGCTCTGTTGACTTCCAGTTACTGTCTGCTCCCTGTGTGCTGACTTTCATTCTGTGTATAAAGGATTCCAGTCCAGGCATGCCTCAGAGATATTATGGGTTTGGTTCCAGACCACTACAAGAAAGTAAATATTGCAATAACGAGACATATGAATTTTTGGTTTCTACAATAGCAAAGACATATGGATTTTTTGTTTTCACAGCACATTTTTAAGTGATGTTTACACTAGAATGTGGTCTGTTAAATATGCAATAGTATTGTTTTAAAAAACAATGTACATACCTTAATTGAAATACACATAATTGCTGAAAAATGCTAACCATCACCTGAGTTTTCACTGAGTCCTAATCTTTTTGCTGGTGGAAGGTCTTACCTCTACGTTGATGGCTGGGTGGTAGGTGCTGAAGGTTGGGGTGACTGTAGAAATTTCTTAAAATAGCATAACAATGAAGTCTGCCACATCAATTAACTCTTATTTTCTGGAATGAATCTCTGAAGCATGCAATACTGTTTGATGGCATTTTGCTCACAATAGAACTTCTTTTAATATTGGAAGCAATCCTCTCAAACTCTGCTGCTGCTTTAGCAACTATGTTGATACAAAATTCTAAATCATTTGCTGTCATTTCAACAGTGTTCCAAGCATCTTCCCCAGGAGTAGATACCATCTCAAAAAACACTTTGCTCATCCATAAAGAGAAACTTCTTGTTTGTTCAAGTTTTAACATAGGATTGTAGCAATTCAATCACATATTCATGCTCCACTTATAATTCTAATTCTCTTTATCTTTCCATCACATCTACAGTTACTTTCTCTGCTGAGTCTTGAAGTTATCCATGAGGGTAAGAATCAAAGTTATCCATGAGGGTTATCAACTTCTTCCAAACTCCTGTTGATATCGGTATTTTGACCTCTTCCCATGAGTCACAAATATTCTTAATGATATCTATAGTTGTGAATCTTTTTTAGAGGGTTTCAGTTGACTTGCCCCACATCCATCAGATAAATCACTAGCTACTGCAACTATAGCCTTATGAAGTAGATTTCTTATATAATAAGACTTGAAAGTCAGAATTATTCCTTGGAAAAAACAAACAAAAAATTATTCCTTGGTGCATGGGATGTATAATGGATGTTCTGTAGCAGGCATGCAAACATTAATCCCTATCAGAATTCTCGGTAATGAGATGCATTGTCAATGAGCAGAAATATTTTGAAAAGAATCTTTTTCTGAGCAGTAGGTCTTAACAGTAAGTTTAAAATATTCAGTAAACCATGTTGTAAACAGATATGCTGTCATTCAGTCTTTGTCGTTATAGAGCACACGCAGAGTAGATTTAGCACAATTCCTTTTTTCTTTTTTTTTGATTTAGCATAATTCTTAAGGGCCCTAGGATTTTCTGAATGGTAGATGAGCATTGGCCTCAACTTCATGTCACCAGCTGCATTAGCCCTAACAAGAGTGTCAACCTGTCCTTTAAAGCTTAGAAACCAGGCATGGACTTCTCCTCTCAGCTATTTAAGTCCCAGATGACATCTTCTTCCAATATAGGATGGTTTCATAAGCAAACTATCCCCAAAACAAACAATAGGAAAGAAATAATGAAGATTAGAGCAGAAATAAATGAAATTGAGAACATGAAAACAATTGAGAAAATCAACAAAACCAGAAGTTGGTTCTATGAGAAAATCAATAATATTGATGGACCCTTAGCAAGGTTGACAAAAAGAAGAGAGAGGATGCAAATAAATAAAATCAGAAATGGAAGAGGAGACATAACCACTGGCCCCACAGAAATAAAGGAGGTTATGAGAGCTAGTCGTTTCCTAGCTTCCTCAGTATCACCGTGTGTTGCTGAAACAAGTGACTCTAAGGAAGCAAAGTTTTCTGCTGTTCTGAGGCGGTCGGCGTGGGCGACATAGAGCCTCTTCCCTAGAAGTCCTCTCTGATGCACGCATGAGTGAGTTTCCGTGGACTTCGTAGCATGGGTCCCCTCCTATGCTCACCCCCCTCTTGCGGGCACCCCCACTTCCAGCACTGGCCCCACCGTGATAAACGCCAGTGGACAGCTCAGGGGTAGGGTACCCACCGCTGCTGGGGAAAGTTGGCAGTGGGAGTGCGCAGCTGCTGGAGCGGCGACCGAAGGCCAGCACCACCTGGCCGGGGCAGGACAGCCGGGGCCGCGGGGGTCAGCCCAGTCTGCAGCGGGTCGCCGAGAGGCCATCGGAGGGCTAGTCACGGCATGGGGTCCTCAGGGAATCGGGGTCCCAGCGCTGAGGAAGGCTGAGCCGGGACGGCCAGGGGTGACGCCGTCAGAGCACTGGCAACTCGGATCAGTCAGCTCGCTGTTTTATACGGGTGCGGCTGGCGGCCCTCAAGACGATGACAATGACAGCGCCAAGGATCCTTTAACACATATCAGCATAACAGATATAATAATAACGAAGAAATTTGAAATACTGTGAAAATTACCGAAGCGTCAGGCAGAGGCATGCTGTGGGAAAAGCAGCGCTGATTTGCTGCACACAGGTTGCCACAACCTTCATTTAAAAAAAAAAAAAGCATTATCTGCAAAGCACGAGGAGTGAAGAGCTATGAAACAAGGTGTGCCTACAATGGGATTAAGGCCCAGCCTGGGTCTGTTGGGCCACCCCTTAACTCAAGTGGCCTCACCAAAACTCCTATTCGCAATGAGTTCAGCCCCAGGAATGAGTTATGATTAAGAACATACTTTTCTAGGGTACACAGCTCCAAATCAGCACACATCTACCTTACTGAATCCTCCTGGTACTTTGTAGTATATTTTTCATAGATTCTTTTGAGTATTTAAATGTATACAATAATATTTCTATTTTATTTTTCATTGTCTAATTACATAGACAAATACTCTTAATTAAAGGTCAATTTGTAATACTGATGGGGGCAAATGCCCTCAATTTTTCTCAACTAGAATAAAGCTAACCCTTACTAATGAAACTTGCACCATGAAAATAATCTCTGTAGCTACTTACTATATCTGCAAACCCATTAGTATGACAAATTCACATGTGCTCACCAGAAAAACCACTGGAGTTGCCTGAGAGTCTGCATAAGAGTGCCCTGTGTCTCATCTCAGCTGTTCTCCAAGTGTAATCTTATGGGTGTGCTGTGCATTGCTACTTTCATTTTCATTAAATAAAAATACTTTTTGCACAGGTGGGTACGGGGGAACCAACCCAGGTCTCTGGCATGGCAGGTGAGAACTCTGCCACTGAGCCACCATTGCCCACCCAAAAATATCTTTTTTGAAGAAAGTGGAGCATGTTTAGCCGATGTTCAATTTTGACTGGAAGATAGTAAGAAGAGAAGCTACAAAGATATATGTAAACAGATTAATATTAAAAATAAATTTTAAATTATAAAGACAAAATGCTCACTGAAGCAAGTAAGTGTTGTCATGTCATCAGTTTCACACTCAAAAATACACTTAGGATCTCTGACTTCTGTTATCAGGAAGTATAGATTTTTTTTGTATGAGAAAGGACGCAGACAGATTGCACTTGGGGATTTTCCCCGTTGCTGTCAGCTTCTGATATTGTTTATGGCATCCACTTCTGGAACCTCAAGTACCAGTGGTTGCTTGGTCTCAGATATGGATAGACTTCTAGTGTTTACTGTTTCAATTTCACTAGGACATTTTCATTCCCACCAGACAGCAACAGTGACCCAACCCTCCACCTGCCTCCTTTCACTACCAAATCTCATTCTGATGGCTCTTTCATTCTTCATAGATCAGTAAGTGTCTTATATTTTTCACATCTTCAGATTATTTTATTTTTAGAAGTAATTAATTTTACTATCTTTTTCTTGGTTTCTAATATATCAATGTCCATTTTCATCAGTATTGATTCCTTCTTTTTGCTTAGAAAAGCAATCAATTTAGGATTACGAAATTATAACTATCTTTTAAATACAAGGTTTCAGAAGAATTGAAATCGAGAGCATTTACTAGCAAAAGACCCTTACAACAAGATTTTCCAAAAATGTTTTTCAAGAAGATGGAGAATGGTTCAAGGAAATAGGTCTGAAATTTTAGAAGGAATGGCCATGACAACTATGCTGTATCCGTGCTGGACACAGCAGAAAATTTATCATTCAGAATAATCAGAAAAGATTATGGAGAAGAAAAAAAATCTCCTGACTATTAAAAAACCCAAAAAACTCAGGTCAAAAAACAAAACAGTAAGTGGTAATTGAGAGCTGATGTGTTGAAAGAAAAATGTTTGAATGCGAAAGGCCTGGAGTGCTTGACCGGAGCCGGAATGCTACTCTGCAGGATGATGGAGCAGCTAGAATGGAAATGCATGCGAAGACGCAGGTGAAGGTAGGGACTGGTTCAGTGAGGGTTCAAGAAGGGGGTAGAGGGGAGCAAATGAGTAGGGGGCCAGAGACCAGGGTAAGGTCAGTAGAGTCAAACCTGTGTGGATTTCCCTTCCATTTTTATTCCTTTCCCCCTTTCTACTGCTGTACTTTACAGTGGGTTTGCAGTTCTGCAAAGTGAACAGAAAAGAGAGAGAAGAAGAAAATGCAATTTCAATATCTTCAAGGAGGAAAATAGAATTGAGGCTGTCAGCTCAGTTATGCATTTCAAATTAGGATTTAATAGGATCTAATGTCAGAAATTAGGCAACCACAAAAGCCCCAGTAATTAGTCAAACACAATTTTGAACATAATATATTTCAGAAATGTTTTCTTAGAGAGAAATATTTAAATTCATTCAATTATAGGTGCTCCCTCTTTATTATTTTCTCTTTTGTACACCCTTCATTTACCCAATATTGTGTGAATTATTTTTATATTGTGTGAAGTATTAAATACTTCAAATTTGGAACTACTTTGCTCAAATTCATTGTATTAGGTTTTGTGTTTTATTGTATTTTTAAACATTTAAAAAGTTTTCTGCGGATACAGAGTTATCAATACTGCTTGGAATTAACCATTATGCATATTGTCATATTATTAATAGATCTTCTTTGAGGAGATTGTGCTTTGATTCTGTGGTTAGAAAAATAAAGATAATGTAATTACTAGGTTGCACGTCTGTTTTCCCTACTAGAGCGTGAAATCCTTGCATATGCATTTTCTTTCATATTTAAATTACCCAATACATTGTTCATTCTCATAAGAATGTGCATTGTAGGACATTTAGCACCATTCTTGGTCTCTGCCCGCTAGATTCCAGTAGCACCCTGTCTCTTAGTTTGGACAAAAATGTTTCCAGACATTTACAAGTGTCTCCTAAGGGACAAGATCACACCAATGGAAAACCAGATCAACACAGGTCCAAGAAGTGTACAGGACAGGGCTGCTTAAGGCTATGTTTCTGGGTTCTGCTGTTCCTGCTGGTGAGTAACTCAGTGAAAACAGAGCTCTTTTTGTTCTCACTGAGATGTGGTTTTGTCTTAGCCAGCACCTTCTGTGAGTGACACATAATGCAAGGCAATGTCATGATTTCAGGGTAAGCATTTGCTTTAGTAAATACTTATTGTCAACTCTTATGTGCCCACACTATGTGAGATATTAAGAATAAAATAGGAAAAAGGAATATTTATTACAGTATATTTTTTATTTAAAATCCATCATGCATAAAATAAATGATTCCCATATACCACCCTATTATTAACACCTTCCATTTGTATAGGACATTGGTTACAATTGATGAAAATACATTTTTACAATTGTAGTATTATCTAAAGTCCAAGGTTTAACTTAGAGTTCACTGTTTGTGTTGTGCATTTTCACATTTTTGAAAAAATTTTTTCAAGTAACGTATATACATCCTAACATTTCCCCTTTTAACCGCATGTAAATATAATTTAATGCTGTTAATTATATTTACAAATGTTGTGCTACCATCACCACCATCCATTACCAAAACAATTCCACCATTCCAAACAGAAACTCTGAATATTTTAAGACTTAACTCCCTTTTCTGAACCCTATCTCATCCCTTGGTAACATATATTCTAGATTCTGACTCTATGAATTTTCTTATTTTAATTATTTCACATCAGTGAGATCATAAAATGTTTGTCCTTTTGTGCTTGGCTTATTTCACTCAACATGATGTCTTCAAGTCTTATATATGCCTGAATGACATTCCAATTGTATATATATCACATTTTGCTTATACATTTATTGGTTGATGGACACTTGGCTTCTCCCATCTTTTGGCACTTGTGAATAATGCCACCAGGAGCATTGGTCGGCAAATATATGTTTGAGTTCCTACTTTCAATTCTCTTGGCTATATACCTAGAAGTGGGATTGCTGGATCATATGGTAATTCAGAATTTAGCTTTGTGAGTAATTGCCTAACTGTCCTTCATGAAGCTGCACCATTTTACATTCCTACTAACAATGAAAGAGTGGCTATGGCTATATCTTTTTTGGAGAAATGTCTGTTCAGATAGTTTGTCCATTTAAAAATTTGAGTTGTTTGTATTTTTGTTGTTGAGTTGAAGGATTTCTTTATATGTTCTGGATATTAAACTCTTATTGGATATGCAGTTATCAAATATTTTTCTCCCGCTGTGTAGGTTGCCTTTTGATTTTCATGATGAAATCCTCTGAAGCACAAAGGTTTTTAATTTTGATGCAATCCCATTTATCTGTTTCTTTTTCTGTTGCTTGTATTGTGAGTGTAAAGTCTAAGAAACCATTGCTTAACACAACGTCAGAAGATGCTTCCCTACATTTTCTTCTAGAAGTTTTACAGCTCTGGCTCTTTTATTTAGGTCTTTGATTTTAAATTAATTTTTGAATATGGTATGTGTCCACCTTCATTCTTTTACAAATGGAGATTTTGTTTTCCCAGCACCATTTGTTGAAGAGACTATTCATTTCCAATTGAGTGGTCTTTGCTCCTTTGTCAAAAATCAGTTGCTATAAATGTGAGGGTTGATTTCTTAGATCTCAGTTAGATTCCATTGGTCTATATGTCTTTACTTGTGCCAAGTTCCATGCTATTTTGTTTACTATGGATTTTTAATAAGTTTTAAGATCTAGAAGGGTGAATCCTCCAATTTCATCTTTTTCAAGATGGCTTTAGCTATTAGAGAGGCCCCTTACCTGTCCATGTAAATTGATGATTGGATTTTCCATTTCAGCAAAATATGTTGCTGGTATTTTGATTGGGATTGTGTTGAATCTGTAAAACAGTCTGGGTAGAATTTACATCTTATCAATATTTAGTCCTCCAATCCATTAATACAGAATCTCCTTTTATTTATTTATGTCTTATTTGAATACTTTCAACAATGTTTTGAGGCTTTCTCTGTAAAGTCCTTTACATCTTTCATTAGATTTATTCCTAGACGTTTGATTCTTTTGGTTGCTATTGTAAATGGAATTTTTTCTTAATTCCCCCTTCCAATTGTTCATTACTGGTGTATATGAGCACACTGATTTTTACAGTTGATCTTGTACCCCACCATTTTACTGAATTTTATTAGCTCTAGGAGCTTTGATTTGGATTTTTCTGGATTTTCTGTATATAGTATCATGCTCTTTTCCTTTGGATGGGTCATCATTTTCTGTTTCTTTGTTTGCTTTGTAATCTTTTGTTGCCCAGTGTACATTTTGATATTTTAAAATTTTAACTCTGGGATTTATTCCCTGAGATGTCTTGTGCTTGCAGCTAGCTAGTGATAGGACTGAGATTTTCTTGAGAATCAGCCCTCCTATCAGGAAGTCCACACAAGGCAAGTGCAAGGTGCAGGGTCCCTCTTGTGTTCTCTGGTCCTGTTGTAAAGGTAACTTTTTAAAAAACATTTTTTATTGCAATATGTAACATATAGGCAGAAAGTGATACATTTCGAAGTACAGATTATAAATAGCTATAGAGCAAAAAAAAAAGTATGGTATGAGTTACAGTTCCACAATTTCTGGTACTTTCTTCTAGCTATTCTAATACACTAAGGACTACCAAGAAATATCAACACCAATATCAATTCAGTAGTCATAAAACAGTCAGGGATTACCTGTCATAGGAATAATCTAGAAGTATTAACTTTCTGAAAAATAAATTTACTGAATGAAACTTTTATAGAACCTCAGATAGAGTCCTAAGAATTCTTTAGGTTTTCAGGAATATTGTTGGTTGGGACTTGGCATTCCATGGCAGTTAGTAAAATCTGGCTGAAGCTTGTATAAGAATAACCTCCAGAATAGTCTCTAAACTCTACCTGAAATCTCTTAGCCACTGATACCTTATTTTATTGTATTTCTTTTCCTCCTTTTGTTTAGGATGGCACTGTCAATCCCACAATGCCAGGGCCAGGCTCATCCCTGGGAGTCATGCCCTACATTGCCAGGGAGACTTATACCCTGGGGAGTCACATCCCACATAGGAAGGAGGATAATGAGCTCTCTTGCAGAGTTGGGCTTTGAGAGAAATAGGCCACATCTGAATAACAAAAGGGGTTCTCTGGAAGTGACTCAGTCATAATTATAGGTAGGCATAGCTTCCCCATTATAGACATAAATTTCATAAGAGCAAGCTTCAAGATTGAGAGCTTGGCCTTAATAACTTGGGAGTCCCTAAGATTTGAGAGGGTATAAGGAGTTTCCCAGGTGGGAAAGCTTAATAGTTTCTTATTTTTTTCTATAGTCTCTCAAGGAATTTTACCAATATTTTTACTTATCTGCTGAACATACTCTGGAATTCATCAGGGTATTACATTAAGCTATGCAGAATTACAAGATCTCATTCTTGGTTCTAGGCTGTATGTGTTAAGCTTGTTTAAATGAACTGGACAGGCAAGTGAAGTTGGATTGTGTAGGATAGTGTACTACATAAAATTTAAGTTTGGATAAAATAACATTTCTTCCTTTGGTTCATACAGCAGGTGAGGTTCAGACAATATCATCCTTTGCCCTGTTTTTAAGTATGTAAAAGCTGCTAGAATGCAATATACCAAAAATGGAATGACTTTTTAAAAGGGGAATTTATTAAGTTGCAAGTTTATAGTTCTAAGGCTGTGAAAATGTCCAAACTAAGGCATCCAGGGAGAGATAACTTGATTCAAGAAAGGCCAATGGGTCCAGCTGGAATGACACATGGTGACATCTGCTAGTTTTCTCTTCTCATTTCATAATGCTTCACAGGGGGCATTTCCTTCCTGCATCTCCAAAGAACTCTGGCTGTGAGGGCTCTGTGGGCACTGTGCTTTTTTCAAACGATTCCCTCTCAAAGAGCTCCAGTAAGTAGCCCTACCATGAATGGGTGGAGACCCATCTTCATGGAAAACATCTAATTAGAAGATACCACCCACAATTGAGTGGGTCACATCTCCATGGAAACAGTAAAAAAGATCCCACCCAGCAGTATTGAATGAAGATTAAAGACATAACTTTTATGGGGGTACATAATAGCTTCAAACTGGCATACGCTGTGTTCTGATTTACTTTAGTCCAAACCAGATCATCTTCATTCTTATCTCTAATTGAAGTCTGATCTCTTTTTCAGCTTCTTTAACAGTTTCTGCATGGAACAATGCTGACTTTCCAGCTGCAGAACTTCAACTCTGAGTCTTCGGTGTAACACAGGTACCCAAAGTTCCAGGGAAACCAGGTTACACACATAAAGCATAGCATCTCAGAATTTGAAAATGAGGCTTAAAGCTCAGGAATAAATGTGACTGCTGTAAGAGGTGGCAATCTAGGCCCTAACTTTCTTATAGCATTTTCTAATAGAGCCCATACAATATTTCTCCTTTGTCTCTGGATTATTTTGCTCAACATAATGTCCTCAAGATTCATTCATGTTGTTGCAGACCTCACAACTTTGTTCCTTTCTGTAGCTGCACAATATTCCATTGTATGGATACACAACAGTTCACCCTTCTGTTTCTGAGTTGATGTACCCTTTGGTCACCTCTGTCCATTGGGTATCATGACTAATGCCACCAAAAACATCAGTGTGCAAATGTCTATCCAAATCTCTGCTTTCAGTACTTAGAATAATCCCAGTAATGGGATTGCTTAATCATATGGTGGCCCTATATTTATCCTACTGTGCATCCACTACATTAACCACCAGAGGGGTTGCAACATTCTGCTACCTTACCAACATTGGATACCCCTCTCTTTCCACATTTTATCTAACACTTGAATCTTTCTGTTTATTTTCTTATTTATTTTGAGTCTGCAGATTTTGTTGGGTTGAGCTATGTTCACATAGCATATATTCTATCCAAAATAAATAACCAATCTCTCAAAGTAGCCTCACTTCATTGTAAATTCATTGCTCTCAATTTTAGACAATTTTCATTGCTCTAAAGAAAAAATAACAGATAGACATACCCATACCAATGATAAAACCCAAGACACCACATAACTCTTATTTCCCCCTGAATTATTTACCTAGTGTTACTGTGGTACTAGTGATGTATATATCCTGTTAAATATAGTCCATAGCATCTAATGGGTAGTTTCTTCCATATAGAACTCTATTAACCTTTGTACAAGTGTCATACCTGTGGAGTAGTTCATGCAAGAACTAAGTTATATTTGTAGTGCTAATTGGTGATACATGACTTTAAACAACCCCTCTTACTCACCTTCATTATGCCATTATTACTTATAATCCTAGTAATGCACCATCAATGTCTCTATCCATCCCCATACATTTAAGGTCAACCTCATTAACAACTCTGAACATACTAGACAACTGTTCCCTCTTCTCTAGCTTCTGTCTATCTCTAGGTCCCCTATATTCTACCTTTTAAGAGCATGAGTTTATATATTCTAGGGGTTTCATATTAGTGAAATTATACAGCATCTATCTTTTTGTGTTCAGATTATTTCACTCAGCATTTTGTCCACAAGACGTCCATGTTGTCACATGCTTCAGGACCTCTTTCCTTCTTACTGCTGTATGATACTCTATCACACACACACACACACACACACACACCACATCTTGTTTATCCACTCATCTGTTGATGGACACATGGATTGTTTCCATCTTTTGGCAATTGTGAATAATATCACTATGAACACTGGTGTGCATTTGTCTGTTCTTGTCACTACTTTCAGATTTTCTGGATATATACCGAGTAGTGGAATTGCTGAGCTGTAGGGCAACTCAATATTTTGTTTTCTCAGGAACCACTAAACTGTCTTCTACTGTGGCTATACCATTATACATCCCTACCGGCTATGGATAAGTGTTCAAGTTTCTCCACATCCTCTCCAACATTTGTTGTTTCCTGTTAATGGCAGCCATTCTTATAGGTGTGAGATAATATTGCATTTTGGTTTTGATTTTCATTTCCCCAATTGTTAATGAAGATAAACTTTTCTTCATGTGCTTTTTAGCCATTTGTATTTCATCTTCAGAAAAATGTGTATTCATATCTCCTGCCCATTTTATAATTGGGCTATTTGTTCTTTTGTTGTTGAGTTGTAGGATTTCTTTACAAATAGTGGATATAACACCCTTATTGCATATATGGTTTCCAAATATTTTCTCCCTTTCAATTGGCTAGATCTTCACCTCTTTGACAAAGTACTCTGAGACACAGAGAATTTGATTTTGAGGATTTCCTATTTACCTGTTTTTTCTTTCATTGCTTGTGCTTTGGGTATAAGATTAAGAAGCTACTTCCTATTAATAGGTCTTGAAAATGTTTCCCTATATTTTCCTCTAGGAGTTTTATGGTACTGGCTCTTTTATTTAGGTTTTTGGTCCATTTTGAGTTAATTTTGAGGGTTTGAGGTAGGGGTCCTCTTTCATTCCTTTGGGTATGGATTTCCTGTTCTCTAAGCCCCATTTACTAAAGAGATTATTCTTTCCCAGTTCATTGGATTTGGGGGCTGTTTTGGTTTGTTAAAGCTGCTGGAATGCAATATACCAGAAATGGGGCAGCTTTTAAAAAGGGAGTTTATTAAGTTACAAGTTTACATTCTAAGGCCATAAAAATGTCCGAACTAAGGCATCCAGGCAAATACATCTTTATGCAAGAACAGATAATGTGTCTAGAACACCTCTGTCAGCTGTGTAGACATGTGGCTTGTGTCTGCTCATCCTTTGACTTCTGGTTTCAAACAGTTTCCCTGCATCTTTCTGCATCTCCAAATGTCTGGGTTGGAGATGGATCTCCTGTTCCCTCTGAGTTTTCTCAACAATGCTTCCCCTTTTGAAGGACTCCAGTAAACTAATCAAGGTCGGCCTTGAATGGGCAAAGTCACATCATCATTTAATCAAAAGGCCACACCCACAATTGGACACACCACATCTCCATGGAAAGTAATGCAATCAGAAGTTCATACCCACAATTGACTGGGTCAGTCTCCATAGAAACAATCCAAAGTTTCCTAGCCTAAGCAATAGTTTTAATAAGAATTAGAACATGGTTCTTCTGGGGTACATTATAGTTTCAAACTGACTCACGGGCCTTGTCTAGTTCCAAACACTCAACTCTGTTCCACTGATCAATATATCTAACTCTATAACAATTCCATGCCGGTTTGAGTACTGTGGCTTTATAATAAGCTTTAAAGTCAGGAAAAGTAAGTCCTCCCACTTAATTTTTCATTTTTAGGATACTTTTGGCAATTTGAGGCTTCTTTCCCTTACAAACAAATTTGGTGACTAGCTTTTCCAAGTCTGAAAAGTAGGTTATTAGAGTTTTGATTGGTATTCCATTGAATCTGTAGTTCAATTTGGGTAGAATTGACATCTTCATGACATTTAAATTTCCTATCATGAACATGGAATGTCTTTCCATTTATTTAGATCTTCTTTGATTTCTTTCAGCAAAGTTTTGTAGTTTTCTGTGTAGAGGTCCTTTACAACCTTGGTTAAGTTTATTCTTAAACACTTGATTATTTTAGTTGCTGTTGTGAAAGGAATTTTTTCCCCATAGCCTCCTCAATTAGGTTATTATTAGTGTATAGAAACATTAGTGATTTTTGCATGTTAATCTTGCATCCACTACTTTTCTGAATTTGTTTATTAGCTCAAGTAACTTTGTCATGGATTCCTCATGATTTTCCAAATATAAGACCATGTCATCTGCAAGTAATGAGAGTTTTACTACTTGCTTTCCAATTTTGATGACTTTTATTTCTTAAAACTTCTAGAACAATTTGAATAATAGTGGTGACAGTAGGCATCCTTGTCAGATTTCTGATCTTTGGGGGAAAGCTTTCTGTCACTCACCATTGAGTATGATGCTGGCTTGGGTTTTTCATATATGCCCTTTGTCATATAGACTAAGTTCCCTTCAATTCCTCTCTTTTCAAAAGGATTCTATATTTTTTCAAATGCTTTTTCAGCATCTGTTGAGATGATCATGCGATTTTTCCCTTTTAATTTGTTAATGTGTTGTACTACATGGATTGATTTTCTTATGTTGAACCATTCTTGCATGTCTGAAATGGTCTTGGTCATGGTGTATAATTCTTTTAAAATGCCTTTGGATTTGATTTGCAAGTATTTTGTTGAGAATTTTTGCAAATATATTCATTAAGGGTTTGGTCTGTTGTTTTCTTTTCTTGTAATATCTTTATCTGGTTTTGGCATTAGAGTGATATTAGCCTCATTAAATGAGCTAGTGTTCCTTTTTCTCCAAATTTTGGAAAAGTCTCAACAGGAATGGAGTTAGTTCATTTAGGAACATTTGGTGCAATTCCCCTGTGGAGTCATCTGGCCCTGGGTTTTTCTTTGTAGGAAGTTTTTCAGATGACTGACTGAATCTCTTCACTTGTAATTGGTTTGTTTAGGTCTTCCATTCTTCTCAAGTCAGTATGGGTTGTTTGTGTTTTTCTAGGATATTGTCCATTACCTCTGAGAGTTGTCTAGTTTGTTGGCATACAGTTGTTTATCATATCCTGTTATGATGTTTTAATTTCTTTGTGTTCCATAGTAATGATAACCCTCTCATTTCTAATTCTTTTTATTTGCATCTTCTCTCTTTTTTACTTTGTGTGGCTAAGAGTTTGTCAATCTTGTTAATCTTATCAAAGAACCAACTTTTGGTTTTATTTTATTCTCTTTACTCCTTTTTTGTTCTCCAGTTCATGCATTTCTGCTTTAACATTTGTTATTTCTTATCTTATATTTGCACTAGTTAGTTTGCCATTCTTTCTCTCACTTCTTCAGTTGTTCATTTAGGTCTTTGATTTTAGCTCTTTCTTCCTTTTTAATGTGGGCATTTAGAGCTATAAATTTCCCTTTCAACACCACCTTCAATGCACCACTTAGGGTTTTTATATATTATATTCTTGTTTTCATTTGTCTCCAGATATTTACCAATTTCTCTTGCAATTTCTTCTTTGACCCACTGTTTGTTTAAAGTTGTGTTGTTTTATCTCCATTTACTTGTGAAAGCTCTGTTTCTTTGGTGGTTTTTAATTTCCAGCTTCATTCTATTATCGCCAGAAAGTGTTTTGAATAATTTTAATCTTTTAAAATTCATTGAGACTTGTTTTTTCCCTACCATATGATCTATGTTGGAGCATATTCCAAAAGCATTACAGAGGAATGTATATCCTGGTGTTTTGGGATACAGCAATCTATTTAGGTTTGTAGACTGAATTCATTTATCATGATAAGTCCTCTATTTCTTCATTGATGCTCTGTCTGATTGTTCTTTCTATAGAAGAGAGTGGTTTATTAAAGTGTCCCACTATTATTGCAGAAATATCTATTACTTATTTCAGTTTTGTCAATATTTGCTTCATGTACTTTGGAGCTCCTTTATTGGTGCATAAACACTTAAGGTTATTATTTCTTCTTGGTGAATTGTCCCTTTTATTATTACATAGTGTCCTTCCTTGGCTCCTTTGATACCTTTGCATTTATAGTCTATTGTGTCTCATCTTATATAGCTACTCCTGCTTTCTTTTGGTTACAGCTTGCATGTACTTTTATCCATCAATTCATATCCAATCTATTCATATCCTTGGGATTTAGATGAGCTTATTATAAACAGCATATAGATGGATCATACTTTTTCATCCATTCTGCCATCTATATCTTTTAATTGGAGAATTTAAGCCATTAACATTCAAAGTTATTACTGTAAAAGCACTCTGTGAACCAATTATCTTTGTTTTTTGTCAGATCTATATTTTTCCTTCTCTATATATCCTTTAAGTTACCCGTACTAATATTTTTCAATTCTGTGCCCTTTTCAGACCTCTGTCTCCTGTCTTTTTTTTCTCAGCACACAGAATTCCCTTTAGTAAATCTTGAAGGGCAGTTCTCCTGTTAACAAATTCTCTCAGCATTTGTTTGTCTGTGAAGATTTAAAACTCTCACTCACTTTTGAAGGACAGCTCTGCTGGATAGAGAATTGTTGGCTGACAGTTTTTTTTTCTTTTGGCATCTTAACTATGTCAAATCATTTCTTTCTTGTCTCCTTTGTGTGCATTGTGTAGTCACTACTTAGTCTTATGTGGTTTCCCTTGTATTGATGAATTGATTTTCTCTTGCTGTTTTCAGGACTTTCTCCTTCTTTTCAGTATCTGACATGTGTCTTAGAGAGGGTCCATTTGAATTTATACTATATGGAGTTCATTGGGTTTCTTCAATTTGCATACTTATGTCTTTTATAATGGTTGGGGAGTTTTTTCCAATTACCTTTTTCAAATACTCTTCCTAGCCTTCTATTCTTCTCTTCTCCTGGGAAACCACTGACTCTTGTATTTGTGAACTTCGTTTCCCTAAACTGAGATCCAGTTCAAATTTTTCCATCTTTTTTCACTGTTTACTCTTTTGTGCATTTGTGTTCAATTGCTCTGTCCTCCAGTTCACTTATTCTTCCTTCTCCTTCTAATATGCTGTTGTGTGTGCCTAGCAAATTTTTAATTTGATCTACAGTTTCCTTCATATTCATAATATCTTCTATTTTTCTATTTACTCTTTGAAATTCTTCTTTATGCTCTTCTAGTATCTCCTTGATACCCTTTATGTCTTTAGGCAACTCATTGAAATTATTTTGGAAATTTGCATATGCTTTTTTGATTACTTGTTCCAAATTCTCTGTTGATTAACCCACTCAATTGTGGGTGTGGCATTTGATTAGATTACTTCCATAGAGATGTGACACACCCAGTTGTCAGTGTGACATTTTGACTACATGGAGATGTGACTCTATCCATTCAAGGTGGGTCTTGATTAATTTATTAGAGTCCTTTAGAAGGGGAGACATTTTGGAGAAAGCACAGTTGCTTCAGAACTGACAGTGATACAAAAATTTGGAAATACAGAAGCTCCAGGAGCTGAGGCCAGCAGAAGCTAGGCAGAAGCCAGAGCTGACACAGGTGCAAATGTTTGGAGATGTAGAGGAAAATACTAGAAGGAACCAGAGGGGAGCTTTTTGAAGTCAGAAGCCAAATGTCTAATAGATGCCAGCCATGTACCTTCCTAGCTGACAGAGGTGTTCTGATTATGATCGGTCTTTCTTGAGACAAGGTATATTTATCTGGATGCCTTATTTTGGACATTTTTATGGCCTTAGCGTTGTAAACTTGTAATTTAAAATAATTCTCCTTTATAAAAGCCAATCCATTTCTGATATATTGTATTACACTAAATAAGTTTTGGTTCTTATGCAAAAGTCAGAATGGCTTTTTACATGGATAAGGGGAAGATTATGGAAGAGTTGTGAGGATCCTGATAGAGAAGACCTAGAATGCTTTAAAGAAACTGTTGATAGTAAAGATCTCTCCAGCGAAGCTTTAGACAGAAATAACGAATGTGTCACTGCAAACTGGAAGGAAGGCGATCCTTGTTTTAAAGTGACAGAGAATTTAGAAAAATTAAGTGCCATTATTGGATGGAAAACAGAATTTGAGAGTGGTGAACTTGGATATTTACCAGAATAGATTTACAAACTAAATGTGGAAAATGCAGCCTGGCTTCTCCTCACAGCTTACAGTAAAATGACAGCAAAGAGATAAGCTGAGAAATGCACTCTTGGGTACAAAGAAACTAGAAATTGATGGTTTGAAAAATTATGGGCATCTAGAAAGGGAGACTGCAGTTGCTAGTGCCCCAGATGACGATTTAACCAAACATGGAACAAGTCAGCCATTTCAGAAAAAGCCAGGATTAGAAATCACATTATTTAGAAAGGATTTGTGGAAAGTCCTATTGTCTAATGGTTATTATCCCTGCATACTGCATAAAAAACCAACAAAGGTGTTGTGGGATGTATATAAATGGAACCACTTCCAGTCTGGACTAAAAGGGACAGAAAAGGGACAAATTGAAGGTAAAATGACTTAAGAAACAGAACTAAGGTCTGGAACCAGGAAATCCTGGACAGGAGAGCAGACCCACTGATACACATGGAGATCGTGAGTTTGCCCTAGAAGCAGAAGGCAGGCCTTCCACTTCATTTGCCAGGAGGAGTTTTGCTGCTTCAGGCCTCAGAGAGGGTGGAGCATATTCCTTTGGGATTGGGGGGAACCTAGCAATTGCCCCATTGTTCTTAGGGGGTTCAGCAAGAGCCCCAGAGGTAGTAGAGAGCTTAGGTGCTGCCCTAATACTTAGAGAGGGTGGAGCCAAGAAAAAGGTGTTTTCTTTAAGAAGCCTTTCTCCTCAGTGTTGCACCCTCATCCTAGTATTTGGAGAGAACAGAGACACTGTGTAAATCCTTAGAGAGGACGGAACTGTTGCTTTCTGAAGCCCTGAGGAGAAAGTGTCATTCTGTTACCAGATAAATGCAGTGGATTCTTTTGCCTGATGTGCTCAAATGACCAATTCCTGAGACACCTGGGTTTCAAAGAGAGAAAAAGTTTATTACTAGGCATGGATCAGAAGATCAGATGGCTTATCAGCCTGAAACCTTTCTTTCTAAACTACTGTAATTCTGATAATTTTATAGAATTAAAATATGGGCAGCTTTAGGGTAATGAGCAAAGTAGCCCCAACTGACATAATTAGAGGTGATCTAATTATTGCGCATGCAAAGATTGATTATATGTTTAATCACAGAACATTTTCTGACATATGTGGTCTTCATATGATGATTTTTAGTATTATAATAAGGTCCAGGTGACTTGTAGATCAAAGTCTGAGCTACTGCACATGTCAGGCGGGCCAGTTTAGTTGGATCCAGTCTCAGATGTCAAGATAATCCAGTCTCAGATGTCAAGATAACTTTGGACTTGGGGTGGGTTAGTTCTGGGTTGACCCAAGTCCCTTCATTAATAAACATTAGGGGCTGTCTTTAGTGATTACACAACTCTAAAGTTGAAATACTGGATAACTGGATACAAATGAAGATTAGTCACAAGGTTTTTACAATCACAGGGCAGAAGAAAAAGGCTATACAATCATCAGAGATCAAGGCAGCTGGATTACCATGTAAAGATTTCAGATATTTCCCTCTGTCTACTCCAATATGCCAGAAAGCAAATAGGAATATCTATGTAATGATTGAGTAATCAAAATCATGCCTTAAAGCCTAACATTTTTTGTTGCAATTCTATAAATGTTTCTCAGACTTTGAAATCTGATGGAGTTTGCACTGCAGGTTTAAGAACTGTTTGGGTCCAGTGATTCCTTTTTACCTTACAATTTCTCCCTATGACAATGGAAACACATAACCTATGAGTGTCCCTCCTTTCTGTGTTGGCTGCAGATAACTTATCCTTGTTTCCCAGGTCAACAGCCAAAGGAGAATTTTTGCTTTAGAGCAGACCATGCCCATAACTAGTTTTGATGAGATTGTGTATTATTTTAGACTTTGTATGGTATTTATGTTGTTACTGAGTTTAAGGTTTTTTTTGTGATACTGTGGTGGAATGAATGTATTTTGTATATGGAAAGAACTTGTCTTTTGGGGCTCCAGAGGGTGGTATGTGCTAGTTTGAAACGTTATGTACCCCAGAAAAGGCATCTTCTTTTCCTAATCCAATCTTGTGGGGACAGACCTGTTGTTTGGTGTGGAAACCTTTGATTAGATTGCTTCCATAGAGGGTGATTGTCTTAATTGTGGGTGAGGTCTTTTGATTAGATGGAGATGTGAGTCCTCCCATTCAAGTTGTATCTTGATTAGTTTATTGAAGTCCTTTAAAAGGGAAAATATTTTGGAGTTGCTTAAAAGCCGACATAGATGCAGACATTTGGATATGATTGGACTGCCAACAGGAAGAGCAGATGCCTAGACACAGATGTTTGTAGATGCAGAGCCCAGCAGGCTCCATTATGCGCTTTCCCATAAGATGCTAAGCAAGCCAGAACCACAGTTTTGCCCTGAGAAGCTAAGTGAAGGCCCACAGACACTTAGAGAGGAAGCCACTGTCATCAGAAGCTGAAAGCAACAGAACTGGGAACTAGGACCAGTGGATGCTGGCCACGTGCCTTCCCATGTAACAGAAGAAATCCGAATGCCATCTGGCCCTTTCTTTGGAATCAAGGTATCTTTCTCTGGTGCTTTAGTTTGGATTTTCTTTTTTTTTTTTTGTTTTTTGGATGTATGGCCTGGGAATCAAACCTGGGTCTCCCTCATGGAAAGTGAGCATTCCACCACTGAACCACCCATGCACCCACTGTGGATATTTTTAAGGCCTTTGAACAGTAAATTTGGAACTTAACAAATCCCTTTAATCAAAGCCAACTCATTTCTGGTATATTGCATTCCGGCAGCTTTAACAAAGTAAGACGCCCAAAAAAGGATTTGGTACAGGCACAAACTGCCCTGGAGAGGGGCTGAGGGAGTGGTCAGGAAGGGTGACAGGAGCTTCCTCCATGGCTCCTCAAAGCTACACTTTCTTGACCTGTTCAACAAATGCTGACCTTCAACTGTCCTCTACAGCCTCTGAGCAAGCTTAATACTCTAGGTCTCCTCTGCCATCTTTGTCGGTTGGAACAATGGAATAACCTCAGAGCTGGGCCCCCAGCCACCGATGTATCTGGGATCAGAATTGGCCCCTGCCCACCAGGGGTCCTGGGGACGTGGATTTTTATATGTCTTTCTAGCAACAGCAAACTACTCCAGGGACTGGACCCCACTGCTGCCTGCAGTGGGAGTGGGGGATGGGTGCTGATAACAACCCCACAGAGAGAGCAATTTACTGGCATTTACCGTAAATTTACCAGCCTCTACCTCTTGCTCTTTCCTGAGTGCTGTATGGTGTTCTACTGGATACTGCTGTTTTGAGATATTTGATTCAGTGAGATAGTATCACTTTTCATGTAATAATTCATAAACAATTGAAATTTTCCTGCTTAGAGGCTGGTTTTATGACTTATTTCATATACATTTACAATCTAGTATTATGCCAACTTAGAAAAATTAAGTAAATCTGTAAGTACTCACATGTCTTTTAATTTTGTCAGTATCTTTGGATAAATGTACTGGGCTAAGTTGTATGCCAAAAATCAATTGAAAAACTGTACAACTTAATTCCATATTGGTAAAAAAAAGTTAAATACACACCTAAGAGAATATAAAAGGGTATTGACCCCAAATTATTAGCACTAAATTGATAATATTGTTGGTTTCATTTTTATAATTATGATCATCATTAAGATCATTGGCCTAAATGAATAAATAAAATGATAAGAAATATATATATATATATTTTTTTTTTTTTTTAAGAGAGAGGGAGGAAGGGAAGGAAAGACAGAGAAGGAAGGAAGGATGGAAGGAAGAAAGGGAAACATCTTTAAACATTTTCTTGTTTTATTATATTTTGTTTGTTTGTTTGTTTTTTACATGGGCTGGGGCCGGGAATCGAACCGAGGTCCTCCGGCACGGCAGGCAAGCACTCTTGCCCGCTGAGTCACCGCGGCCCGCCAAGAAATATATTAACAAGGGTAATATCAAGCATTCAGCCACCCGCTTTCTAAATCACATTGTTCTTTGCATTTTCTCCAGGTAGCTCAATCAGAAGTCTATGTTAAAGAAAGACCCTGTAATGTAGAAATCATTATGACTGGGTTTAATGGTCCTTAAATATAGTGTGACTAAAATATTTTCAGTTATTGAACATTTAGCTGATTTAGTTAAAAACAGTCTTTCTCAAAACCCACAATTATGTCTGCATCTTCCAGTTCTTCCTTCCCGCCTTTCAGCTGGGACCCAGTGCCTGTTTTCCTTTGCCACATGGTGGCACCATCTGAACAAGTCTGCTCATTCCCTGAAGAGAGCCCCTGGATTAGGCAACAGCACAGCTTGTGCAATGTTATTTGAAGGACATGGCTAAGTAAGACCTCTATACCAAGACCACAAATGTGCTCTGGAATGCCTTCCTAGGAAAATTCTGTCAAGGAAGAAATTAACACCTAATATTCAATTGCCATATATGAAAATTATATACATTTTAGGACTGCATTTTAATTTAGAACTCAGCCTTAAATAACGTTCACAATAATTTTCAGTATTTGTGATATGTTTTACAATGATTTGTGGTTTTTTATTTTAAAAATACTCTTAAAACGGAAATTTAGCAATCCTAACTCTTAAATCTCTCCTGTCATCTCTTATTAAAAGAAAAATAAACTTTGTCCATGCGTTTTCTAGGAGAGGTTGAAGGGAGCAGGGAGAAGAGACATTTTAAGCAGAATCTTTTAGTTTCAGGAAATTAGATTATCATCATATGAACATGCCTGTAGGCAGGATAGGACATAATTTCCTTGGCCACATTGTCTTGCTGGTAAATGGTACCTTGAAGGGAATGAAAGAATAAATAAATGATAGTCTCTTAATCATCTGATGTTTGTATTTTCTGTAGTTGTATTTCATCAAAAATTTGATGAATCCTTAACAGACTAATAGAATGATCCTAAAATTGTACATAAAAGATACTTCGGAAATGGACTTTTTTTTTAAATACCTGGAACACATGTATGTAACATACATTTTAAGAAAAACACCTTTGGAAGCCTGATGTTGGTTCACTTGCAGAGTGTGAATGTACTTTGGTAAACTTAGTTTTTATATACCTGCTCCATCTGTGGTTTGTGGTGAGATCACTGAGTGAGATGACTGGCAAAGTCACATTAGATCAAGAAATAAATCATCATCGGGTCATTTAAGGCTAAGAAGAGTCTACAGGATCTCAGGGTAGCCACCTTCTTACCAAGATGTTCTTGTACATGTTACTTCAATTATCTAAAACTCTGTTTCTTCATCCATGAAATGAAGGTAAGAGCACTTCTCTTGCAGGATTTGGGGAAGAGCAATATGATAATGTGTGCAAAACACTCAGTAGAGTGCCTGCAGCACAGCGTGTGCTACGGAAGTTGCTCTGGTTGCTATCACTGTGATACAGACTCGACGGTATATTGCCAAAAGTGGAAGAACTCAGTGTATGCATTAGAGTAGGAAAGGTTTACAGTGGTGAAGAACCTCGGTGAACAAGTAGACTGTGCACTAAAATTCATCCCCAACACTAGGCGTGTCTACAGTGTAAGTGCATTGGCCTGTGTTTGTGTGACTATGAGACGGAGAGAAAAGAGGTGGCGAGACAGAGAGGTAGAGGGAGAGAGAATTAAATACAAAACCATCATCCAGTAGATGCAATGGATTACTGTCAATATTTAGGTTAATTCTGGACTCTGAAAAAAGGTGGGCCAAAAAGTTCTTCTCTGTCACTTTAGAGAAATATTCTCCACCCAATGTTTTGTTGTATAAATATATCTCAAAGCTTTCACCAGAGCATTCTAGAAATGTTTTCCACTCTTACTCTTTTACTTCAGAAATTTTTGGCTATTTTCAGTTGCTTGTTCTGTAAGGTTAATTTTAGAGGCTTTTGGCCATGTTCCTAAATCATTACCTTTGAATTTGTTGGAATTGCATTCAATTTATGAGTAATAAAATATCCTCCTAAAGCAAAACCTGACTAGGTCAGTCTTGATAAAAATCTCTAAAACTTTTTTTCACTTTACCAGAGAATTATGTTCAAATCCTGGCAGTGACATATACATTTAAGTAGTCTGATCCATGCCCACATTAGCAGCTTTATTTTCTTCAATTTACCACATATGTCCAAATTTCCAACCATATCAAATTATTCTTATAAAGACACTCCTGTGAATTCTACTCATCTTTTCAAAGTCATTCGATTAATCAATAAAGGAAATATAGAAGCATATGAAGATTTGAAGAGATATAATAAATTTCTTTTGGGAAAAACAGAAGTTGAATTTTTTATGCTTATAGATATGAAGTGTATAGTGAAATATTTTTCTAATTCTAGCATATTATTATAAACTAAAGATGTAGATTGAGAATCTTCTGTTGCAGATAGTAATTAAAATGGTGAAGGAGTATGAATGAGATTACTCAGGACAAGTATTTTGAATCGCTAGAGAAAAGAGTCACAGATCTGCCAGGTGAAATCTCTCAGGTACGTGTGACACAGAATAGGGAATAGGGATGCAGATTCAGAAAGAAGTGTTTTAGAGATGAGAAGCAAGCTAAAGATGAAGATTGTTTCAACAAAGAAGAAATGATTAAAAATTTAGAGATGTAATGAGATCAGAAAAGGTAAGAATGACAAAGAGAACATTGAATTAGGAATTAAGAGGTGATCAGTGACCCTTGAATGAGAGAATTCACAGACAGGCTTGGGGTTGAGAATTGCATGTGAAACACAGGAATAGAGCTAGCATGCGTGGATCATTTAGGCAGCTTGTTGGTAAGAGAAAAGTTGACGGGAACCCAGGAGCTATGAGGGTTCGCAAGATGAAGGAATTTTCTATTTTATGATTGTGGGGTACTTAGTCATGTTTTGTGTCTGAGTTAGGTGAAAGACTAATTCAATTAAATTTCTAAATTGAGGATTTAGAAATAAAATGCCTAATATATGGTTGTGGGTGGGAGGGCAGTGAGCTTGAAAGAACTTAGATAGGACAAACTCCACAACAAAATGGATTGAATAGACTGGGAAAAACGAAAGAATCCCTTTTCCCTCAAGATATAGGACAAACAAAATGGAATGGTCTCCTCTTGATAATTGCTTCTCACTTTCCCTCAACTTTTCTATGAGAATAATTTCTTTTGTAATTTTTGTGACCAAGTGACAAATTAATCAAGGTCTTATGAGTGTGTATTTATACATCTCTTATCTATACTACTTATTCTTTTTTTTAAACCAATAATCAGTTTATTTTTTCTCATTGAACAAGAAGTCCACAAATAACCAGTATATGGTTTGAGCAGTCAAAGCCGCTGGGGCTTTCACCCTCAGTCATAAGGTGGATCCTTTGACTTGAGCTATTGGGTCTCCTTTCAAGGTTGGTAGTAGGGGGGGAAGATGAAGGAACAAAACATGGAGAGAAAAATGCAGGTAAGTTGGACCCTTTCTCAAGAGCTTTCCCAGAAGCCTACACAGTGACATCTGTTTAATTGTCAATGGCCAGGGTTGTAAGACTTGAGCTCTATTAGTTGAAATAAAACCTAGAAGTTGGAGATTTAAAAAAATAGCACATTTTACTAACCTGACAAAACCCAGATTCTCTAGTTAGGGAAGAAGATGAGTGTGTTATTAGGGAAGTATTTAGAAGTATAATTCACTCTTGGCCAGACAAGAGGTAAACTTACCAGAGTCCATTTGATGAAGCTAGTCATGCTCTGATCTCAATGCATTTAAAATGGATACCAGCAACAAAAAGGTACTAAAAAATACCCATGGTTACACTGTATGGAATATACTTCTAAGTATCCCATTGGTCAAATAAGTGATTTCAAAGGTAATTAAATATATCAAGAATAAAGTTATAATTAAAATACTATACATAAGCCTTGTTGAGTAGGTTTAAGGGTTATTTAGAAGAACATCCAATTAAATAAAGACTGAAAATTTAAAAACTGGGATCCATTTTCATAATAAAAAGCCAATAAAGAGTCCTAGATTAACTGGAAGGTCCCAAAAGAGTTGTCTCCCATTATCAGCGCTCATACGCCAAGAGGTGAGGGGCTGTGGCTGGAAGCATTTCCACATTGACTATACCCAGAGGGATTGACTGCATTGCAAGTTTTATATCTTTCCTGAAAGAAGGATCACATTGATTAATTTTAAATGTTTTTAGTTTATCCTAATAAGAGTATTCACATATTACTATAGACCAGGGTTTCTCAAACTTAGTAATATTAAACATTTTGAGGAAGATACTTTGTTGTTGGGCATTCTTGTGCATTATAGGATGTATAGCAGCACCCCTAATGTCTCCCCACTTACATGCCAATAGAACATCTCCCCCACTTGGAATAACCAAAAATGTCTCCAGATCTTACAGAATATTCCCTGGCCAGCAAAATCACCTCCAGGTAAGAGCCACTGCTGTTAACCAAGGGTTGGCAAAGTTTTTTTTTAAATGAAGGACTAGATAGCAGGTATTTTAGCCCTTGTAGGGCACACATGTTCTCTGTTGCATATTGTTTTTCAAAATGTAAAAGCAATTTTCAACATGTGGGTCCTACTAATCTCTGCAGTAAACTTTCCCACACTCCTTACTTTATAGGTGTTTCTCTTCAGAATAATTTCTTCCATGAAGATTCAATATGAGACCAGAAAAGTGTTTCCCTGTCATTTTGTTTAGACATTCTCCTATATGCTCTTATGCCCAAAAGGTGAGGTGATATAAAAGTCATTTCACATTAAATACCATATTATAGTACTTTTCTCTCTATAAGTTCTTATATTACGAACATGCATACATGTTTGTTAAGAGCTGAATGTGCACTAATAGCTTCTTATTTCAAACCACATATAGAAGTTTCCTTCCCATTGCAAGTTTTTACAGGTCTCTTAAGTGATGAGAAGCTCAAATCTTCCCTTGCTATAAAAATTGGGTTTCTCCTAGGTTACATTTGCTTTACTTATATCTATGAGTCTGGGCTTGTTTCTCCTAAAGAAGGAATATTTACTGGAGGCTTTTCCACATTGATGACACAAAGAGCTTTTTTCCCCAGTGAGTTTTCAAATGACTCCTGAGAGATGAATGATCACTGAAGGCTTTCCTACAGACAAGGCGTTCATAGGGTTTCTCCCCAGTGTGTATTCTCTTGTGGCACATTAAGTTTAGCGCCTGTGCTGGGGCTTCTCCACAATGATCACACGCATAAGGTTTCTCTCCTGTGTGAGTTCTCGTGCAGGTCTTGAGAGTTGACTGGTTTCTGAAGCCTTTTCCACACTGTCTACATTCAACATATTTCTTTACAAGATGAATGTTCATATGCCTCGTCTGTGATAAATAATCACTGAAGACTTTCCCTCACAAAGTCCTTTCATAGTGTCTCTCTTGCCTATGTATTTTCCTATGTGCAGTTAGATTCGAGCTTGCACTGAAAGCTTTCCCACATGGGTCACACCTACATGGTTTCTCTCCAGTTTCATTATGACATGAATCCTCATGTTTCCTCTGTGATACAAGATCACCGAAGACTTTCCCACATTCTTTACATTCATATGTTTTCTCTACCAGGTGATTTTTCTTTTGCAAATTGAAGTTAGACTTCCATCGGAAGGTTTTTCTATACTCTATGTATTCATAGCGTTTCTCTCCAGTGTGATTCCTGACATATTCTTTAAGATGTGAGGGGTGCTGGAAAGCTTTTCTACAACCATGGCATTCATAGGGCCGCTCTCCAGTGTGTGTTCTCTTGTGTGCAGTAAGGTGACAAGTTCCTACCACAGACCTTCCCACACTGGCCCCACTCACAAACTCTCTCCAGTGTGAATTCTCACAACTATCTTCAGGGAGGAGAGCATTCAGAATGTATTTCCACAGTGACTGAATTCAAAGGGTTTCTCTCTGGTATAAGTCCTGACATGACTCCTAAGGGCTGAAGGATCACTGAAGGTTTCATCGCAGGCATCGCATTTATAGGGTTTCTCCCCAGTGCATATTCTCTAATGGCATGTGAGGGAAGACCTGGTTTTAAAAGCTTTTTGGCACTGATGACATTCATACAGTGTCTTCCATCATAAATGCTCATATGATGGGTGAGATATGTGCTGCAGCCACCGCCTCCAGAGGGTACTGGCTTCTGCTTCACTCTGTACTACTTATTCTTAAAGCATTAACTAGTGTTCTACAGCACGTTCATGAATTCTTTGGTATGTCCTGGAAAGAATTTGCAAACTGTGTCTTTCTGTTAAATGTTCATGTGTTTGTGTGTCTAAATTAACTTCCGCTTAACAAAAATTAGGTGAAGATATTAGAAACCCAAGCCTACATTTTTCCTCAATCTCAGAATGCATGTGCAAGCCACCAGATTGCTGGGAAGTGGTTATATCCTATTAGTTAGAACTACTTCTTCTGGTACTAGTGGAGTCTTTAGAAAACCTGCCATATCTTTCTGATAAGAGAAAGGGACTATAAGAACTCCATTATAAAGGAAGGACATAATAAATGCCACCCCTCGAGATACAGAAAAATGAAATGAAATTTGGCAGCTTTAATTCTTTTGTTTTCTATTGACCTCTCTATAAAAGTTATAGTAAATCCTCAGCTGCAACTGTTATGATGGATGAGTTCACCATAACACCATGTAAATCAGTGAACATTGTAATGTTATGATCGTAATGGTTGATAATAAAATGTTATTCCAGATAAAGCTATAGATCTATGCAACAAACATTCAGCATTTTGTGTGCATGTGAAATGAAGTAAAATAACTTATTTTTGGTTGAAGACTAATGAAATGATCTTTCCCTCATTTATGTAGCCGTTCAATTTTATTTCTTAAAGCTACCTGATATCCCCCACTGATCACAGTCTGCCAGAAAAAAAAAATATTGTTACAAAAAGAGAAGTTAAATTCAAATGCTAAATAAGAATATCTTCCTTTTCAGTGTCTTTTCCTCTTTCACATTATGTATTGCATGTTGTTCCTAGATTATTGATCTCCTTCAGTGATATTTCCTGATTTGAATTTGGTTATCTTGATGTCTTGCCTTAGCATATTGTTTTTAAAATTAAAGACATTAAGAATTGTCTTCATTCATAAATTTAATCATAACATTTGAAAATATTCTTACAGCAAAATGCAGCCACAGGCCACGAGTGAGGTTTTGTCTCAGAATTTCAAAATTGTTTAATATTAGAAAATATATTAAACTTACTCACCATATTTATAGATTAAAGGAGAAAAAGAACAGATACAAATCCTTGGGCAATATTCAGCCTCAGTAAAATGATAAAAGAATGCTTAATAATCACTGCATAGATAAATATATTATTGTAATGATGAAAAGTATTTTCTGAATCCTAGAGTAAACATCATTCCTAATAATGGAAGTATTCTGCTCCAATACAGGAATAAGGCATCACTGATATAATTCAGCACTATTTTTGAGGTCCTACTCTGTAGAGTTAAAAATTAAAGTAAATAAAATATAATTATTGAGTGATGATGATAATATAACATTGTGAATGTAATTAACACTACTGAATTTTTATCTGAGAGGGGTTAAAATGGGAAATTTTCAGTTGTATATATATGTTATCAGAGTAAAAATAAAAAACTAAACAAAAATAGAACTGTATAATGCGGAATGAACCCTCGTGTAAACTATGGATTATAGTTAATAGTGTAACTAAAATAATATTGTTTTATTAATTTAAGGTATAATGTTGATGCAAAATGTGTAAGGGAACTCTACTTTTTATATGATTTAGTACCTACAACTGCTTGAAATAAAAAATTGGACAGATAAAAACTGTCATGATAGGTAATACTATTTATGGAAAACTGCCAAGAGCTCTAAAGATAAAGATTAGAAATAATGAAATCTTACAAATTTTTTAGATGTATGACTAACATGAAAAAACTCAATTTCAAGATGAATTTAATAAAAGATAACATTCATCATTTGAGAGCATATGGCAATTAGGAAAAATAAAAAAATCCTCTGCATGAAATTGTTGAGAAAATATAGAACTAACTAAAGGAAATGAAATATGTTTATGCATAAAGACAATATCATCAAGATGTAAATTTTTACAAACTTTAGATTCATTGATATGAGAATTAAAACCCCGACATATTATTTATTTACAAATTGACAGCTGACTTAAAAATATATTTTGAAGAAAAGGCAAATATAATCAAGAACATAAATCTGGGGAATTTGCCCTCCCAGGTATTCAGACATATTACAAAGCTGTAATCATTAAGAGTGGCACATTGACGGATGAAAAATACAGTGGTTAAAACAAGACGATTGCATTTCTCTCACTGGCGAGCAAGAGGACCAGTGGGTGGTCCAGGCGCGTAGGCAACTCTGGCTTGCTTAACACTTGGCTTGCTATCTCAAGCCTTCTAGGGAGACTGGGGTATGTAGCATTTAGACAAGTAGCCAAAAGTCCAACTAAAACCTCTAATTTTAAAAATATTTTGGATGAGCTAAGCAGTAGTAACAATGAGACTTACAAGATGCATCTTGCTCAATCGCTAATACCCAATGCCCTGCCATCCCTCATCACGAATGCTCTGCTGCTACACTTGGGCGCCATCAGCTGGCACCAGCTTTTCCTTTTTCCACCCCACATGTGTCTTCCTCAGTATTTCTGGGCTCTGACACCCCACCCCCCACCTCAACCATTAGATGCTTTAACGTATTAATCATGGATGTTTACGGTTGCTGAGAGTGCCAATTCCAAAAATATTTCTTGTTCTATTTGTGGTGATTCATTTATCTCAATAGATCATGTTTTTTTTTTTTTTTTTGGATTTTGGACATCTAATAACATTTGTTTAAATGTCAGAGGCAGGTGTAAAAGAGTAGTAGCAACTGATATCAACAGAATTTGTGTCCCTTAATTACTATTCCCCTTTGTCACATTGGTAACGTGGAAAGTTGAATCAAGTTTGGTTTTGTTATTGTTATAGTCATTTTCACTGCACCACAGCATTTAAATCCCTCTGAGGACCACTCCAACCTCATGCTCAGTGTGAGACCTGGTGTGCTGCTTCTGTAGAACTCCCTCTCCATCCTTAACTTTCATCCAGCCTCAGGACATTCTGTCGGCAATAGGCTTCTCTGTCGTATCCCTAGGTGCGTGGCTCCTGGTTGGCACTGCGCAAAGTTTTCTGTTCTTGCATCAGTTTCAAGTAGCTCTTCCATGACTGAGCTTTGGGGATGGGAGTGGGGTGGCCTTCCCAGCACTCCCGTCCCTCCTCCTCATCAAAGTTGAGCTCTGGTTTGTAACGCTGGGGTCTTGAGTGAGAGTGAGTACACCACCCCTCTCTCAGCAGCTGCAGACTTCTGCTTTGTATCCGTGCAGGGTCTGGTATATGGCAGGTCATGCCCTGCTTCAGGGGGCAGAGGGCTTTTGTTTTTATTTCTCCTTCAGCAGCCGAAACTTTTTCTAGAGCTCAGGGTACAAGAGGCTTTCCTGTCCTCCTGCAGCATTTGCTCTCTGTGAGAGCATAGTCCAGATAGCATCTCTGCCTCTCAGAAGAGAACAATTGCCACCTGCACATCTTCATTAGGGACACAACTTCTGCAGGCCTCCTTCCCTGAACCCACTCATTTTCATGGGCCACGTAATGGAAGCACAAGAAGAAGAGATGCTGCATGAATCTGTTATCCTGCTGTGTTTGGAGATCCCAGGGATTTAAAATTGGTACATTAGCTTAAACTTATCTTTTAAAATTTGTTAGGATTTCTGTTGTTTTCCCCTAAACTACTCCATAGCTCATGGCTCCTACCCTGAGCTTTGCCAAAGACAAAACTATTTCTATGTTTTGTCTCTCCTTGCAATGGCTTATTGCCCCTAGAATTCGGTTTACCTAGTTGCCTTTGAGGACAGTACACTGGTGGGCTCATAAGCAGTTATGATTTTGTACATTATCTGACTTGTTCTTGTAGTTATAGTGAGAGTTATGTCTCACGTGGCTTTTTCCATAAGCAGAAGCAGAAGTCCTGGGGTGTTTATTCATGAAAGTGTCTTAGTTCCTTAGGGCTGCTGTAACAAATTATCACAAATGGATGGGTATAGAACACAACAACTTATAGTCTCACAGTTCTGGAGGCTAGAAGTATGAAGCTAAGGTTTCCACAGTACTGTGCTTCCTAATGAAGTCTGTGTATTAGTTAGGGTTCTCTAGAGAAACAGAATCAACAGGAAACACTCACAAATTAAAATTTATAAAAGTGTCTTATGTGACCGCAGGAATGCAGATCTAAAATCCGCCGGGCAGGTTGTGAAGCCGATGACTCTGATGGAGGGTCTGGATGAACTCCACAGGAGAGGTTCACCAGCTGAAGCAGGACGAGAGACTGTCTCTTCTGAATCCTCCTTAAAAGGCTTCCCATGATTAGATTAGGCATCATTCATTGCAGAAGACACTCCCCTTTTGTTGATTACAAATGGAATCAGCTGTGGATGCAGCTGACGTGATCATGATCTAATTCTATGAAATGTCCTCATTGCAACAGACAGGCCAGCACTTGCCCAACCAGAAAAACAGGTACCACAACTTGGCCAAGTTGACACATGAACCTGACCATGACAGTCCACCTCTTGTCAACTTGGCAGCTATATATATCGCCTTAAACCATAACCAATTTCCAAATAAAAACAATAAAACACATTTTTTCTTTTACCTAACAATACTAAACTGTCCTGCATATAACTGGAAACACATGAAACCTCTCCAGAATAGGATGCAAATCCTTGGGCAACATTCATTCTTAAACCTGATATCTTACAACTTAGATAGTGTAACATGAACAAAACAGCATTACAGTCCTCGGTTCTGTAACTGATCATGTGGTCAAAGTTCATATTTATCACTACCTTCTTCCACTACCCATTCCATATTCCCTTTACCCTCAGCAAGCACTTCAGCTGGCCATGGTTCTTTGCCTGGTGGGGTGACCCAAACCTTCATTCCTGAAGTTTCAGATCCACTGGTAGTCCTACTTGGATTGGGTTGTTGTAGTTTTTCATTGATTTCAATCACAGGGCATGATAGTACTAAAAGACGCCCTAGGGGATCTTCTATATTCCAAGAAAACTCTTCTTTAGTTCCATTGTGTACTTCTAGTCCTATGTCCCCCTGATAGCCAGTGTCAATTGCCCCAGACAATAATGTAATCCTCTTCTTGGCTTGTTGATCCAGGGGCATGAGTAGCCCAAAGTGACCAGGTGGCAGTCTTAGACTCCAGTTCAACGGAATCATTGTTGTTTTCCTGGAGGAAGCACTCCCTATTTTGGAACTAAAACCTGCAGACCAGCAGAGCTCAAGGTCACAGGGACAGGAAGCAAAAATTTTCCTAGTGGATCACTAGGGGTAATAGTGAATGGTACCACTCCCATGTCCACCCCTTGGTTCCTGGACCCATGGATCCTGGCTATGGGAGAAACAGCACAATGTAGTGGACACTGATTCAGAGCATATACAGCTTCCTGGAGAACATTACCCCAGCCCTTCAAGGTATTGCCACCTAGTTGGTTTCCCAGCCCGCAGGACGATCAACCGAAGCTCAAACTCCTGTGAGGGAAGAATGGCATGGGACAAAGAGACGCAAAGAACGGCAGCAAGACAAATATTCTGATCAAGCTGCAAAAGTTTATTGAGGAGGCTGGGTATATATACCCTAGAAGGAGAGGGGATGGCTAGTAGGGACAGTGGTGATCTGGGATTGGTGGCTGCTGTTCCTAGGACAGAGGGCAGATGTACGGTTAGTACTTTTGGCGCGAACTTTAGGCGCGAACTACTATTACTTCCGTGAAGAAGGCTGATTATAGTTTAGGCTGTTCTTTGTTTCAGCCCTGGCGGCCATGTTGCATGTTTCCGGCATCGCTGAGGGTGGATTTTATACACGCTACCTTAATTGTCCCCAACATCTCCTCCCTTTGTTTTTTAAAAGGATGGAGGAAGAATGCTGATCCAGCATTCTTTCGGCATTAACCTTTGCTGGGGGAAGTAGAGGCCTCATTCCCCAAGTTGTTTGTGGCTCTGTTTTTCTGGGGAGGGAAATTTTTGCAGAGCGAACCCCTATGCGAGATGAGGCATACTTCTCAAGGAGCTCGAAAATGGCCTTTAATTGTTTTGGCCCTCCTTTGCAGTGCTTTGCCTTGCACCCAGCGGTACCAATCATAGCATAAGCTAGAAGCATACTTTCGAGTTGTATGCTGCTCCCGTAGGAGTGGGGATTCTTACCTGAGAGGGTGGGTAGCAGTCAGATATTCTGGTTTCATACCTTGGTCAGCGAGATGAAGCCGGTGATAATGCACTTGAATGGGCCTGCCTAGGGTGGAATCAATTTGGTCCTTAATTAGCTGTATTATCCTTCTTATGGCCCAAGGTGCAAAAGATATTATAAGGAGTAGGGTTATTAAGGGGCCTAATATAGGGAGGAGGTAAGGGAGGATTCCGTTGAGTCCCCAGGAGGAACCTCTTTGGGCTTCCCACTCACGTTTGCGGTTTGCAATTCCTTCCCTAAGTTTGGTCATGGAATTTCTAATTAAGCCAGAATGATCAGCATAAAAGCAACATTCCTCGCCTAATGCTGCACAAAGCCCTCCTTGTTTAAGGAAGAGCAGGTCTAGCCCTCTTCTATTTTGGAGAACTACTTCTGATAGGGACATAAGGGACTTTTCAAGGTGGGTGATGGAAGTTTCAATGCGGGTTAAGTCCTCGTCTATGGCAGCTCTTAGGCTGGAGAGGCTTTGTTGTTGGAGGGTGATTGGGGTGATTGAGGCGATACCGGTGCCTAGACCAGCAACACCAGTAGATGGATTCTTAGACTTCAGTCGTCTGTCAGCTTAGCTGTCGTTGAATAGGTTATAGCAGGGCTTGCTGGTTTATTAGTAGCTTCAGCTGTGCTGGAGAAAGAAAGAGAGAAAAATGCCTTTTCTCAGGGCAACTTTTTTGCCCTGGACAGATTGTTATTGTTTATTTGTTTTGTTAATCGCTCTGGCAACCATTTGGCTGAATCGAATTCCCTAGAATATATATACACTGATCCTTTGCCCCATATCAGGACCGGATCCGGTCCTCGCCAAGTGTTATCCAATGGATTTTTCCAGAGGACCGTGGCGAACTGTGTTCAAATAGATCTAAAACAGGCCTGTGGGAGATTGCAAGGTAAAGAAAATATTAAAATCAACAGCCTTTTTTAGATCTATTTGAACAAGCTGTCCTTTTTGAATGTGTTGTTCAATTAATTGTAACTCTCGTTCAGCTGCAGCTGTTAACAAGTTTTGTAATATATAATTACAAATATATATATAATTTAATATATATATAATATATAATATATAATTAGGAATCCCTAAAGTGGCAGGTAGCAAAAATGAATGCAGAGTGCCAATAGTGACATGTACCCATAGCAAATGACCAGATTTTTAAAATTGAATTCATTGGATTGATTTAAAAGGAATGCAGGAATGTGGATTTTTTATAATTGGTTGTGAATTTTTGCTAATTTTAAATTTATTGCATGCAGTTTTTATGGTATTTTCTCACAATAGTGGCCAAATTTTGGTTTGCTTACATGATCGGGCCCAGTTGGGTCCTCTGGGAACTGGCTAGGGACCAAGAGGAGCTTCCTGGGACCTAGATATTTGTATTAAAGTACACCTCCTTCTGGGGGGATAGCCAGTCCTCCCAGCTACAGTGTACATTTTAACTATTTCTTACCAAGGTCATGTGATAGCAACATCAGTTACATGTAATGGCAACATCAGGTGAACAAAAAAGACTCCACAAGTATATTTTTTTCCTTGCATTCAACCCTCAAATTTGATCTGCTTTCAGTATAAGCCATGGTTATCTTAGGATAAATTTAGTTTATACATATTTTGTTTATATAAACACTGGATAAAGCATTAAAGTATTTTGGCTTAAAGGAATTTAGGTATTTAAATGATTTGAATATTATTTAATCAGTAATAGATTCATTTATAGTAATAGTACTTAGATTAATAGATTAAGCCACCTGGTTTAGGGCAAGAAGCAGTTTTTGCCAGTATAATGATATCCAGGAGAAAATCAGTATTTTTTATACAGATAACAACATGATAAAAGTTAATATAAGTTATTTTGATAAAACACAGACTCTTTGCTTTTTAATTAATTATTTAGAAAGAAAAAAAAATTTTTAAAAAGCGTAAGAGTCCAAGAAAACATTATTTTAGACTCATTAAATCTTTCTTGATTTTAACCAGAATTTCCATTTTTATAAACCCTCAGCACTTATTATATTAGTTTAGGCTTTATTTCATATTTTTCTCATTTAGTAACAATTATTCATTTTAGGATAAAACTATTCCGTTTTCCTATTAATAAAAATACATCTTTCATATTTTTCATATTTAAATCATTACTTTGAACAAATACTTTATCACATATGTAATTACTATCAAAATTAAATTTGTTAGAATAATGTTAAATACTTAAAATACTTTAGTTAATGTTTCAAATATGTATTAACTATCAATATATAGTTTTTAACAAGAATTTTTAGTTTTAAAGTTCTTAAAATATATTTCTCTTTTTAAACATGAATAGGAGCTAACGGTAGCGCCATAGTCATTCACTGCTTTTTTTAGTTTTTTTAAATATTTGAGATTGAGTTTTTTATATTTTGCTGCTGGGGCGGAACTGGCCTCTTGTGCTGCTGAGGTGGAACTGGCCTCTCCCTGTTCTTTTTCCCTGTTCCTCTTCGCTAGGGGGATTAGACTGGTCATCTCCTTCACTATCGCTTCCCGACCTGGAGTGAGTTTGAAATTCAACAGCAGGGGGGTTGGCTTGACTGCGTGTGATGGGAAAGGTGTATAAACCACTAGGGTGTGCTGGTGAATCATTTTTGAAAAATGTTACAACTGCTAGGTCTTGGGTAACTGCGTTAAGTTCTTTGAGGAGGGTCTCTCTCCTTTCATGCAAAAATGCTCTTAAAGAGGCGGCGTGTAGCCTGAGGTTTTCTGTTGCTCCTTTTAAATCTGCCTGCGGTGGTGGCAGGGCAGAAGAAGGGCTTGAATGTAGGGAGATCTTTAGATAAGGGGGCATATGGCAGGCTGAAAGGGGGGAAGGAACTCAACCTCCGAAGGGGGAGGGAGTGTGACTTCCGTCTCATCTTTATACTGATTAAGATAAGGTGAGATTGCTTGGTTAGATGGGGTTTTTGCTCTTTCCATGTCCTTGCCTTCGCTTGGGGATTTTTCTGGGGATTTTTCGGGCATATCAACAATAATTGAGCGGCATTCTGACGCGGGGCAGGAGTGCTCTCTCAAAGCTTTTCCCCCTTCTTTACAGAGCTTTTGAATATCTGGGGCTAAAGGATGGACTTTTAGGATTTCCTCAATTAGGCTCCAGTAAGTAAAGGCAGTAACTGGGACCCTTTCAGGACCAAAGGTTCGGTAGTAGTCTTTTAGACAATCCCCAACCCTTAGCCAGCATTGGTGATCTATAGTACCTTCTTGAGGAAACCAAGGGCAAGTTTTTAATAGGAAATCAAAAAAGTGGATAAGATCCTTTTTCTTAACTCTAGTTCCTCGCGCCTTGAGTAACTCTTTTACTTGCTTAATATACAACTGGTGTTTGGAAAGTTCTTGTCCCATGATTAGGGTGGGGGCTTACCGTTTGGTGCTGAATTTCTTCTTTTCTTTCTTCCTTTCGCCGACACTGCTTTGTCTCAACAGATCTATCTCGCAGGCGAGTCCCCTCACGGTGATCCTCGGTGCTGTGAGTGCTGCCTGGCCAGGCTCCTTTGGTGTGGCTTTCTATCCCTCACAAGGCTCGGGCCGCACACTGGGCGCCAGTTGTCCCGGCCCGCGGGACGATCAACGGAAGCTTGAAATCCTGTGAGGGAAGAATGGCATGGGACAAAGAGACGCAAAGAACGGCAGCAACACAAATATTCTGATCAAGCTGCAAAAGTTTATTGAGGAGGCTGGGTATATATACCCTAGAAGGAGAGGGGGTGGCTAGTAGGGACAGTGGTGATCTGGGATTGGTGGCTGCTGTTGCTAGGGCAGAGGGCAGATGTACGGTTAGTACTTTTGGTGCGAACTTTAGGCGCAAACTACTATTACTTCCATGAAGAAGGCTGATTATAGTTTAGGCTGTTCTTTGTTTCAGCCCTGGCAGCCATGTTGCATGCTTCTGGCATCGCTGAGGGTGGATGTTATACATGTTACCTTAATTGTCCCCAACAAGTTGGCACTGTAATTGAGTTTTCAAAAGGCCATTTCACCGTTCTATCAATCCAGCAGCTTCTGGATGATGGGGAACATGGTAAGACCAGAGAATTCCATGAGCATGTGTCCGTTCCCGCACTTCATTTGCTGTGAAGTGTTTACCTTGATCAGAAGCAATGCTATGTGGAATACCGTGACGATGGATAAAGCATTCTGTAAGCCCACGGATGGTAGTTTTGGCAGAAGCATTACGTGCAGGGAAAGCAAACCCATATCCAGAGTGTGTGTCTATTCCAGTTAGAACAAATCACTGCCCCTTTCATGAAGGGAGTGGTCCCATGTAATCAACCTGCCACCATGTAGCTGGCTGATCACCTCGGGGAATGGTGCCATATCGGGGGCTGAGTGTGGGTCTCTGCTGCTGGCAGACTGGGCACTCAGCAGTGGCTATTGCCAAGTCAGCCTTGGTGAGTGGAAGTCCATGTTGCTGAGCCCATGCATAACCTCCATCCCTACCACCATGATCACTTTGTTCATGAGCCCATTGGGCAATGGCAGAAGTTGCTGGGGAAAGGGGCTGACTGGTATCCACAGAATGGGTCATCTTATCCACTTGATTATTAAAACTTCCTCTGCTGAAGTCACCCTCTGGTGTGCATTCACATGGGACACAAATATGTTCATGTTTTTAGCCCACTCAGAAAGGTCTATCCACATACTTTTTCCCCAGACCTCTTTGTCACCAATTTTCCAATTATAGTCTTTCCAAGTTCCTGACCATCCAGCCAAACCATTAGCAACAGCCCATGAGTCAGTATACAAATGCACCTCTGGCCAGTTCTCCTTCAAAGCAAAATGAACACCCAGGTGCACGCTCGAAGTTCTGCCCACTGGGAGGATTTCCCCTCACCACTGTCCTTCAAGGACACCCCAGAAAGGGGTTGTAGTGCTGCAGCTGTCCACTTTCAGGTGGTACCTGTGTATCGTGCTGAACCATCTGTAAACCAGGTTCGCGTTTTCTCTTCCTCAGTCAATTCACTGTAAGGAACTCCCCAAGAGGCCATAGCTCTAGTCTGGGAAAGAGAAGGTAATGTGGCAGGAGTGGAGACCATGGGCATTTGGGCCACAACTTCATGTAACTTACTTATGCCTTCAGGACCTGCTCTGGCTCTATCTCGTATATACCATTTCCATTTTACAAAAGAGTGCTGCTGCACTTTCCCAAATTGATGGCTTGACATGTCAGACAACACCCAGCTCATGAGAGGCAACTCAGGTCTCACAATAGGCAACTCAGGTCTCATGGTAACTTGGTGGCCCATGGTTAAGCATTCAGTCTCTGCTAAGGCCCAGTAGTAGGCCAAAAGCTGTTTTTCAAAAGGAGAGTAGTTATCTGCAGCAGATGGTAAGGCTTTGCTCCAAAATCCTAAGGGTCTGCGTTGTGATTCTCCTAAAGGGGCCTGCCAAAGGCTCCAGACAGCATCTCTATTTGCCACTGACACTTCCAGCACCATTGGATCTGCTGGATCATACGGCCCAAGTGGCAGAGCAGCTTGTACAGCAGCCTGGACCTGTCACAGAGCCTCCTCTTGTTCAAGTCCCCATTCAAAACTAGCAGCTTTTCTGGTCACTCAATAAATGGGCTGGAGTAGCAAACCCAAATGAGGAATATGTTGTTGCCAAAATCCAAAAAGACCAATTAGGTATTGTGCCTCTTTTTTGGTTGTAGGAGGGGCCAGATGCAGCAACTCATCCTTCACCTTAGAAGGCATATCTCAACATGCCCCATATCACTGGACACCTAGAAATTTCACTGAGGTGGAAGGCCCCTGTATTTTTGTTTGATTTATCTCCCATCCTCTGACACACAAATGCCTTACCAATAAATCTAGAGTAGTTGTTACTTCTTGCTCACTAGGTCCAATCAACATGATATCATCAATATAATGGACCAGTGTGATGTCTTGTGGGAGGGAGAAATGATCAAGCTCTCGCAGACAAGATGATGACATAGGGCTGGAGAGTTGATATACCCCTGAGGTAGGACAGTGAAAGTATATTGTTGATCTTGCCAGCTGAAAGCAAACTGTTTCTGGTGGTCCTTACTGATAACTATTGAGAAAAAATCCAGATCAATAGCTGCATACCAGGTACCAGGGGATGCATCAATTTGCTCAAGCAATGATGCCACATCTGGAATAGCAGCTGCAATTGGAGTTACCACCTGGTTGAGATTACGATAATCCACTGTCATTCTCCAAGACCCAAATGTTTTTTGCACAGGCCAAATAGGAGAGTTGAATGGGGATGTGGTGGGAATCACCACCCCTGCATCCTTCAAGTTCTTAACAGTGGCAGTAATTTCTGCAATCCCTCCAGGAATCTGGTAGTGCTTCTGATTTAATATTTTGCTCAGTAGCAGCAGTTCTAGTGGCTTCCACTTGGCCTTTCCCACCATAATAACCCTCACTGCACGAGTTAGAGAGCCAATGTGGGGATTCTGCGTTGCTCAGTATGTCTATGCCAATTATACATTCTGGAACTGGGGAAGTAACTACAGGATGGGTCCGGGGGCCCACTGGACCCACTGTGAGACAGACCTAAGCTACAACTCCATTGAACACCTGGCCTTCATAAGCCCCCTCTCTGACTGGTGGACCAGAGTGACATTTTGTGTCCCTTGGAATTAATGTCACTTCTGAATCAGTGTCTAATAATCCCCGAAATATCTGATCATTTCCTTTTCCTCAATGCACAGTTACCCTGGTAAAAGGTTGTCGGTCTCCTTGGGGAAGGCTTGGAGGAAGATTAACAGTATAAATTTGTGGCAGTGTAACAGGGTTCTCCCCCAAAGGGACCTGGTCTCCCCTTCATTCAAGGGGCTCTGTGTCTGTAAACTGTTTCAAGTCTGGAAATTGATTAAGGGGCCAGTGACTCTGTGTTTTTGTAATTCAGGTTAGACTTCTGTTCACTTGACCTAGAACTCTTTTGTTTATACAGCTCGAACAAGAATTTAGTAGACTGCCCTTCTATTGTATTTCTAGGTACCCCATGATTTACTAACCAATGCCACAAATCTCTTCATGTCATATAATTTTGATGCCTGCTTTGACTTTGCTGTCTATTATAATAGCCATGTCCATCCTGTCTTTGATGATTAAGTGCTGCCACCTGGCTTCTGCCAACTCAGGATCCCATCATCCCCATTGTGTTTAAGGATTCCAGCTCTGCGACAGCAGTTCATACAGTAATATCTGACCTACAGAGAAGTGCAACCACAGAGCTCTTTAAGGATGATGGTACTAGTCTCACAAATTTATTTCTCACTGTTCTGGTAAAAGGTGCATCCTCTGGACATTCCTGGGGTGTAAGAGCAGTTTTGCATGATAAATCCACTCTAACATCCCAATCTCTCTAAGCCTCTGGATCCCCTCATCTACATTATACCAGGGCAGTTCTGGCATTTCAACCTCAGGTAATGTTGGCCACCTTTTGATCTATGTTTCAACCAACCACCCAAACAAGCTGTTAACACCTTTTCTAACTGCTCAAGCTATAACATTGTGAATGCAGAATCTCTGTTTAGTGGGCCCATATCAATAAATTTAGCTTTATCCAGCCTTATATTCCTCCCACCATTATCCCACACCCTTAAAATCCATTGCCACACATATTCCCCTGATTTCTGTCTATGTAAATTGGAAAACTCACACAGTTCCTTTGGAGTGTAACGTGCCTCCTCATGTGTGATTCTTTGTACCTCACCTTCAGGAGTCTGTTGGAACTTTAGTCTAGTTATAGGTCTGGAAGAAACGAGGGGTGGTGGGGGGTGGGTCATGAAAAGAATTAGAAATATCTTCTAAGCCATTTGCTTCAGGGCCTTCATTTGCAGTTTCATCTGGTGAAACAGGATTAATCACTCTATGGCTAATCCCTTCAGGAGGAGGTTGGGTGGCCAACTACTCAAGGCAGGCTGGAGGGGAGGCAGTTATGTCCTCAGGGAAAACTATTGCAGGGTTATCTGGAGAAGACTCAGCATGATCTAGGGTTTCAACCTCACCCCCGACATCATCATCAATCCATATGTCACCATCCCATTTTTCAGGGTCCCACTCCTTTCTAATCAATGCCCTCACTTTAACAGCAGACACCATGCAAGATCGAGATTTCAGTTTCTGTTGTAAATTTGCTACTCTAACAATAAGATTCTGAGTCTGATTTTCAGAGTCTCAAGTCTACGGCTACAGGAAATAAGAGTTTCCTTCAGGATGCTCATAGAAACATCTACATCTTTCAGACAGCGCTTAAGTTTCTCGTTTGAAGCCGTAAGCCCATCCCTTTCACGCATTAAGGTATGCAGCATATCTAACAACATCCAGCCAACCTCTCTATACGTCCTATTTCCACAAAACTCCGTAAAGGTGTCAAAAATGTTATCCCCCAGAGCCTGGCTTTGTACAAGGGAAGCATTAGGAGAACAGAATGGTGATATTTTGATTATCACTTTTGCCAACTCACTCCATGGATTGGGAGTGTCATTCTGATTACGGGAATCAGAGTCCTTAGTGTCTTTGAGTCCAGTCAGAGTAGAAAACCATTCATAAAAACCCATTTTTAAGATTGTTTCTTAAAAACCACTCCTGATACCAAGATGCATTTGTTAGGGTTCTATACAGAAACAGAATCAATAGGGAACACTCACAAATATAAAATTTATAAAAGTGTCTCATATGACTGTGGGAATGCAGATCCAAAATCCTCAGGGCAGGCTGTGAAGCCAACGACTCCATTGGAGGGTCTAGACGAACTCCAAAGGAGAGGCTCACCAGCCGAAGCAGGAATAGAGCTGTCTCTTCTGAATCTTCCTTAAAAGAATTCCCGTGATTAGATTAAGCATCACTCATTGCAGAAGACACTCCCCTTTGGTTGATTACAAATGAATTCAGCTGTGGATGCAACTGATGTGATCATGATCTAGTTCTATGAAATGTCCTCATTGCAACAGACAGGCCAGCACTTGCCCAATCAGATGAAAAGGTACCACAGCTTGGCCAGGTTGACACATGAACCTGACCATGACAGTCCCTCGGGATCTGGTAATGGCTTGCTGGCATTCTTCGGCTTGTGGCATAGCTCAGTCCCTGCCTCTATCTCATGGCTGCCTTATCTTTCTCTCTCTCCTTCTGACTGTGTCCAAATTCTGGTTACAATGACAGTTATATTACATTAAGACCCAACCTAATCCAGTTTGGCTTCAACCTCACTATAAATCTTTAAAAATCTTATTTTGTAGAATTGGAGGTTGGGACTTGAATATGTCCTTTTGTTGGACATAATTCAATCCACAACTGAAGGAGTCTCTTGGTCACCTCAGTTTATAACTTTCTCAAGTAGTATGAAAATGTCATCTTGCACATGAGGGGAGAAAAGAGTGAAAATCTGAGAGCCATTTGTTTTGTTTGCCAATAAATGTGGGGAAAAGAAGAGAAAAGAGTAACAATAGGAGGTCAGATGCCAAGGTTCTGTTTCACCTAATTTTTATGTGTATGTTGTGTATAGAAACATCCAGATAGATCTGGGGATCCAAAGAACACTGGGGGACCAGCCTTCACAGGCATGCTGGGGAAAGCAGCTTCTAGTTCTTGAGGAAGCTCACAGAAGTTCTTTTCAACAAAGTGTGGCATGAGAGATGGCCAGGTAGATGAGGCCAAAGATGCATTCTTGCTTCCCTTTGAGCATGGAGAAATAAAAAATTGTTGTATAATGAGACACAGAAGTCCTAGGAGCACAGTAAATAGTCAGAATCCTGTGTTACATAAGCCCCAAGTTTGCACAGTCACTTGGCAGTCACTGATGCTGGGAGCAAGGTCGTCTCGTCACCTGCCCCAAACCAGTGACAATTCCAAGGCATGCAGCAAGACGCATGATCTCTGTCATACCCCGTCCTCCTAGAGATCAAGTTTAATTTCACATATATGGGAACAGCTCATTTCTCTAAGAAATCACTTTCTTTCTGAATCTAATGGGCATTTATGGCAAGGCCAAACAAACAATTTTTTTCAGAACTGATCTTCTTTGTCTCTACAAATTTTTAAATAAATATGTTCTTAGGCCTCACACACTAAAATGGAATTTTGGACTTGATTTATCTGAATTGTGTACATGGAGTGATTTGAGAATATTTTGAGATCTTGGATAAGCTAATGACACACAATTTCACTGCTACAGATATAAAATTCAAAACAATCACCTCTAAAAATACTTTCTGTATATATTCAGACCCCAAATTTCTACTAAACACAGCTATCCAAATTATTTGTTACTCACAATATAGCCTGCCTAGTTTGAGCAATAATGCCAATGGTGAAAATAAGAAAATAAAGCAAAGATATTAGAGAAGTCACTGAACAGGAACAAACTGTCTCTTTCTTGCAGATGATGTATATCAATTGACTGAAGAAGAAAGAGAATATCTCTATAGACCGATAACAAGTAGAGAGTGAAGCATTAATTAAACACCTCCCCACAAAGAAAACCCCAGGACTAGATGGCTTCACTGTTTTACCAGACATTCAAAGAAGAGTGGACACAAATCATTCTCAAACTTTTACAAAAAAATCAGAGGAGGGAACATATCCTAACTCTTTCTATGAGGTCAGCATCATGCCTACACCAAAGACATTTGTAGAAATCATGGAAAAGAAAATATCAGACTAACAGCCATTGTGAGTATAGATGCATAATTCACACGTGGGAAGAATGTACATTTTGGGGTGCAGACTAGGGAACTAGCCTGTTTTCTGTCAGACTAGTTAAGTTCAGGTACTTTAGTTGGTTATATTTGTTTGTTTGCTGGCTTATTTCTTTTGGTAAAGGAAAGGGCTATGAGTTCTGGATTTTGTGGTTCTCTTCGTCTTGAAGGACATTATCTGTATGACCTTCCTTTACTTCTTTTTTCCATCACACCCAGTTATCCAAGGACAAGTCTTTCCTTTATTTGCTTGCTGGGCTGGAGTGGAAGCACATGGCTCTGGGGCACTCGGATTTGTTGATTTTTCCCCTTTTACTTGGAGGTCTCTTGCCCTTTCTGCATTGTCAGTTTTCAAGTATGTTTGAGGGTTTAATTTTGTGTGGACATTTCGTCAATGTGTAGCCACTTCACATCTTCAGAGGAGCTCTTGGGAGGTTGAGCACTACCCTGCTTCCATCGTCTACAGTGCCCAGAAACCCGCTGTGTGTTTTGGATCCGACAGAAATTTATTCATGGCCTTGGCTCACCACAAATATTTGTTCTGCTCCACCTATAGAGCACACGTCCATCTCTGAGCATAATTATTGTGACAAATGTCACTTTTTAGGATTTATTCTCTGCATCAGAAAGGATGTTAATAGCTGTACCTTATTCATTTTTATTGATGACTCAAAATAATCCTGCAAAGCAGATTTTATAATCTTGCTTTTAACAAAAAGTAAACTTAGATAAGAAGAGGGCTAGGATAATTGCCCCAATTCACTCAGCCCAGAAATGATAGAGCTGAGATTTAAACTACATCCTTCTACCTTCAGTGCCTGTGTTATTCAAACAAAATTTATCCAATTTTCTTTTCCAACAGTTAGGGGCTAGATTTGATCTATGGATGAGTCCCATGGAAGACCTTTTCCTAAAAACTTCATGTCAGCTCTGGAAATGACCACAGCCTGACTAGTGCTTCCTGTCTTTTAAAACAGGGCAGTTCTGACAAACATGTCCCTTGAGCAGACATTATCAAGGGTGGATAAAAGGAGGAGAAAATTATAATATAATTGTTGTAAACTTGTGGTCAATAAGAACACACATGCACAAAGTGAATAAATCACTTGTGAATTCTGTTTCCCAGCTCAGGTTTATGAGTTTACAATGAAGACCGACTTTCAGCAATTTTATTTTTGACTGTTCTCGATTTTGATTAAAAATCAGCAAGATCAATTGCTCTAAATTTTTTGAATTTAGAATGTACCATAAATAGGTCACCTAGGATAACGACAAAAGGAGCTGTTCAAGTTTATTAACCATTTATTAATTTCTTGGTGATTTATGATGTTTTAATGTGATCTCCTTTGATCTAAATCATTATTAGTATGGATGAATTAAACAATAATTAAATGTTTTAATTGTGCAAAATAATCACAACATTAAATTGAATTTAGAGGCCAGGAATACATTGACAAAGTTGCATTCAACATATGTAAGTCAAATACACCAGACAGAATGACAGTATGTTTATGGCTGTATTAATTTTTGAAAATTACTGCTTGTGAAAAATTTACCATTGTAAAATTTCAATTTGTAAACCATTTCCAGAGTTGATTAACTAAAGTATTCAATAATTATTTCAAAATTCTTTAGAACTAGTTCCTTGCAACTAGTTCTTCACTGAAATTTTCCATGACAAGATAGTGAATCTCTAAAAGATACAGACTATTGTATGGATATTTAATTTCTACACAATTTTTAAAGCTTTTATTTAAAACAAAATTCTATGTATTTTCATGCAAACATTGTATGTTCATCACATGGTATTTATAAACATAAGGTTTTCAATTTAAAATTAATACATATCATTATATAAAAATCAATATGAAATATATGTAACTAGCCAAAACCAGGAAAAGTGTACAAAATCAGTTAAACAATTGCAAATCCATACAACAATAAAGAAGCATTTTCCAAATAATAATACAAGTGTTGGTTGGTTGGAGAAAACTGTTAATATGCAATTTTATGACAAAACGTAAACTCCTTCAAACTTTTTTGAGTACCACTTGAAAATACTTGACCCATCAATTTTATTTCTTTTCCTTTTTAAGCCTTCATTAGTAAATAAAAAATTGCATCAATAAAAATATACATGATATACCATTGTTGCATTTTGGCAATATCTTATAAGAGTAAACGGTGTCTATAATTATGGTAAATTCATTAGTGAAAACACTATATATCTATTAAACAGAATAAATCAGATCAGTGTCCTTGATATGGGAAAAACTCCCCCAATTTTTCTAGTTAAAAAAGTATAGCGCAGAGTAGTGAATGTGATTTCATTTGTGCAGACAACACGGGCTATATTTATTTATTTCTATTCTTTGTTTTATGAATAACATTTTTCTAGAAAGGTGAAGCAAAAATGGTTTTAAAAAATTGGGTGAAGAATTAAGAAATGTAAGTGAAGAGGGGTGATGAAGAGGAAGATTAAAAAAATTTAAACTTTTTATTGGGAAATATATGCAGAAAAGTGGTACATTTCAAAGTATGGTTTAACAAGGAGTTAAGGAGCAAATTTCAAAGTACAGTATGTTTTATAGGTTCACAATTTCAGGTATTTCCTATTAGCTATTCTAATACACTAGAAATTAAAAAGAAATATCTATATGATGATTCAGTAGTCATAATCATTTATTAAATTTTATTTTGCCTGTTACAATTCCTCCCTCTCACTTGATCTTCCTCTCAATCTTCAGAGATATTTGAGAAATGACCATTCTAACTTCTTCATGTTGAAAAGGGGTTTCAGCATTATGGGGTAGGGGATGCATTGACTGATGTTCTTGGGGAGAATTGGCAACTCAGGGTTTTAGAGCTTATCTGGCATAGGAACAATCTTCTGAGAAAAAAAAAATCTTAAGTGAAATTTTTCTAGAATCTCAGACAGAGGCTGAATATTCTTTAAGATTTCCCAGGATACTGTTGGTTGTGACTTGGCATACCATGGTAATTTGTAATATCTGACTGAAGCTTGCATAAAGGTAACCTCTGGAATAGCCTCTTGACTGTATTTGAAATCTTTTAGACACTGAAACTTTATTTTCTTTCATCTCATTTCCCGCTTTTTGTCAAAAAGGCATCCTCAATTTCACAATGCCAGGGCCAGGCTCATCCCTGGGAGTCATGTCCCATGTTGTCAGGGAAACTTACACTCCTGGAAGCCACGTCCCATGTAAGAGGCAGGTAATGATTTCACTTGCAGAGTTAGGCTTAGAGAAACAGAGGCCACATCTGAGCAACAAATGAGGTTCTCTGGAAGTGACTCTCAGACATAGTTATAGGTAGCCTTAGCTTTCCCATTGCAGAAATGTTTCATAAGAGAAAGGCTCGAGATTGAGGACTTGGCTTATTAAAGCGGGAATGCATAATGCTTTAGAGAATATCAGGATTTTCTCAGATGGGGAAGTTCAATAGTTCCATTTTTTTCTCTAGTCTCTCAAGGGAATTTGCAAATACTTTTTTATTATCTTCTTAACATACTCCGGAATATATCAGGGTATTAAATGAAACTATACAGAATTATTTGATCTCATTCCCTATTCTAGGCTCCATATGTTTAGATTGCTTAAATAAACTGGCCAGATAGGTCAAGATAGATTGTGTACTACAGAAAATTTAAGTTTTGGACAAAATAGACCTTTCTTCCTTTGGTCTCACCCAGAAGATGAAGTTTTTAAAATACAGATAATATCATCCTTTACCCTAGACTCTGATGTACTGTAGTCCCAACCAGATCAGCTTCATTCATATCTACTTTTTGGTTTCTTTAGCAGTTGCTGCATGGAGTAATACTGACTTTTAGCAGCATAAATAAGGATTTTGTCAAAAAGTGAAGAGGTAGCCAGCTCAATAGGAGAGAACATTTGGAAACCATACATCTGGTAAGGGTTTGATATTGAATGTGTATAAGAAATCCTACAACTCAACAACAAAAGAATAACAACCCAGCTAATAATGGGCAAAAGATATGAGTAGATATTTTTCTGAAGAGGAAATACAAATGGCTAAAAAGCACATAAAGAGATATTCATCTTCATTAGCATATGGGAAATGCAAATCAAAACCATAATGAGATATCATCTCACAATATAAGAATGAGCTGAAGAATTCTAACTTTGAGTCTTAGGTGTCACTCAGGTGCCCAAAGTTCCAGGGGACTACCTGGATATACACAAGGAGCACAGCACCTCAGAATTTAGAAATAACACTTTAAGGTCAAGAATAAATGTGATTGCTATAAGAGCTTACAATCCAAGCCTTAATTTTCTTATAAACATTTTCTAGATAAGACAATACAATATTTGTCCATTTGTGTCTGGCTTATTTTGCTCAACATAATGTCTTCAAGGTTCATTTACCCCATTGCATCCTTCATTACTTTATATCTTTCTGTAACCACACAATATTTCATCATATGATTCCACCACAGTTCACCCTTTCACTCATCAGTTGATGGACCCTTTGGCCATGTCCATCCATTGGCTATGGTGGATAATGCCACAAAAAACATCAGTGTGAAAATGTTTATTCAAGTCCCTGCTTTCAGTTCTTCTGAGTGTATTCCCATTAATGGGATTGCCTTATCATGTGGCAACCCTATATTTACCTACCTGTGGTTCTGTCACATTACCCTTTGGAGGAGCTGCCCCATTCTTCTACCTTACTAACACTGAATGGCATACCTTTCTCTGCACATTTTCCCTATCACTTAAATCTTTGTTTATCCATTTATATATTTATTTTGAATCTGAAGAATTTGTTGAGATATATTCCTCTAGCATATATTCCTTTTAAAATATACAACCAATGTCTCACAGTATCATCAGTTAGTTATATATTCATCAACACTCTCAATTTTAGACAGTTTTCATTGCTCCAAAGAGAAAAATAACAAATAGACATACCCACACCAAAGAGAAAATCCAAGACACCCCAATCTCTCCTATCCTCCTCCCAATTATATAACCCTGCTGTTGATGTGGTAAACAGCAAGGTGTTCCTGTTAAATACAATCCATAACAGGCATAGGTAGTTTTTCCCATATACCGCTCCACTAATAATTCTTCGTACAAGTGTCATACTTTTGTTTTGTTTTGTTTTGGCATGGGCAGGCTCAAGCGTCATACCTTTGAAGTAGTTTATGCAAGAACTTATTTATATTTGTAGTACTAATTGGTGAGATACATGATTTTAAACAATGCATTTCAATCGTATTCACCTTCATATGATTCACCGTCAATCATATTCATTATTACAATCCCACTAATATACTACCATACTTTCTATCATTCCCATACATTTAAGTTCAACCTTGTGAATAAGGTGTAAATATTAAGTAACTGGTCCCCCTAGCTTCTGTCTATCTCTAGATTCTCTATATTCTACATTTTAAGCATCTGTTTATATTTTCTAGGGAGTTCATATTAGTGAAATCAAACAATATCTGTCTAGCTGTCTGTCTAGCTTATTTCATTCAGTATTATGTCCTGAAGTTTCATCCACATTGTTGCATGCTTCTGGTCCTCATTCTTTCTTACTGCTGCATAATATTCCACCATATGTATATACCATATTTTGTTTTTCCACTCATCTGTTGATGGACCCATGAATGCTTCCATCTTTTGGCAACTGAAAATAATGCTGCCATGAACCTCAGTGTGAGAATGTCTGTTAGTGTCACTGCTTTCTGATCTTCTGGGTATACACAGAGTAGTGGAATTGCCAGCTTCTAGGGCAACTTGGCATTTAGTTTTCTGAGGAACCCTCAAACTGTCTTCCCAGTGGCTGTACCATTTTACATTCCCAGAAGCAATGAATAAATGTTCCTATTTCTCCACATCCTCTCCAACATTTGTGGTTCCTGTTTGTTTAATGGCAGTCATTCTTATATTGTGAGATGATATCTCATTATGGCTCATTATGGTTTTGATTTGCATTTCCCATATAGCTAATGAAGATGAACATCTCTTTATGTGCTTTTTAGCCATTTGTATTTCCTCTTCAGAAAAATATCTACTCATATCTTTTGCCCATTATTAATTGGGTTGTTATTCTTTTGTTGAGTTGTAGGATTTCTTATACACATTGAATATCAAACCCTTACCAGATATATGGTTTTCAAATGTTGTCTCCTATTGAGCTGGCTACCTCTTCACCTTTTTGACAAAGTCCTTTGAGACACAGGAGTATTTGATTTTGAGGAGTTCCTATTTATGTGTTTTTTCTTTTTTGCTGTGCTTTGGGTTTAAGATTTAAGAAGCTACCTCCTATTACCAGGTTTTGAAGATGTTTCCCCATATTTTCTTCTAGGAGCTTTATAGTGGTGACTCTTATATTTTGGTCTTCGATCCACTTTGAGCTAATTTTTGAATAGGATGTGAGGTAAGGGTCCTCTTATATTCCTTTGGCTATGGATATCCAGTTTTCCCAATGCCATTTTTTGAAGAGATTATTCTTTCCCATTTTATTGAATTTGGGGGTCTTGTTAAAAATCAATTGACCTTAGATCTTGTGTCTTATATCCAAGCTCTCAGTTCAATTCCATTGAACAATATATCTATCTTTATACCAGTACTATGCTATTTTAACCACTGTGGCTTTATAATAAGCTTTGAAGTCAGGAAGTGTAAGTTCTCCCCCTTCGTTCTTTTTTTTTAATGTTGTTTTTTGTCAATCCAAGGCTCCTTTCCTTCCAAATAAATTTGATAACCCAGCTTTTCCAACTCTGCAAAGTAGGTTATTAGAATTTTGATTGGTATTGGGTTGAATCTGTAGATCAGTTTGGGTAGAATTGATATCTTAGTGATGTTTAGCCTTCTTATTCGTGAACATGAAATGTCATTCCACCTATTTAGGTCTTTGATTTCTTTTAGCAAAGTTTTGTAGTTTTCTGTGCAGAGGTCCTTTATATCCTTGGTTAAGTTAATTCCTAGATACTAGATTCAGTTAGTTGCTGTTCTGAATGGAATTTTTTTCTTAATTGCCTTTTTGGTTAGACCATTACTAATATATAGAAGCATTACGGATTTTTGCATGTTAATCTTGCATCCTACCACTTTTCTGAATTTGTTTATTAGCTCAAGAAGCTTTGCCATAGATTTTCCAGGATTTTCCAAATATAGGATCATGTCATCTACAGATAATGAGAGCATTACTTCTTCCTTTCTGGTTCGATTTCCTTTTATTTCTCTTTCTTGCCTAATTGCTCTAGCTAGAACTTCTAACACAATGCTGAATAATAGCGGTTACAGTGGACATTCTTGTCTCATTCCCAATCTTAGGGGGAGGACTTTCAGTCTCTCATCACTGAGTATAATGCTGGCTGTGGGTTTTTCATATATGCCTTTTTTTATCATAAAGGGGAAGTTTCCTTCAATTCCTACCTTTTGAAGTGTTTTTTTTTTTATCAGAAAAGGATGCTAAATTTACTAGAAAGCTTTTTCAGCATCAATCAAGATGACCATGTGAGTTCTCCATTTAAATTTGTTAATGTGTTGTATTACGTTGCTTGATTTTTTTAAGTTAAACCACTTTTGCATACCTGGAATGAACCTCACTTGGTCGTGTTGTATAATTCTTTTAATATGTCTTTGGACTTGATTTGCAAGTATTTTGCTGAGAATTTTTGCATCTGTATTCATTAGAGAGATTGGTCTGTATTTTTCTTTCTAGTAGTGTCTTTATCTGGTTTTGGTGTTACAGAGATGTTAACTGCATAAAATTAGTTAGGTAGTATTCCTTTTTGGTCAATGTTTCTGAATAGTTTGAGCAGGAATGGTGTTAGTTCTTTTAGGGATGTTTGGTAAAAGTCCTGTGTGAATTCATTTGGCCCTGGGTTTTTGTTTGTAGGAAGGATTTTGATGACTGATTGAATGTCTTTATTTGTGATTGCTTTCTTGATGTCTTCTGTTTCTTTTTGACTCAGTATAGGTTGTTAGTGTGTTTTTAGGAAATTGTCCATTATCTCTAAGTTGTCTAGTTTGTTGGCATACAGTTGTTCATAGCATCTTCTTACGTTTTTTTTTTTCCCTTTGGGATCCATATTAATGATCCCTCTCTCATTTCTGATTATGTTTATTTGTATCTTCCCTCTTTTTAACTTTGTCAGTCTAGCTAAAGGTTTGCCAAGTTTCTTGATCTTCTTAAAGAACCGGCTTTTAGTTTTATTGATTTTGTCTATTTTTTGTTGTCATTGTTCTCCAGTTCATTTATTTCTGCTTTAATCTTTCTTTTCTTTGTGTGCTTTAGTGTTAGTTTGCTTGTCTTTCTCTAACTTCTTCAGCTGCTCATTTAGTTCTTTGGCTTTAGCTCTTTCTTTTTAATGTAGGCTTTTAGAACTATAAATTTCCCTCTCATCACTGCTTTCACTGCTTCCCATAGATTATGATATATTGTAGTCTTGTTTTCATTTCTCTCCAGATATTTACCAATTTCTCTTCCTTGACCCACTATTTGTTTAAAAGTGTGTTGTTTAACCTCCATATATTTGTGAAAATTCTGGGTTTTTTTTTTTTTTTTGGTGGTTATTGATTCTCAGCATCATTCCTTTATGGTCATAGAAAATGCCTTGAATAATTTCAATTTTTAAAAATTTAATGAGATCTGTGCTGTGCGCCAGCATATGATCTATCCTGGAGAATGTTCCATGAGTATTAGAGAAAAATGTATTTGTGCTTGGGATGCAAGGATTTATAAGTGTCTGTTAGCTTATTGCAATTTAGTTCCTATCAATGAGATCACTCAATATTTGAATGATCTTTCACCTTGTTTATTTCATTCGGCATAATGTCTTTGAGGTTTCTCTATGGGATTGACCTGCATCTGGGATGGAATTCCTCTACTTGAGATTTTTCTGTTTCTTTAAATCAGCATTTATAGGGTCTGTGCTGATTTGAAAGGATGTATGTTTCCTAGAAAAGCCGTGTTTTAATCTAAATCCCGTTTCATGAAGGCAGAATAATCCCTATTCAATAATGTATGTTTGAAACTGTAATCAGATCATCTCCCCGTAGATGAGATTTAATCAAGAACGGTTGTTAAAATGGATTAGGGGATGTGTCTCCACCCATTTGGGTGGGTCTTGGTTGGTTTGCTGGAGTTCTATAAAAGAGGAAACATTTTGGAGAATGAGAGATTCAGAGAACAACATAGCCATGAGAAGCAGGGAGTCCATTAACCAGAGACCTTTGAAGATGAAGAAGGAAAATGCCTCCCAGGGAGCTTCATGAAACCAGAAGCCAAGAGAGAAAGCAAGTAGATGATACTGTGTTCCCCGTGTGCCCTTCCAGATGAGAGAGAAGCCCTGATTGTGTTCGCCATGTGCCTTCTCACTTGAGAAGGAAACCCTGAACTTCATTGCCCTTCTTGACCCAAGGTATCTTTCCCTGCATGGATGCCTTTGATTGGATATATCTATAGACTTGTTTTAATTGGGTCATTTTCTCAGCCTTAGAACTGAAAACTAGCAATTTATTAAATTTCCCTTCTTAAAAGCCATTCTGTTTCTGGTATTTTGCATTCCAGCAGCTAGCAAACTAGAACAGGGTCCTTCTCCAGTCTCTACTGTCCTCCAGAGTTCTCAGCAAGTATAGAATTCGTCCTTTTATTTGCCAAGTCTCTGTGGCAACTTTTTCTGTCACTATGTTAATGACATCACTAAGATATGGCATTTATATTTGTTATGTTTGTATGACCTCAAGAGAAAGAATAAAATGATCTGGATGCCTCAGATTATTAGCTCCACCAAGTAACAATTCATTATTTCATTGTGCCACTTTAATCATGAAAACAAATGTTTGGAACTGTCAAAGTTAACTAAAGGTTTGGTGTTGTCCTTGTTTTCAACATGCAAAGCTGTATTCTTCTTTGTTTTTATTTATTTGGTAATTTGTATTGTATTTGTGGTTGTTTGAGACATTTTTTGAAAGTACCTAGGTATAATCTCTTCAAACATTGTATATTTCTCAGTATCTCTCTTTTCTTCCTCTAAGATAACAATTAAACATGTGTAATCATTTAAATTTGATTCCTTGTGAAGGCTTGGTGTCCTCTGGAATTTAAATCACTTAATTGCTTGAGGCTGCAGCTGTCTGAAGATGTCTTGGATGTACTATGAGTTCTTTTTTCTTTTTATCCCCCTCACTTTTTCTGTCAATTTGGATAATTTCTATTACCTTACCTTCAAGTACACTTATTTTTTTTTTTTATGCTGTGTTCAGTCTGCTGATAATCCCATCAAAATAATTCTGCATGCCTGATAATTGTGTTTTAAATTTTCTGGCATTTACATTTGAACTTTTAAAATAGATTCCCTCTCTCTGATAATTTTGATTATGCATATTTGTCTGTTTATGCATGTTTTCTACCTTATACACTAGATATTTTAACATATTATTCACAAATATTTGTAGCCTATGACTAAGAGTTCTAATGCCTAAGCCATTTCTCACTCTGTTTCTGTTGATTACTTCATCTCTTGACAAGAGCTCAATTTTTCATGCTTTTTTGTGTCTAATGATAATGAAATGTGAAATCATATATAAAAGAATAGCAATGGCAGATTAATAGTATTTATACCTTTAATTGGTATGCCTCTTTTTGTGTTAGGCTGTTAATGTAGGAGTGTTAATCCATCTAGCCATACCAACTTCAGTTTTGTTATTGGTATAGTTAAGTTCAGTGCACCACAGAACTCATATTCCTCTAACAACGAACTACTCCTATTTTTGCTTAGTGTGAGGTTGGAATATTGGTATATTTTGGGTAGATTTCTTGCTCTATTCTTAGCTTGCAGCAAGCTTTACTACACTCTTTTCTTCCAGAGATATGTTGCTTTTTCATTAAGTTGCATGGCTCTGATGGCGACAGGGCAGAGATCCCCTGTTCTTCCCTTACCACTCTTAGTTTGAAGCAGTACTCTGTCCACCTGAATGCTGGGGTGGCTTTCCCAGCTCTCCTGTCCCTTTCCTTCATGGAAGGTGAGCTCTGATTAGTAATGGGAGGGGGTCTTACATGAGTGTGAATATCCTGTCCCCTCCCTCAGCTGCCATAGAACTTTAGTTTGTGTCAATAGAGGGTCTTGCATCTGAGCAAGTTTCTATCCCTCTTTTTGATATTTCCTTCTGTTTCTCCTTCAGCAGCAGCCAATCTTTATTGGAAATGGAGGATAAGAGGGTCAATGCCCTCATGTAGCATCTTTGGCTTCATCTGAGAGAGCAGTCCAGATTCTGTATCTCAATCTTTACTGTGGAGGTGACATCTGGAGATATCTGGCCTTGTAACCAGTCATTTTCATGAGTCATGTTTTTATGATGGGAAACAATGGAAAAAGGCTCCTGTGTGAATTTGTACTTCCATTGTGTCTGGGGATACCAGGGATTTTAAACTATTACACTAGACTACACTCACCTTTTAGAAATCTGTTACAATTTTGTTTGATTTCCCCTAGCCCACTTTATGGCTGCCACATTCTACACTGAGATCTGCTAAAAGCAAAACTGGTCCTATGTCTTGTCTCTCCTTGGAAGGGTTTACGATTCACAAAATTCAGTTCACTTATTCACATTTGACCCTAGCTCTCTAACAGGCCAGCAAAAGTTAAGATTGCATAGATTTTCTGACTTTTTCTTACCACAGTGAAAGTGATATTCTTACATGGCTTTCTCCATAAGCAGAAGAAGGACTCTCGCAGTTTTTATATATGGAGAAATATTCTGATCATTTCATTGAATTCTTAAGTAATATGAAAAAGGAAGCTCTTTTGCATACTACCTCGAATATAAAAGTGCATGCTATAGAAAAATTGAAAATACTGAATCCCTTTCTTTTCCCAACTTGTGGAGAAAAAAAGGGAAAAGAGAAGCAATAGGAAGTCAGATGCCATGTTTTTTTCCTGCTCACTTTCATTTTTGGTATCTACAGAACATTCAGATAGATCTGGGGACTCAGAGAGCATCAGGGAGCTACACTCCCAGGCCCACTGGGGAAAGCCACGTCCAGTTCTTGAGGAAGCTCACAGAAGTTCTTTCCAACAAAGTGTAGCATGAGAGATGGTCAGGTAGACGAAAGCAAAGAAGTATTCTTGCTTCCCATTGAGTATAAAGAAACAAGAAATTGTCGTATATTGAGACACAGAAGTCCTAAGAGCACAATAAATAGTCAGAATCCTGGTGTTACATAAGCCCCGAGTTTGCACAGTCACTTGTCAGTCACTGATGCTGGGAGGAAGGTCATCTCGTCACCTGCCTCAAACCAGTGACGATCTCAGGGCACGCAGCAAGACGCGTGATTTCTGTCATACCCCATCCTTCTAGGGATCAAGTTTAATTTCACATATATGGGAACAGCTCATTTCTCTGAGAAATCACTTAATCACTTACTTTCTGAATTTGATGGGTGTTTGCGGCCAAACAAATAGCAAGACAAACATAAACACAATTGATGATTACATCAAACCTAAAGGATCCATACACTATAATTAAAATTTCAGATATTGTAAGACTATATTTAAAAAATAGACCAAATTATATACTATGTACAAAAATTGCCCATTAAATCAGATGCGAATAGATGTCAACAGGTTAAGAGAATGGAAAAAGGCATGGCACACATGAATCATTAGGAAGCCAGAGTGGTTATATTAATATCAGACAAAATAAACTTCAGGACAAGAAATATTATCAGGGGAAATAAGTCATTTTGTTATCTATTTTAGATTTCTATGGCTGTCATAACAAAATACCATTAGCTGGGTGACTGAAAACAATAAAATATATATATAAAATAATTTCCTGCTTTAGGAAAGAAGCCCAAAGTATGTTGAGGTACTTCAATCCTGCGGAAGAAGCCAATCTATTAGGAGAAAACTTGCAGGTTAATTCCCAATATCCATTCTTCCATCCTCATCAGTAAAATATTCTTAAAATTTTAGCTGGGAATGTGGATACCATAATTGAAGCAATATTTTCATTCTCCTTTGCACGAGCAAACACATAATTAAGTGCTGACCACTGGGACATATATTTTAAAGGTGTAACAAGCACTTCCTCTTTCTGTCCACCATGCCATTCATTGCTTGGACTATGGATATAATGGATTAAACTCCATGGTAACCCACAAGGACAAGTGTACCATCTTAAGGACAGCTGAATAAATAGCTGGAGGTTGCATGAATCTTAGCAGACTGCACAGCTGGCTGTGAGAATCCTACATCTGGATTTTACTTGAGAGAGAAACAACTTTCTATTTAAATCACTATTATTTGAATTTCAATTATTAGTATAACCAAGTATATGCACTTCACATCAGGTCATGGTACTGCTCAATCCTGTCGTGGTAAAGACAAAATATCCCAAATGAGAATACAGCTGCTTTATTCCTGTAGATTTATTTACCTCAAAGCCAACTGATTATTAATTATTCAATTTTCCATATATATTAGCATAAAAGGAAATTGGTGAGAATTGCTGCTATTTTCAGGATCAACAGCACAAGCATTTTGGATCTTAAAATGGTATACTCTGCCTCGTGGTTCTGGTTAACCCAGAAGTTGCCATAATATGCTCCAGGTACTAGTTCTCCCACACAAACTTTGAACAACCAGAAAAGCTGAATGAGACGGCTTCCTCAAAACTCTGGAAAATATTAATATACCTTAACATATAATTTTAATATATTAATATACAGCTAATATTATATATATATATATATATATATATATCAGATTCCACAAAGGTTCCAGGCACTACAGTTAAGCTTTCCAGAAAACTTCAACCTCCAGATGGGTCCCTGGTCCAGATAAGTCCTGAAACCTAGCCCAGCCTCTCCAGAACATCAGACAGTTCCATCTCCCTACCCCATATTAGTGACAGTCCCTTCCAACATGAAAAAGTTAGAATGGCCATAGCCCAAACAACCCTAAATAAGAGGGATGGAAAGATAAAAGGTGATGGTGGAGTTATACAGTGAAGATAGGTTTTAACAAATGAATATGATTGCTGAATTATTAAATTGATATCTCTTTTAGTCTCCATTATCATAGAGCAGCTAGAAGTAAAAACCTAAATTGTGAAATTATAACCCATGTCAAACTCTGAAATATGTTCTACAACTAATAGGGGTGCTGTGCTTTGAAATTTATAGCTTTTTTTGTATATATGTTATTTTTCAAAAAAAAAAGTCTATTGTGGTGATAAAATATATTTAAGCCTTCTAGCCTCCTATATGCTGGAACAGCTAAAAGGAAAAATCTGAGAGGATGGTATGGTCACCCATGACAAACTCTGGGATCTGTCTTGTAGCTGCTTGTTGAAGAGTACTTTGAAAACTACTGCTTTTTTATTTCTTTGCTTTGTATATATGTTATACTATCCAATTCAAAAAGTTAAAAAAAAATGGTAAGAGAAGCTCCTGGCATTTTTTCTGGCCTCTCCCTGACCCTTCCCCAAATCAGTGTGGAGTTGAGTGTGGTTAAACAAGTACACAAAAAAGCAATTAATGTAATACCCATACTAATACAACGAAGGAAAATCACCACATGGTCATCTCAATTGACACAGAAAAAGCATTTGACAAAATTCAGCATCATTTCCTGATTGAAAAAGAAAAATCTTAGAAAACCAGGAATGGAAGGAAACGTTTTCAACATAATAAATAGCTTATGTGAGAAACCTACAGCCAACATCATTCTCAATGGTGAAAGACTAAATATTCCCCCTCTGGTCAGGAACAAAACAGGAATGCCCCCTGTCACTACTGTTATTCAACATTGCACTGGAATGGAGCAATTAGGCAAAAAGTAAAATAATTAACTATATAAACAAAAAGTCTCCAAAATGGACAGGAAGAAGTCCATGGAAAAATAGAAAGAAAATAATGAAAAATCTGTTGTGGGGCACACCAAAAGAGTGACCACACAGTTCGAAAAAACTGCAGCCAATTTGGAATCTTTATTAGCCGGCTGACAACTGCCTCAGAAACCCCCAAGAAGGAAGATTTAGAGAGCAGCCCTGAGAGGTTGTCCAGGGGGGCTTATAAAGGCAAAAACCACAAGCATATCCACAGAAGCAGGAAAGGGGCGTTAACTTTTTAGAGCCACATCTTGGTTTGCAGCTGTAAGCAAGCAAGCTTATCTACAGAAGCAGACCATTCACACATTTCTCAGTTCACCTTTACACATCATTGTGAATCCTGGAATATCAATCAACTTACTTTATATTTTCCTATTAAAATGTATTAAAGCATTTTTTTAACGAGAGGTAAGCATCCTGATATCATTGGTGAATTGTTTTGTCATCATCCTGTAGGTTGGGAAACTTCTGGAAGCTTTCTGTAACAAATAGTTTATTCAAAATATTATAGACAATCCTAATTTAATGTTTAGATTCTAGCACATTTTTTTCTAACACAGAAGTGGTTGCAAAATTCAGTTGTTCTAAATGTTAGTGAATATACTAATTCTCTTTACATTATCCACTAAATAGTAGCTGTAAAGTCTCAACACCAACTTTTCCATTAACAGGAAACCCAGCCCTTGTAAGATAGCCTAATGAAGGTTTGTAATCACCGATAATTTCTTCCTAGTATTAATTGAAACCTCCCCACCTGAAGTTAGAACCTATTAAATATTGTTTTTCTTTGTAGAATATAGAGATACATGATTACATGTAACATCTTTTAGGAGCCAATAGTCACATATTCAATAAACATAGATAAATATCTATTTTGAAGTTCAATTTTCTGAGTCCTTTGGTGAGACATAAATTAATTATGAAGATAAACTGAAGGTTTTCTAATGGGAACCTATGTTCAGAGGATCATGAGGCTTAGTATATAATTGTACCCATGGCTAAGATTTATCATCCAGTATCGCAAGGGTACAGAGCCAGACCATAAGGGAAAAGACACAAGCAGAATACACTCTTCTTTGAACAACAAAAATGCAACAACCTCTGTGTGATGTTTCTGTTCAGGGACTCAGCACGCAAGGATTTTTGGGACTGGTTATGTAAGAACCTTCTCTACCTAGTACATACCAAAATTCCAGACTCCCAAAAGGAAAGCTAGTGTTCAGCCTATACTGTGTTGTTTGCACATTCTAGTCACAGGAATCACTCTTTTTAGTGAACTGTTAATGGGGAGCCCTCTGTGAAGTAAGTTCATAGAAACCAGCCATGGACCCATTTTCCAAGCAGGTCTTTGTAAGGAAGCAGACTCGGCACTGCTATGCCAACTTGTACTCTGAAGATGAGTAAATGTACATGTCTTTACATTTCTCAATGAATAAAGTGAAGACATGGGCAAGAAAGTACTTAATTCAATGGCTAAGAGCTACAATGTACATATGTTAGCTATTTTTTTTAAAGTGTCTAAATATTTGCTCATTCAACTTTAAAATTGTGTAATAGCTTTTTCCACTGTCATGTGGGTAGCACTGGATATCGGCAACATTATTTAACAATGGAGTCATCTTTTGTTGGTGCGGCATTCCCATCTTTATTATCACCTGAAAAAGAATACCAACTGCTGATAGGCTGAGATCTAAGGAATACCATGGCTTCCTCCTCCATTTTCCAGTAAAAGCCCCACTGTAATCTCAGACTCCAGCTTTGGCACCATGCTGTTACCTTCTTCCTGGACTTGTGTAATCATTGGTTGTCTTCTTGCTCATGTAGCTGGAACGTCCAGTCTTTCAGATCTGTACCCCCCTCTGTGGCATGAGAGTCCTGGCCAGCTCAGTGACTACAGAGAAGAAAATGGAAGGTATATCATTGACCCCTGGATATACCCTGAGAGAATGGGGCTGTATAAAATCCTATTGAATCAGACAGCCAAGTATTTTGCAAAATTTGCACCAGAAAATGAACAAAATATTTTATGGGGATTGCCTCTGCAGCATGGCTGGCAATATCTTACAGGTAAGAATGCCTCTCTTCTCCATTATAATGATCTCCCAAAATAACCCTGAGGAAATTGAGAAATTGGACTTGTATACCATTCTATAATTTTGAAAACAGAATCTTTTCCCCCCTTTTCCCTTCATAATAAATTATTTTTATTCTTGCCAGATGCCAAATCTGATTCAGTTTCCCTCATGATGGGCTTGCTTTACTTTCACCTTCTGTGTAGCCAACATTTTCCAAGAGCAATGTAGAACAGATAAATACTTTCAGACAGTTTTCCTGCCCGCCAAAAGACTTTACAATATAGTTGGAAAGGATAGATAACAGAAATTAAAGAGAATAGAAAAGAAAAACTCTTGGATAACAGATAAAAATACAAAATAAGAGAAGGGACAGAGTGAAGTCAGCTAAATCTGCCAGAAAAAAATGGGTTTGATCTGAGTTTTGAAATGTGGTTTGAGTTTCATTGGGGAAAGAAAAAGAAACCAATTTAAAGAATATTAGAATGAACCAAAACATTAGTCCTCAGGTTTTACTGTATATTGGGCTACTAAGCTAAAAAAATACTAATACCTGGATTCACCACCAGAGATTCTGTTTTAATTTAATGATGGAAAACGAAGCTAAAGCTACATGACGCATATGCAGAGAGGGAGCCATGCGTGTGTGCATGTTTTGAATTAGAGGAAAGAGAAGGAGGCTGGGATGGATAGATGAAGACTTGTTGTGAACCAAGGAAACAGGAAAAGACCTAATCAAAACAAAATAAATACTGAATTTCAGAAACTAATATTATTGAAATATTGGTTAAAGTTAATCTGGATTTGAGGGTTGAGATTTCGGAAATGTAAAACTACTTTAGATTCTTGAATATGTCTGATTTTACGAAGAGAGTTTCATCAGGTTTTGGAGGATGGTGCATTAAGCCGATTAGAATGAGAGGTTGGTATTGTTGGGTCAAGCTCAGACCCTACAGCGATAATCCTGATCTGAGGTGAAGAATGTGGATGAGGAAATGAAGTCTGGATGGGTCATGGTGAAGGCTATAATAATACTTTTCCAGGGGAAAAATGACAGGACATTCTAATTGGCACATAGGAAGAGGAAAAGCTGCAGATACTGAAAGGGAAGAATGCGAAACTTCTATTCTGCAGGGCGGGCCACGGTGGCTCAGCAGGCAGAGTTCTTGCCTGCCATGCCGGAGACCCGGGTTCATTTCCCGGTGCCTGCCCATGCAAAAAAAAAAATCTATTCTACAGATAAGGAAAAGGATCATTTAACCTTGCATGTACAATAAGATGGAAGTACAATTCCAGACATGCTCAATTTTACATGAGATGGAATTAAATAGGAAATAAACCCAAGTGAGTATTGAGGTTGGAAGAGTAATTGTAACTAACATTAGGGCAAAATCTGAAGGTGTCATAAAGAGTTGACTGAGAAACAAGTGAGATCCAAGGGATATGGAGTTCTGGAATAACTTAGAGGAACCCCCACAGAAAACTAAAGAGAGGAAATAGGGGACAGAAGTTCTAAAATTCAACTTTCACTGTAAATTCTCAGTCTGAGGAAGAATACTTGATTAGGAGAATCCACACTTCCAATATTCATGCTGGTTAACAGCATTAACAACTTCTTCACTCTCATTCGTGTGGGGAAGCCTGATAAGAAAAGCTGAAAGGGCAAGGATAATGAGATGATAAAGAAAGGAACTGAAGATATGGTTGGAATAGAGATGAGCAGAGCCAGTAAGAGGTAAGGATGAGGGGTAGTTACAGAGAAATATAAATGAGAGAAGCTGAGTGCATAATAGAGGGATAAGAAAAAAAATCTGACATATAGCTCAATAAAGATGTGATGCAAGGGAGCAGTTGAAGAAGTAAATAGGAAGGAGTCTTAGATTTCCTGAGATGGAAACCAGGGAAAGGGGGTGATCAGGAGTAGTGAATAACAGCTGTAGACCAGCTAGGTAAAAATAAGCTAACAAATAAAAATTTACTAGAGGCAGCTGTTGAACATAACAGTTCAGAAACATACTGGTTCACAAATTACAAGTGAGAAAAGTGAAAAAGTGATGTGAAATTAACATGAAATACAGGGAGTGAGATAGAAGAAATAGCAGTTGTTATATGGCCAGCAAAAGCAAGAAATCTGGTTAAAATTTATGGTGTATAAACTTACTGGACTAGGGTGGGTGATGGTGGTGCAGTGGCAGAGTTCTCATCTACCGTCCTGGAGACCTGGGTTCGATTCCCAGTGCCTGCCCATGCAAAAAAACAAAAACAAAAACATAAAACCTTACTGGACTAAAATTTTTCCTGCCTTTTCTCACTTGACACAACAACTTTATGAGGTATTAATAATATGTGCCCATTTTATAGGTCAGGAAACTAAGGCATAAAAGACAATATTATTTAGCCAGGTCAAGCTAGTCAATAATGGTAAAAGAATTTAGTTTGATTCTAGACCACTTCTAATCTTTATGCAGATTGCACCCCTAATTAGAAAATGAAGTAGAAGAGATAAAATAGTGAAGAATACTCAAACAATTAAAAAGTAGAAAATATTGGGGCTGTAAGGGAAAGGAAAAGAAATTGATTAACAGAAGGGAAATAAAGGCTAAAATATGATTGAAAGACAAATACATGCTATTCAAAGATGAATGCTTTGTTTATTCATGCAAACAATGCAGCCAGTTAAGTGACAATTATAAGGAAGTTTAAAACATGCATAATAAACCCAACTCTGCATCCTTTCTCTTCTAGGCAGATTAGCTAAACCTACACAAAAGACAAAATATGGTCATGAATCTGGAGACCATTTGTTCATCTCTGTGGACAGCTGGTGGGCTGGTAGGTTCTTTTAATTAACAAAACAGAAAACTATTTACATTCCAAAAAGAATGTATTCAACCTAAATTCTTAGGGACAGGCGTTTTATTAGTCAGAATTCTCTAGAGAAACAGAACCAACAGGAGATATCTGTAAACATAAAGGTGTCTCCTGAAACTGCAGAAATAGAAGAGTCCAAAATCCATAGGGCAGGCTGTGAAGCTGGCAGCTCCAATGAAGGCTGGACAAACTCCACAGGAGAGGTTTGCTGGTTGAAGAAGAAGTGAAAAATTCTTCTCCTTCTCTAAAAGTTTCCACTGATTGGATCATCTCATTGTGAGAGGAACACCTTAGTTGATCTCAGATGTAATCAGCCCCAGATGCAATCAACTGACTGATAATTTAAAACACTAGCCTTCTGGTTTATCAACCAGCCATGAAGTATCTTTGCAGCAATGTTCAGGCCAGTACTTCCCTGACCGGACGATTGGGCACCATCACTTGGTCAAGTTGACACCAGAATGTAACCATAACAGTCCACCCCTTGTTTACTTGGCAGCTATACACATCAACTTGAAACATGCTTAATTTCTAAATTGAACACAATAACAGACAGTTTCACCTAATAGTACTCAACTGTCCTGCATAAACCGGAAATGCACTACATCACTCCAGAATAGGGTACAAGTCCTTAGGTAACATTCACTCTTAAATTTCATATCCTATGAATGAAATACTATAAACAATACAACTTATATGGTAAGAAGAAAACAAGATATTTGCTTATGTACAAATGAAAACATAAACATCACAAAACAGGGAGGAAATGTTATTCACATCCTCACAGTCCTCATTTCTGTAATTGGTCACGTGGTCAGAGTTAATATTTATCACGACCTTCTTCTACTATTCATTCCATGTTCCTTTACCCTCAGCAAGCACTTCAGCTGGTCATGGTTTTTTGCCAGGTTGGGGTGACCCAAATCTTCATTACTGTATTTCTGGGCCATGGGTAGTCCTGCCTCGATTGGATTGTTGCAGTTTTCCATTGACTTTTAATCACAGGGCATGGTAGTACTAAGAGACACCTTAGGGGCTGTCCTGTATTCCAGAAAAATCCTTCTTTACCTCCACTGTGTAGTTGCAATCCTATTTCCCCTTGATATTCAGGATCAATTACCGTAGACAGAACAGTAGTCCCCTTTTGTGCCTGTTGATCAGCAGCGTGAGAAGCACAAACTGGCCAGGTGGCACTCTTAATTTCCAGTTCAATGGAATCACTGTTGTGTCACCTGATAGAAGCACTCCTTCTTTTGAAACTAAGACCTGTAGACCAACAGAGCTTAAGATTTCAGGGACAGGAAGCAAAAAAATTCCTAATGGATCACTGGGGGTGACACTGAGTGGTGCCACTCCCATTTCGCTGATTCAGAGCATACACAGCCTCCTGGAGAATGTTGCCCCAGTCCTGCCAAAGTATTGCCACCTAGTTGGCACTGTAATTGGGTCTTCAAAAGACCATTCCATCATGCTATCAATCCTTCTGGATGATGGGGAACATGGTAAGATCAGAAAATTCCATGAGCATGTGCCCATTCCCTCTCTTCATTTGCTATGAAGTGCATTCTTTGATCAGAAACAATGCTCTGTGTAATACCATGAAGGTGGTTAAGGCATTCCGTAAGTCCACGGATGGTAGTTTTTGTGGAAGCCTTGTATTCAGGGATGGCAAACCCATATCCAGAGTATGTGTCTATTCTAGTCAGAACAAATTGCTGCCCCTTCCATGATGGGAGTGGTCCAATGTAATCAACCTGCCACCAGGTAGCAGGCTGATCACCTAGGAGAATGGTGCCATATCAGTGACTGTGTATGGGTCTCTGCTACTGGTAGACTGGGCACTCAGCAGTGGCTATAGTCAGGTCAGTCTTGGTGAGTGGAAGTCCATGTTGCTGAGCCCATGCATAATAACCTCCATCTTTACCACCATGACCACTTTGTTCATGAGTCCATTAGGCAATGGCAGGAGTAGCTGGGGAAAGAGAATGACTTTATCCACAACATGAGTCCTCTTATCAACTTGATTATTAAAACCTTCCACTGCTTAAATCACCTGCTGGTGAGCAGACATCTTCATGTTTTCCCCCACTCAGAAAAGTCTATCCATATACCTCTTTCCCAGACCAATTTTTCATTCATGCTCCTTCCAGGTCCCTGATCATCCTGCCAAACCATTATCAACAGCCTGTGACTCAGTATATAAATGCACCTCAGGCCAGTTCTTCTTCTAAGCAAAATGAACAATCAGGTGCACAGCTTGATGTTCTGCCCGCTGGAAGGATTTCCCCTCACTACTGTCCTTTAAGGACATCCCAGAAAAGGGTTGTAGTGCTGCAGCTGTCCATTTCTGGGTGGTCCTTGCATATCATGCAGAACTATCTGTAAACCAGGCCTGGCTTTTCTCTCCCTCAGTCAACTGACTGTAGGGAACTCAAAGTCACTAATGGTTCCCTTTCAACATTTCTAGTTTTTTACAGATGGACTAAAGAAAGAAGCAATGGCCTTTGACCAATCAACTCTGGCCATTACTGGTGATGGGAGATCTAGTGACAGACAGATTCTATAATGAGGAATGATAAGAAATGAGAGAACAAAGAAAGTAATACATTTTTTTAGGATCAAATATGTTTATACTGAAATGCATAAACCAGAGATTAACCTGCCACAATTCATTTTCTGAATCACTACCATAAAGCTTCAATCATATACTGAAGGTTAACATTATCAGAGATTATTTTTTAGTTCTTTAATTTGTAATCATATTAATGCATATAATTATTTCTAGAAATATTTTCCATTAATTAGAAATAAGAGCATATTAAATTTCATGTTCTCAAAGTGGCAAACATTGCATGCATCCTTACATTTATTTTCCTAACGGTACACCAAGTGTTCCTTTTCAAAAACCCATAAACAGTCATAAACAAAGGTGAAGAATCCAGACTTCTCCATTCCCAGATTTACTTAGTGTGAGGTAGTTAAGAATGTTGGCCTACTTCACTGGGGTTAGGGCTGCATCACACATCATGCCCATACTGGAAAACGTTGTATATTAAGTAGTGGGTGTCATTATAAACCCAATAACCAGCTACACCAAAATGTCTGCATCTGCTGGAAACAGTTATCTTTAGATGGAAATAGAACAGAAAGACTTAAATGATTGCTGATCAAATTCTCCAATGATCTATTGCCATCACTTATTCAAAATTTTTGTTCTAAAGACAGTGGAAAAGTGTTTCATCATACCATGGTTATAAATACATATAAATTTTTTATATGTATAAACTTATACATATAAAATACCCATTAACCAATGCTCTAATCATGTTAGACTATTAATGAAAAAAAAACACATTTCACAATAAAACCTCAATGAAAGGTTTTATTCAATGCTGTGCTAAAGTTGATGACTTTCTCCCTTCATTATTTAATGCTTGAAAAATTGAATATTACCAAGCCATTAAAATTACTTTTTGTTCTTAAATGTCACAGGCACCTATTTAATCCTTGTTTACTCATGACCACGAGGTTATTAAATATATAACAGAAGCGTGTGAAAGTCATGCACATGACCCCCAGGGAGATTTTTGTTCAATAATTTTGCTAGTGCCTTATTGTTGCACATTTCTAGATGATTTTCCTTAATGATTAATAGCTTACTTAAAATTGTCCTCTTTAATATTTGTTTTTGCTTGGTACTAGTAAATATTTTGCTTCTACAGATTTAAATTATTTTCTGTGTGTATTACCCTTCCTTGCTGCAATTGATGCTGGCTTAATTGAGATATCATCGGATCAAGTTACCCTTTTGCTACCACCCAAAGATCAGATGAAGTTTTGTTATGATGTTTCTAGCTGTCGTTCTTCCTTCTCAGAGGCGATGGATAAGTGGAATGCCTTTTATCAGGTCCTGTCTTTAAGTTTATAATTTATACTCTTAGGAGTTGGCAAGAGAATTTCTTTTATGGTATAGTATAATGCTTTTTGTTTTAAAGTACAAATCCATTTTGAAGTTATAATAATAATATTACATTGTAGCAGGCCATTTCATATCTGTGACCCAAAACAGAACTAATGCAAAATACATCCCTTCCTCTCACCCCAAGTAAACTGAGAGAAAAGTGTGGGTATAAGGATATCCCAGTGAATGGAGAGCAGGATCTTCTGGTTAATTGGAATTTCAGGTCAGCCAAGGGATATTCTCTGATAGAAATGTAATTATGGAGTTGGCTTTACACAAGCCCATCAAGCTATTTCAACTGAATTAATAAATGAAACATGTGGGTAATTTAATCAATTAGGTGGCAATCCAGACCAAGGTTCAATGACCCAAATAAAACACATGGCCTACAAGAAGAAAAGATCTAAAATAAATGATGAAAGATTAGATTTTGCCACCAGTTCTTTATATTGTTAGTATAAAACACTCACTTGTTGTAGACACTTGTAGTTATTTCTTCAAGATGCATGCATTATTACTACTAATAATTGATATTTGCTATGCCCTTTACAAAGGGTTAGACTCTGAGATCTTACACGTATTAATTCTCAAACATAAAGTTTTCCTTACATGTAGAATATTGTTAAATTATATATGTGAGCAAGTCTGTATTGCAGGAAGAAGAACTCTGTTAGTTGTTCAAATATTAATAAGATTCTTCTCTTGCTGTTAGTATTTGCAGTCACCTTCTAGTCATTTTGATGGCTTGTTGAAGTACTTATGGACTGCACATACCTCAACCCTGGAACATACTATAGGAAAATTTGAAGATAGGTAAGAATGAACCCAAGGCAATGCCTACATATATGGTAAATGATTTTCAGTCTTATGTATACCTTTTTCTTCTTTGTCTACAGTGATTGTTAGTCTTCGTATTAACTGAATCTTGTGATTGGGGATTATAATGATGAACTGTGAATATTTTCGTATGATCAAGCTTAAAAAAAGTGTTTTGGCAAGCATCTGAGAAAAAAAATGTGCTCTGCATAAACCAACCAAACAAACAAATAAAAACATGCAAAAATTTCTATAAATACAGAAAAAATAAAACATAAATATTGATATCATTTTCATCATTTTGATCACAGATGCATAATATGGTGTATATACAAGGGGTAAAAAATCAATAAGCCTCAGGGTTAGCGCACAACTTTGCCAAGAATAGGATAAAGTCACTCTACATAGTGTGACACTTAGAGGTGACGACGTTAGAGCGATTGGCTTTAGGTATGAATGATACTATCTGGGAGAGAAATCAACCAGTCAGAGGAAGAAATGAGGTAGGAATCTGGATAGGATAAAAAGTAGAAACAAAGAAAAGAGGGCTCATTGGTATTGTATAAGTAGATATATAAATCCAGGAAAGGCTGAGTACTTTATACTCCTCACTGACGCCATCATCCAGTAAGGTTAACAGAGTCACAGAGCATTTCCTCCTCCACCTACTAGTATGGCTTCTGTACTGAATACTGAATTTGGCAACTTGAGGAGTTTATTCCTTGGTAGTGTTTGTGAGATGATTAGTGGTTTCGGCACCAGAACTGTTTCAACTCAACTGCTCTTTCTATTCTGAGGACAGCAAATACGTAGACACTAAAGGGGGTTTTAGAAGGGGACGTCAGCCTCAGGATGTGGGCTGTTTTCTAATCATCATTACAGATTACTTTTTTTTTCATTAACAGGTATTTCAGGTTCATACCCAAAAGCAAGTTACTCAAGAATGCCATTCTGTATGTAGGAAACACACAAATACTTTAGCAATAATTCATTAAGATTGCAGAATTATTTTCTTTGCAGGTGTATTTCTTTTCTCTTGTGGACATAGACTTTCAAGCTCAGAGTCTTTATTCATATTTATGCAAATAAATTACTTTAGAAAAAAATCATAATTTTGTAGATCAAGTATTTTTACAATTGATCAAAACTCACATTAATAACACATTTTGATCAATATGTTTACATCTGCATATGACTGTTTGATCACAGGCATACTAAATTTAAAAACATCAATTTTTTCATAATTAGAACAGTATACATCCTCATTAATTATTAAAAAACATTGTTTTTCACAAACAAATTTATTTCCTGACCTTCCATTTAGGTGTCGATGAATCACATACTTAAAAGAATTATGAAAACCACTACCATTTACTAAGTATAAAAATAAGAATAATATATTCTTAAATATTAAAAGCACATGAAAAGAAATTGCACTTTCATGTCATAAATCTCACTTCAAAATAGCTCCTCTTTTGGGGGGTGCATGGCCCGGGAATTGACTCCAGATCTCCTGTACGGAAGGCGGGTATTCCCACCACTGAGCTACCCGTGCACCCCTATAATTCCCTTTTACAGATGATGGATTGGAGCCTGAGCCTTTAGCAACCCACTGGTGAAAGGCAGGGTTAGTGGTCAAGCCCACCGAGAGTCGACAGTCCATGCTCTCCCCTCGTCTACCGGACACCTGTACGTGCACATGGCTGTGAACGAGATCCTAAAGTCAACATCCACTGAGCGTCTTTTTTCACTCATAAAACCTGCTGTGAACAATGCAAATTATTCCTGAGCAATTTCACCATGTGCCAATACTGAGGACCATGGGCTTCAGGGCCGGAAAGCAGGGTTTAAGTCCCGGCTCTGCCGTTTATCAGACATGTGGCCCTGTGTTCCGGGTGGCTTTTCTCACATGCCTGGAGACTCACCAGCACCGGCCTGGCTCAGTGTCCTACAGCAGGAAGCAGGCATGACTCTCGCCTCTAGAGGACTGGCCAGGCAGTTCTGCTCTTGCTCTCAAACCTGCTCACAGAAGTGACCCTGGCTGAGATGACTGAGAAGGTGGCCTCTGGTCCACTCACCTCTCATTCTCGTCCAGGCACACCTGGGTGTTTTCGCAGAGATGGCAGAACTCAAGCAGAGAGAAGCCAAGTTATGAAAATGCGTTTCAAACTTCTGCCCTGTCAAGTCAACTAACACCCTATTGGTCAGATCAGGTCACAGGAAATGATGCCTCCTGCCCACTGGAGGGGCAAGGGGCACTGCAGCGCTTCACAGCAGAAGGTGGGGAAATGTACATGGCACAGAGGGGGCCACGGCTGTCACCTACATGACACCTGGGAAGCTCCCTTACAATTTCATGGACACTGTGCAGACCTTGCACACTCAGATAAAGCTCTAGTCTTGCATCCAACATTGGTTAAGGCATATTATATCTATGTTTAATTTAGACACATTTGATCTCTATTTGTATGCATACATACCTATATATATTCACACACACATATGCACACACGCATAGATGCACAGACGCATACATATACATAAGTATAAATATGCTTCCTTCTATCGAGCTTATTAGATGAACTGACCAATAGCTCCCTAACTGAAGCACTTAATAAGACAGGGTGCATCTTTCTCATCCTCTAATATTGCTGGCTATCTTTGCAAGTTGATTAATACACTGTTACTAGGGCATTTGGGCCCTACTTCAAAATCTTTATGAATCCACTTTTCCTTTGCTTTTACTGATTGTCAGCTGGGATGTACCGAAGAGCAGTTCATGCAGACCACACTCTACCATCACCCTGGACACACGCTCCCCATCCTATCGTTGCTGGGCTCGTGGAGGAGCCCAGGTGCATGGGAGCCGAACAGATTGCAAGTGGTTTTCCTCTGGGTTATGTTATAGTTTACATAACATCTGCAAACATAATGCGAGCATTTATGCATATGTGCTATGGAAAGTAGAATATGGTCTATCTGCTAGAAATTAGAATATAACCCAATGAGAGAAGCAAACCTGTAACTGTGGTGCTGAGTATAGAGGAAAACTGAGCCACTCTCCCTCAAGTGGATTGAAAAACTTAAAGAAGTGACATCTATGATGAGACTAGAGAAAGGCCTAGGACTTATCTGGTGAGCAAAGACGGATGTATAAAATGCTTTGGAGGAACAAGCGTGTTTGTAAAATTGCATGTTTTTTAGCATGCTTAAATAACTGACGGAGGCAGGGACAGTGAATTATACTGGTATAAAACTATTTACTATAACTTTTGCCATTTCACTGTAGTAACTTTTGTTCCTTGAATAGGTGGAAAAGTTTCGCTTCTTAGAAGACTTCTTTCAATAAGAATCTCCCCAATTATTTAGAAATTCAGACAGGAAAACTAAACATCCGTTTCTCTAGGATGCTCAATATTTTGGATGCCCCTTAGAATTTCTGATTTTCATATTTATATTCCCAAAGAGTATGACTTTGTCATGGTTTTATGTCAGGGTGTTATGTGATAATCAACTACAATGCGCTTAATAGAAAGAAAAAAGCTCAAAGTAATGTGTAAGCAATTGGTGGGATGCTCTTTCCAAAAGGGCAGCCTTAGTGACCTGTATTCATATCTCCAATGAGGGGGATTAAAGTCATCACCTAAAATCTGTACTCCAAATAATGAAACCATGAATGTAGTTTGTTGGCAGAAGCTGATATTTTCTGCAAAGAAATGGGTCTAGAATTCTAAGAGTATTAATTATGATTGCATGCTTTTTTTCCACTTGTCCTTTAGATACGAATATTATACAAAACCAGAAGCAGATTTTGCAAGAAATTGGATTGTGGCTATGGAGTATTTTGCTGCATCCCTTTTTCCTACAACCTTGACCAGAGTACATAAATTCCAGAAGGGCTTGCCACCACGATTGCTTGTTACTGGGGATGTAGCTCCCTTCATCAGTGATTTTACTGACTTTCAAAATACAGTCTTGTTTTATCTAAATTATCTTTTTGAAGTTGATGAATCTACAGGTAAGAGCTTTATAAAGGACACTTAATATTTTGCTGAGTAGATAGAGGAAGAAATAAAGATAAAATATGTATATCAATATAACACACACTCTTTAAAACAAGTTATGGCTTCCTGTAGGTATCTGTTCCAATCTTGTAGCACCAATCTGTTGATAAATGGTAGGAACATTGCATGGGCACACATTTTGGTCCTTCCACTCAAGGAGAACATCTTTCTTTTGATGGATTCCTTATTGGCCATTGAAGTCAGCAGACCATCTGCAATAATTTATTTTTATTTTGTCCCAACACCCATATTTATTTCTCATTTTGGTAATCAGCATTTTAAACCGTCTACATCACTCTTAAACTTAATAAAAATTGAGAGAGTCTCAAAAGAAAATCTGCCATGATTAATGGGAAAACCAGCAATTGCCTTCTCTGAGCTTTTTCCATCCTCCAATTCTATTAGTCATGGAAGACATCTTCTGCTCTGGCTCTTTAATTGTTGGGTTTCCCAGCAGAGTGAAAAACAGAAAATTCTAAAATACAAGTTTCAAAATTACCACATCATCCCCATTTTTCAGATATGCACTTATTGAGATAAATGTAAAACATAGTTACACTATTAGTGTTTTTCAAAGCAAGATATTTGAATCTGAAAGACATAATTGAAGCAAAATAAGCATGAATAAATTAAATATATTATTTGGAAAACTTGTTGCTTTTCCAAAAAATCAATTTATTTACTTAAAGAAATAAATAAATTCACATATTTTCAGGACTTCATGCAATTGGAGTTTCTTCTTGCTCCAATGGTGTCCAGTGTAGGTCTCTGTCCTTAGACTGCTTTTCTTCACCCAAAGAGCAGCAGACCAAGGCTCTCTCTAACTGTGCTTCATCCAGCCCCTGCCCCCTTTTTTGCCTCTTTCCCACCTGCAGAAGTATACCATAAAAGTTTGGAGAAGGGCTGGGAGCTTGTCTCACTTAATCTCATACCCTACTGGTTGCAAATAGATGCATTGTTGTCTCCTGGATGCAAGGAGTCTGAGAAATGAAGTTCTTGTGTGAGAACCACTTTTGTCTGATGGTTCAAGAACATGAAAAGAGGAGCACGAATTTTGGTGATCCATTAGATATCTCCGTCAACTTAACAGACACCATAATAGCATTCTAGGCAGGGGTAATATCAACTAGGGCTTTCCTCTTAGAATATGAATGGTGAGCAGCTGAGTGGAGAGTTGGAAATTATTTGAAGCTCGGAAGTGTCAGAAACAAGTTTATCACAAGCTTCAGTTTTAATGAAATGTAGCTTTGGATTTACTATGTGGCTTGGATTCTACAGATCAAAAAAAAGGGGGGCGGGGAATGAGATTCAAATGTTGAAAACCCTTGGTCAAAAGAGACTGTAATTGTTTCAGTGTTTTAAACTGTTACGTCATTTCCTGGTTATTCTCGCGGCCAGCCCTTTTCCATAGTCCTGACCCTTGGATTTCAATCACGGGGCCAAAGGCCTTGGGATTTTCAATTACGCAGAGAGTAAGGAAAACAGGTATTGAAACCAAACTAGTAAAAATATACTGATATTTCCACTGAGAACTTTTATAATATTTGGTAGAAATTAATGTACATCCATATAAAATCAAAGTATCATTTAGCTACTTTTTAGCCTTCTGAGAAGTTTTTATTCACTTTCATACAGAGCCAGATTCATTTTATTGGATTTAAACCAAGAGTAAACTAACATCAGGTTTTAAATTAGAGTTAGATCTTTATCTTTTTTTTGTTGATGGTGAGTGGAATGGGGTTTTCCATTTTTAACTATGTAAAATTCTCAATCATATCTTAATTATTAGTGGCAGAAAGTTTCAACCCTTGAATGCACATATTCTAGCAGTAGAGGACTCATATAAAAGTCCTCAAATGATATTAGCTTATGTGCTGGTTTGAGGCTATTATGTACCTCAGAAAAGCCATGTCCTTTAATGCTCATTCAATATTGCTGGGTAGGATCTATTTGATTGTTTTCACGGAGATGTGACCCACCCAATTATGGGGGGTAACTTATGAATAGATGGTTTCCATGGAGACTCCAGGTGGGGTTGCTACAGCCAGAGATCTTTGGAGATGCAGAAGGAAAACGCCCCTGGGGAAGCCTTATGAAATGAGGAGAGAAAGCTAGCCGATATCGGTGTGTGCCCTCCCAGCTACAGCAGTGTCCAGACAGAGACCCCAGCAGATGCCAGCCAGGTGCCTTCCCAGCTGACAGAGGGGCTCTGGACTGCATCAGCCTTTCCTGAGTGAAAGTAACCTCTTGTTGGTGACTTAATTTGGACATTTTCATGGCCTTAGAACTGTAAATTTGCAACTTAATAATTCCCCCTTTTAAAAGCTGTTCTGTTTCTGGCATATTGCATTCTGGCAGCTAACAAACTAAAATAGTTTATAAATTCATAGCAGAAATGAAAGCTTGTTGAAATTTTATGTTTCCCATGGGTGATATTGAACTGAGGATTGAATGCAGTGTCAAAACTGGATTATCCACATTAATATAACTCAGAGCTCCTTAAAAATTTATTTTCAACTATGGTTGTATATTATACTGAAATGAAAATATATAATGTGTGTAATATTAAATTAAGTGATTAACATGAGGAAGGGAAGTCACACTTATTAAATAGCTACACATGTGTGAGAAATTATGCCAGCTACTTTTATTATGATTACTATATTTAAATATCACAAGAAACCTGAGAGGAAAGTAATATTATCCTTATTTTACTGATAAAGAAAGAGAGACTCACAGAGTGTAAATAATGCACTAGCCGGTAAATAATCAAGCTTAGATTTTCCTTCAAACTGTATTAATTTAAGGTCCATGCTCTCTCACCTTATAAACTGAAATTTGAAGTCAGTAATTATGTTTGAAATCTGGCATCAGCATCTCAGGTTGTTATTGCTGACATCCTTGGATATGTGGTAGGAAGACTGAAATTTAGTCCAATCAGAAAATCTTCAACAAATTATCATTTCATGCATTCATTCAAAAATAAGTTATTCACAACATACGCATAGATCAGACAGGCTCACCATCACATGAGCCATAGTTTGGGTCAAGAAGACACATACTCTGAAAGTCAATACAGATGTGATTAGCATTTTGAAGGGCAAATAAAATGCCACAGGAACATATACAGAGAGGCACATTCGTCCAAAGTTAAAATAAGACTTAAAATTATGGGAGACCCGGGTTTGATTCCCATCCCATGCACTTCCCCCAAACAAACAAACCAGTAAACAAAAGTAAGAAAAAACAGACAAAATCCAACAAATGGTGCTGCAATAATGGATACTCACATGGAGAAAGAATGAAATGTGAGCCTGCCATACAGCATTACAAAAAAAAAAAAAGTCTTAAAAGATAAATACCTAAAATTCCAAAAACAGAAGTTACCTTGTAAATTAAATACCTATTAAAGTTGAGTTTAACCATTTATTATGTACTTATGATGGGTAATACATTGGACTATGCCCTGTACATGCAAAAAAATAAATACCGAAGAATTTCATCACGAGACACTAAGAGAACAGTGCTATGTAGAGTGCCATTTACATTATGGAAAAACAAATGTGGGAGTGGATGCATGTATTAAGCAGGGACAGCTCATGTCTAAATAATTCAGAATTGGTTTCAGAAAGAAGAAAATTTCTGGAAATGTGATTTAAAATGCAAATTGGTATTCAGTAAACATTTTGAGTATAATTAGGTGGTCAATCAAATAGAGCATTAATAGAGGCTGAAAACAGTTCAAGAGAAGTAGGTGGATTTTGGAGGCATTTTAAAAGAAATAATGGGAAGATTTGGTGATGAATTATTTATGTAGAGTGATAAAGGAAATAGTTCAAGAATAAAGTCTGCATTTGTGTTCTGAGCAGTTGGGTGTGTGATAAGACTAGTCACTGAGCTAGAAAACCCTGGGAGAGAAGCTTGGATGGCAGATGAGAGTAAGGGAGGTGGTGAAAAATTAGGTTTGCAAATGCTGAATTTAAGAAACCTGTGAGATGTCCATGTGCTGTGTATAGATCTAGAATTCAAGGGAGAAGTCTAGGGTGTAGATAATTTTGGAGCTTATTCGAGTTTAAAACCCATTGTCCAAATGATGGATCAAGACACTTTTGTTTGGCTTACAAAGTGGTTTTCGGTAAAATTATTTGCCGAAACCTCATTTGGGGAGATTTCACAGTAGAAAAGAATCTAGATTTCTCAGAATCTCCAGATAACATGGTGATAGAGGCTACATTGAGCCCCCATTCCTGCATGCCCCAGTCTGCTGGAGTTGAGTAACAGCTGACTCCCGTTAAAAGAGTTTCTTAGAGCTACCATCACTACTAAAATTCTTATATTTCTCAGGTCTCAGCAACTTTGTTACCTGCTTGGTCTCTATAGGCATTGGATTTTACAGTCTCTGATAGGTGGTGATCAATGCCATCTGCGTGTGCTGATTCCTCATGGAATGATTGTTGGTAATTCAGGGGCATTAAGAGGTTACACTCTTTTCATGGCCACCTAAAGTCAGAACCAGGTGAAACAGCTGAAGTAGTGAGGAGAGTGAGAATCTAACATTGGCCTTCATACTAGCAAATGACTGGGGAAGGTGATTTAGATGTGCGTAACAGTGTCCTCCCCATTGCCTATCCCCATTTTGGTTCTTGGTAAGGCCACTCAGATGAAAGTTTGGGAGTTACCAGCTCACTGGCCTAGATACAAAGAAGAGGAAAAAGAATTTTCTAGACTCTTAGGATAACATGCATTACCTCCATGACGAGGAGCAAATCATGCTTACGAAAGTAGCTTCTTACAGAAATTAAGCGTCACCACCAAAAAGCGTCTAGAGGAAGAAAGAGAAATAGACCTGAGACCTAATGTTCTGGATGCAAACTGCTACCTCTTGTATATGAGCAGATCTGACCCGAAATGTTTCCTCTTTTCGAAAAATTGCTTAACAAAATCTCTAATTACATATATTCTCTTTATTAATAGTATGTTTGAATTGCTTAAATGATTTATTTTTAAATAGATTTAATATATGCACATTTCTAAAGGTCGAAAGTCTATATATACACACATCCTGCTGGAAGAAAAATAAAGGCCTTCCTCTTCTCCGTCCGTGTCTTGCCCCTCCATCTATTTAAACAACAACAACAACATTCTTTGTTGTAGCATTTTAGAATTTTTAAAGCATATAAAGTAATAGACATAAATGAACTTTTAAAACCTGTGTGCTTTGCACAAATGAAATTATACTGCTATGTGCTGTGCTTTTTAGGTAGAACTTTATGCCAGGGCTGCTGTAACAGACTGCCACATGTGTTGACTTAAACAACAGGAATTTCACAGTTCTGGAGGCTGAACATCCTAAATCAAGGTGTTGGCAGTGTCTGCTCCCTTTGAAAGGGGAAACTCGATTTCATACCTCTGCCCTGGCTTCTGGTGGGTGCCTCGCTATCCATCGATTCTTCCACAGAACTCAATCTCTGCCACTTCTCTCTGTGTCTCTGAGTCTCTATCTCTGTCCAAATTTCCTCTCCTTCTAGGGACACCAGTCATATTGAATCAGGGCACACCTTAATTCAGTTCGGTCTCACCTTAACTAACAACAATTTCAAAGATCCTATTTACAAATAAGTTCGCATACCCTGGATGGGGGGTTGAACATGTCTTTTGGGGGTAGAAAATTCAATCCTTAGCATGTAATGTTTCTATTAATGTATTTATCATAATTATGCCTGTCATTTATTGTTATATGTTGTTGCTAATAATGAAACAATGGCACTTCATGCATACTTCTGGGCATAATTTAAGATTTTATTTAAAAATTCCCAGAAATGAAATGAAATATTACAGATATTACAACATGGTCCCCAGAGTGTTTGCAGGACTTTACATTTTTGCCATAAAATTGTGTAAGGTCATTGCTATTCCCAAAACACTATCACATAGCAATTTGTATAATTTGTTTAGTTTGCCATGTAGAAAGTGTTGCTTTACCATTGAATGGATTTGCAATTCTTTAAGTGTCTGTGCACAGTTTCCTCTTTTTTTTTTTTTAATGAGCTATGTGTATTTCTTACTGATTTTTATAGAAGGTCTGGTAAATTAGTTTTAAATTTAAAAACCTTATGTTGCAATTAACATGTGATTAACTTGTGGTGTTTGCATGAGAAATACAAAGAATTTGTTTAAAATACACATTTTAATAATTCAGTGAAAATTTAAATTTACATGTAATGATTTTGTATCTTTTCCAGATTCATTATCTTTGGACATATGGAAAATTTTAATGGGATCAGAAAGTATAAGAAAGCTACTACTAACAACAATTGATGCATATATTGAATTAGTTACTTGATTCTGGAAAAGTTTAATGAATTAAAACTTAACAGTCTTGAATTATTGAGATAGTAATTTCAAAAAATGAATATAGTCATAATTACATAATTTCCTTGAGTCTGGTGTTTTTGACTTATGCATGTGTAATGAAATTTGTCAGTGAATTCCTGACTTTTAAATTCAAAATGCTGTGATTATTGCTCAATTAATAATTCTTGATTAAAAAAATTCATCAGTATGTACAATATTATATTAAACACCAGGAAATGAATGAAGAGGTATTAAACTTATACAGTGTCTTTGCTGTTATCTTATGTAGCCTGCTTTCATGAAATTTAGAGCAATATCTCTTTCTGATTATAATTAAAATCCAGAAATAAATATAAATAAAATAATACAGTAATTTAACAATTTCAAAACTCATAAACCTGAACTGACAAATAGAATGCATGAACTGATTTTTCACACGTGTGTTTTTTTCATTGATCACAAGTTTATAAAAATTACATTATAATTTTCCCCTCCTTCGACCCACACTTGATGATGAAAAATGCTTAAGGGACAAATTTGTCAAGGCTCCTCTATTCTAGGGAGTAGAGAGCACAGATCAGGATGTGACCCTTTCCAGAGCTGACATGAAACTTTCATATAAAGGTCTCCCCAGGGACTCATCCACAGACCTAATCTACCCACCAACTGCTGAAAAAGGAAACTGGATAACTTTACTTTGGATGTTGCAGGCACCAGAATCAGAAAGATGCAGTTAAAGCTCAACTCTATCATTCCCCAGCTGAGTGTACTTGGGTAGTTTTTCTCGTCCTCTCTTTCCTCAGTTGACTTATTGGTAAAAGCAAGATTTTAAAACTCATTTTGCAGGATTAGTTTGAGGGGTCATGAATATGAAGTGCCTAGCACATTTCCTGACAGGGAGGAGGCATCCAAAAATGTGGCATTTGTCACAACAATTATGCTCAGAGATGGACGTGTGCTCTATAGGTGGAGCAGAACAAATATTTGTGGTGACTCAAGGTCATGGATAAGTGTCTGTTGGCTCCAAAACACACAGAGAGTTTCTGGGTGCTGTAGACAATGGAAGCAGGGTAGAGCTCAACCTCCTGAGGGCTCCTCTGTGAAGATGTGAAGTGACTACACATCTATAAAATGTCCACACAAAACTAAACCCTCAAATACTTGAAGATCGATAATGCAGAAAAGGCAATAGACCTGCAAGTAAAAAGACAAAAATCAACAAATTCCAGTGCCCCAGAGCCATGTGCTTCCACTCCAGCCCAGCAAGCAAAGGTAGATGGAGAAAAACAGGCAGGGAAGACAGAAGAGGGAAAGTAGCAAAGTGGCCTGAGCACGGGATGGAGTGACCATCAGGAAGACTATATCCCACCTTATTCTAAAAGACTAGAAAGTAGCAAGGCAGATCAGAGCATGTCAGATCAAACCTCAAGGAAGGGCTTTCAAAGTCTGAGTGCATCTTCAAAGCCAGCTGTCATTAAATGGCCAGGGTGTGATTTAGAAGGGACAGACTCCACTTAGAGTGGGGAGCCCTACTTTAAAGGACTGGCGCAAGTTAAAGAGACAGTTTCCTTAATGCATAGCTTCTGAGAGGAAAAGTCGAAAGGGAAGGAAGATGTGCCTAATGGTGGTAGAGAAGAAAAGAACAAATGGAAGGTGATTCAGTGTCCCTCAAGACAAAAGAGGACCACAAAATTAGAGGATTCACAACCACTCCTCTGCCACCAACACAAATAAGCAAGCTAGCAAAGAAGCAAGTATCTGAAATGGGCTAGTCTGACAGAAAATAGTACCAGAAACACCACAATATAATACAAATGAACAGGAAGATAATAAAATCTGCAATGAATAATTGCAGAAGATCAGGAAATAAAATTTTGTATAAATCAAATGAGGAAAATATCCCTCCTCTGGGAAAAAAACCATGAAGAAAAAGAAATCTGTGAGTCCATAAACAGAATTAAATATACTGAAACAGGAACTTGAAGATATGAAAAACCAAAAATCAGAAATCCATAAACTAAAAACATATGGATTAAGAAAAATAGAGCAATAAAAAGTGAGTTTTTAGAAATTCAGGAAAGAAATGGATAAAAAAAATCTCAGAAATGAAGAATAAAGTAAAATATGACAAATGAGAGAAGATGCAAATAAATTTTAATAACTTACAATACAATAAGAAAAATAGGAAAACAATCAAGAACTGATACCAGCTCAAGAATAAGCAAATAGACCTAAATACAATGAAAAGCCCATCTTTAGATCCAAACACATATAGAAAATTAGTGTATGATAGAAATGCAATCTCATATTACTGGGGTAAAGGGTGACTTTTTCATAAATGGTGATTGAGATCAACATTTTCAGTAAAAACACACTGACATTTAGAAGCCATTGATGTGATGCAGTAAGAAAGACACACTTTTCTCTGTGGTATTCTTGCCAAAAATGCCCAATTTCAGTCAATGAAGTTATTCTTTATATATCTAGTACTATATGACACTTCATCTGTTTTTCTCTTTAAGCATTTTCTCCTTTTTTCTGTTTGTCTGCAGGATTTCAGTACTACAGTTGCATATGACTCATTAGAGTTGCCCCCAAAATGTATTCTAAGCCTCAGAATCTATATTACTTTATAAGGTCATATGTCGAAGGATTGCTGCCACGTTCTGTTTATCCAAAAGCATGTTGCGGAATTTTTCTCCCATGTGAGTTGTATCCCTAACCCAATCAGGTATGAAACTTGGATGGAGACCATTCTTGTGCTGACAGATCCTGGGCAGTTGTCAAACAGGTGAGTATAGACTGAAAGATATGCCTAAATATTCACCGGTGAGCTCTCAGGTTTAGTCAAAGAAGTAAAAAAGTAAGCTAAACTATTTACTTAGAAAAATATTTCTACATTTTAAATCTTAAGAATCCATGCTGGGCAGGTCTTAGAGAAAAAATTCTCATAGTCAGCTCTTCTCAGAATGGCACTCTGCCTTGCAATTTTATTGAAATTTCAATCCTTCTGCGGTTTTTCTTCTTCTTAATACTAAAATAATTTTAGCAGGAAATCCAGTTTCATGAGAAATTCCCCTTTACAGAAAGCTGGCATTTTCTGGAGAAATACTTATGTGTTCCCCAAATACATGCAGGCTGTTTCTTATCACATTGAAATCTAGGCACTGTTCAGGGATTCTCTCCTAGTTGATATTTGTAACCAGCTTTTATCTTTTCTGTCCCTTTCCCTCTAACAATTATCAAATTTATACAGACATACATTTAATGCCCCCAAAGGACAGGTGAAAACCAGCTCTAACATTAAATGCACTTTACTGAAGTATTTTTGTAAAGGTGCAAATACTTTTTGTTCTCTGCCAAATTTACTCTGGGATGTATCAGGGCATCACACTAATCTGTACAAACCAACACGATCTCATTTCTTATTTAGGCATGTGTATCAGCTATGGTTCTCTAGAGAAACAGAATCAGCAGAAAATATCCATAGATACTAAGTTTACAAAAATGCCTCACACAACTGGTGGAATGTAGAGTTCAAGGTCTGTAAGGCAGGCTGCAAGCTGGCAACTCCAATGAAGGTCTGCAATGAATTCCACACGAGAGGCTTGCCACCTGAAGCAGGAAGAGAGACCATCTCTTCTGAATCCTCCTGAAAAGCCTTCCCATGATTAGATTAAGCATCGCTCATTGCAGAAAATACTCCCCTTAGCTGATTACAAATCCAATCACCTGTGGCTGAAGCTGACATAACATGATTTAAGTCCATGACATGTCCTCATAGCAACAGACAGGCCAGCACTTAGGGTCACCACCACCTAGCCAAGTTTACACATGAACCTGACCATGACAGTCCACTCCTTGCAATTTGGCAGTTATACACATCATTTTAAGTCATACTTAATCTTTAAATAGAAAACAATAAAAGACACATTTTTTCCTCAGCTTACAATACTAAACTGTCCCACATACAACTGGAAATACATTCAATCTCCCCAGCATAGGGTGCAAGTCCCTGGGTAATATTCATTCTTAAACTTGATATGAACAAAAGAACATTTTCATTATTCATAAAATAATAGTATAACATTTATACTTAAATAGTATAACATGAACAAAATGACATTACAGTCCTCATTTCTGTAACTGATCATGTGGTCATAGTTCGCATTTATCACTACCTTCTTCCACTACCCATTCCGTGTTCCCTTACCCTCAGCAAGCACTTCAGCTGGCCATGGTTCTTTGCCTGGTGGGGTGACCCCAACCTTCATTCCTGAAGTTTCAGAGTCATTGGTAGTCCTGCCTGGATTGGGTTATTGCATTTTCCATTGACTTTAATCAAAGGGCATGGTAGTACTAAAAGATGCCCTAGGGACTCCTGCATTCCAGGAAAACTCTTCTTTACCTCCATTGTGTAGTTGCAGTCCTATTTCCCCCTGATAGTCAGGGTCAATCATCTCAGCCAGTAATGTAATCCCCTTCTTGGCTTGTTGATCCAGGGGCATGAGTAGCCCAAAGTGACCAGATGGTGGTCTTAGATTCCAGTTCAACGGAATCATTGTTGTTTCTCTTGGTGGAAGCACTCCCCCTTCTGAAACTAAAACCTGTAGGCCAGCAGAGCTCAAGGTCACAGGGACAGGAAGCAAAAATTTTCCTACTGGATCACTAGGGGTAATAGTGAGTGGTGCCATTCCAATTTCCATCCCCTGTTTCCTGGACCCATGGATCCTGGCTATGGGAGAAACAGCCCCATACAGTGGATGGAGAACATCATCCAAGCCCTGTCAGGTATTGCCACCTAGTTGGCACCATAATTGAGTTTTCAAAAGGCCATTCCACCATTCTATCAATCCAGCTGCTACTGGAAGATGGGGAACATGGTAAGACCGGAGAATTCCATGAACATGTTCCCTTTCCTGCACTAATTTGCTGTAAAGTGTGTTTGTTGATCAGAAGCAATGCTGTGTGGAATACCATGATGATGAATAAGGCATTCTGTAAGTCCATGGAAGGTAGTTCTGGCAGAGGCATTGCATTCAGGAAAAGAAAATTCTTATTAGTGTATGTGTTTATTCCAGTTAGAGCAAATTACTGCCCCTTCCATGAAGGGAGTGGTCCAATGTAATCAACCTGCCATCACATAGCTGGCTGGTCACCTTGGGGAATGGTGCCATATCGGGGGCTGAGTATGGGTCTCTGCTGTTGGCAGATTAGGCACTCAGCTGTAACTGTAGCCAGGTCAGCCTTGGTGAGTGGAAGCCCATGTTGCTGAGCCCATGCATAACCTCCATTCCTACCACTATGACCACTTTGTTCATGAACCCATTGGGCAATGACAGGAATTGTTGGGGAAAGAGGCTGACTGGTATCCAAAGAGTGGGTCATCTTATCCACTTGATTTGAAATCTTTCCTCTGCTGAAGCACCCTCTGGTATGTATTCACATGGGACACAAATATCTTCATGTTTTTAGCCCACTCAGAAAGGCCTATCATATACCTCTTCCCCAGATCTCTTTGTCACCAATTTTCAAATTATGGTCTTTCCAAGTCCCTGACCATCCAGCCAAACCGTTAGCAACAGCACATGAGTCAGTAAACAAATGTACCTGTAGCCAGTTCCCCTTCCAAGCAAAATGAACAACCAGGTGCACTGCTTGAACTTTTGCCCACTGGGAGGATTTCCCCTCACCACTGTTCTTCAGGGACATCAAAGAAAGGGGTTGGGGTGCTGCAGCTGTCCACTTTTGGGTGGTACTTGCATATTGTGCTGAACCATCTCTAAACCAGGCCCAGTTTTCTCTTCCTCAGTCAATTCATTGTAAGAACTCCCCAAGAGGCCATAGCTCTGTCTGGGAAAGAGAAGGTAATATGGCAGGAGTGGAGGCCATGGGCATTTGGGCAACTTCCTTGTGCAACTTCCTTGTGTCTTCAGGACCTGTTCTGGTTCCATCTCATTTGGCCGTTTCCATTTTATGGTGGAGTACTGTTGTGCGTGCCTAACTTTATGGCTTAGTGGGTCAGACAAGACCCAGCTCATGATAAGCAACTCAGGTCTCATGGTAACTTGGTGGCCCATGGTTAAGCATTCAGTCTCTACTAAGGTCCAGTAGCAGGCCAAAAGCTGTTTCTCAAAAGGAGAGCAGTTATCTGCAGCAGATGGTAAGGCTTTGCTCCAAAATCCTCAGAGTCTGCATTGTGATTCTCCTATAGGGGCCTGCCAAAGGCTCCAGACAGCATCTCTATTTGCCACTGACACTTCCAGCACCATTGGATCTGCTGGATCATATGGTCCAAGTGGCAGAGCAGCTTGTACACCAGCCTGGACCTGTTACAGAACCTCTTCTTGCTCAGGTCCCCACTCAAAATCAGGTGCTTTTCTGGTCACTCGATAAATGGGCCAGAGTAGCAAACCCAAATGAGAAAAATGTTGTTGCCAAAATCCAAAGAGATCTGGGTGTTGTGCCTCTTTTTTGATTGTAGGCAGGGCTAGATGTAGCAACTTATCCTTCATCTTAGAATGGATATCTCAACATGCCCCACACCACTGGACACCTAGAAATTTCACTGAGGTAGAAGGCCCCTGTATTTTTGTTGGATTAATTTCCCATCATCTGACATACAAATGCCTGACCAATAAGCCTGGAGTAGTCACTAGTTCTTGCTCACTAGGTCCAATCAACATGATATCATCAATATAATGGACCAGTGTGATGTCTTGTGGAAGGGAGAAATGATCAAGATCCCTGCAGAAACATTGTGACATAGGGCTGGAGAATTGATGTACTCCTGAGGTAGGACAGTGAAAGTATAGTGCTGACCTTGTCAGCTGAAAGCAAACTGTTTCTGGTGGTCCTTACTAACAGCTATTGAGAAAAAAAATTTGCCAGATCAATAGCTGCATACCAGGTACTGGGGGATGTACTGATTTGCTCAAGCAATGATACCAGATCTGGAACAGCAACTGCAATTGGAGTTACACCTGGCTGAGCTTAAAATAATTCATGTCATTCTCCAAAACCCATCTGTTTTCTGCACAGGCCATATAAGAGAGTTGAATGGGGATGTGGTGGGAATCACCACCCCTGCATCCTTCAAGTCCTTAACAGTGGCAGTAATCTTTGCAATCCCTCAGGAATCTGACCTTGCTTCTAGTTTACTATTTCACTAGGCAGGGCAATTCTAGTGGCTTCTGCTTGAAGAAGTGAGAGCTATTGCTTTCACTTCACAAGTTAGAAAGCCAGTGTGGGGAGTCTGTCAGTTGCTTAGTATGTCTATTCCAATTACGCATTCTGGAACTGGGGGAATAACCACAGAACAGGTCCCGGGGCCTGCTGGATCCCTGTGAGGTGGAACTGAGCTAAAACTCCATCTATCACCTGACCTCCATAAGCCTCCACTTTGGTGGTCCAGAGTGACAGTTTTGGGTTCTCTGGAATTGACGTCATTTTTGAACCAGTGTCTAATAATCCCTGAAATATCTGATCACTTCCTTTTCCCTAATGCACAGTTACTCTAGCAAAAGGCCATCCATCTCCTTGGGGAAAGCTTAGAGGAAGATTAATAGTATGAATTTGTGGCTGGAGGTGGGGTGGCTATCTCCTTATGGCAGACTATTACAGAGTTATCTACAGATGGCTCAGTATGATCTAAGGTTTCAATATCTCCAACAACATCATTATCAGTCCATATGTCACCATCCCATTTTTCAGGGTCCCATTTCTTTCCAATCAATGCCTTCACTTTAATGGCAGACAACATGCAATATTGAGATTTCAGTTTATGTCATAAAGTTGCTCCCCTAACTAACATTCTGAATCTGATTTTTGGAGATCTCAAGTCTCCAGCTACCGGAAATAAGATTTTCCTTCAGGGCACTCATAGAAATGTTTACCTCTGTCAGACAGCACAAAAGCTTCTCATTTGAAGCCTTAAGCCCATCCCTTTCACTCATTAATGTGTACAGCATATCTAACAACAGCCAGCCAACATCTCTATACCTCCTATTTGCACAAAACTCTGTAAAGGAGTAAAAAATATTATCCCCTAGAGCCTGGCCTCATTCAAGCGAGGCATTAGAAGAATCCAATAGTGACATTTTGACTATCTTTTTTGCCAACTCACCCCATGGACTAGCAGTCTCATTCTAATCATGGGAAACAGAGTCCTTAGTGCCTTTGAGTCCAGTCAGAGTTAAAAACCCATTGTAAAAACCCATTTTCAAGATTCTGCTTCTTAAGAACCACTCCTGGTACCAAACTCTATTAGCTAGGGTTCTCTAGAGAAACAGAATCAGCAGGAAATATCCATCAATATTAAATTTATAAAAGTATCTCACATAACCGTGGGAATGCAGAGTCCACAGTCTGTAGGGCAAGTCACACGTTTGAATTGAAGGTCCACAACGAATTCCACAGGAGAGGCTTGCTGGCTGAAGCAGGAAGAGAGACAGTCTCTTCTGAATCCTCCTTAAAAGCCTTCAGTGATTAGATTGAGCATCACCTCATTGCAGAAGACACTCCCCTTAGTTGATTACAAATCCAATCAGCTCTGGATGAAGCTGACATAATAATGATTTAAGTCCCTGAAATGTCATCGTAGCAGCAAACAGACCAGCACTTACCTGACCAGACAAATGGTCACCACCACCTGGCCAAGTTGACACATGAACCTGACCATGACAGTATGTAATTATGGTGTTTGGATAAACTGACCATACAAGATAAATTAGATAATGTGCTACAGAAAATATACATTTTGCATAAAATAAACATCTCTTCCTTTGGTCTCACATAGAAAGCAGGTTGTAACATACAGTCAATATCATCCTTTACACTTTAACCTGATTTACCATAGTCCTCACCAAATCAGCCTAATTCATATCTCTAGTTGAAGTCTGATCTCTTTTTTACCTTTTTAAACAGTTGCCGTATGAGGTAATGCTGAGTTTCAGAGCTTTGACATTCAGAGCTTTGAGTCTTAGAGTTCCAGGGACTGACCGGTATAAACCACAATGTCTTGATGCAAAAAAAAATGGATCAAAATTTAGATATATTAATTTAAAAAGAAAATACTTTCATGGAATTTGTAAAGCACTAGTTAAATTCTCAAAATCAATAAGCAGAAAGAAAATATTAATGACAATCAGAGATGGAAGTGTTTATTCTAGGTTGTAAAATATGAAATTTATTTATACAAATTAGTCCATTTTCCATTGCTTACTCTCAGTCAGATGCTGGATGCATAATTTCTATAACTCTCAGTTCTAATATACAAAGTGGGGATGCCAACATTAATTAATATATAGAGTTTAGGGGAGTATTAAACGTAGATGGAATATGTTCAGACAAGTGAACCTGTTTTTCATAACTCTGAGCTTTTATGCAAGTATTTTGCTTTTCCTCATCCTGTTGCTTTCCACACTGAATTATGTCCATTGTCCTTTCTACCTTACTCTCTTCCAATCCTGCTGCTCTCTTGTGATTCTATGCCCATCTCTCTCCCACGTCAACCATTGTTTCTTGTATATTTCCGTACTTGGCTTATTCTCACTAGTCTTGCTAACCTCTCTCCTGTAGCTCCCACCAAAGCAATGGGGTGACTTCCCACCACCCCTCCAAGGTCTCTCTTTCTTGCTGTCCAGTTCTCACTCACCTATTGGCTGAATTTCCTACATTTTCCTAGCCATGTTCTACTGCAATACTCATGACACTTCTTCCTCATTCCCTTCACTTACACTTTCCTTTGTAAAATCTGCTTATCTGTTTTCCATGAACACTTAATGCTATGATGGTTGAGCTGGTCACACCAATTCCATTCTCTCCTCTCTTCTAAGACATCATTCTCAATTACACTGACATACAAACTTTTTCTATCAGGTTTTATTGAACAACACAGATGAATACTATATTTCCTACTGTTTAAAGCCCAAACTCGGGGTCTGAATTTACCCAGGTTCTTAAAGGTATTCTCTCTTGGTAATACAGGATATAAATTTTCTGCTCTGATAGGCCTTTCCTCTATTGTCCCTCCCTCCTTAGGATACACAATCTCTCTCATTCCAACTCCCCCCAACACACACACTTTCTTTAATGTTTCCAAATTCAACTCACTTTTCACAATTCAATTAAAATTTAATTTCTTTCCTAGCTGATTCTTGCTCTCTTAACTCTGTCTTCTCTAATTCTTGTCATACTTTTGCCCATTGTCTTAGTTTTAGGCCTTTATATGTTCACAAGTTGTTTTACCTCTGCTAACATTATTTTCCAAACACATTGTAATTTTCTTGAGGGAAAGCATAAATCCTCCCTCGGATTACTTGTGTATCTTCTCCAGCTCTTAGAATAGGTCTAGACCTATAATAGATGAAGAAAAAGAATGGCCCACACCAGTAAATTCAGAAAGTCTTATTCATACCCTACATCTAATTAGAAAGCAAATTACTTAGTTGCTCACTGCCATTCCATTTCTTTTTTAACAGTCATGGATAAACCAGAAGTCTTCAAATGTCTGCATTTATATATATTTTAAAAAAACAGTAACTCCTAGTTTCTTTGTTCTTTCTAACCCATTTCTCACTCCAGGTGGCTTGATACCACCCCATACACAATGTCCATCCACTTCCCCACTTAATTCTTGTTTCCAAATACACCACCGTTTGCTAATAAGTGGGAAGAGGTTTGATATTCCTCTCACCCATCTGGTGTGAAAACCAGGATGCCCCTTGGGTATCTTCTCCCAGGACGTGCTGGCCAAATTATTGTTCTGTCATCACAGTGATTCAGAGATCCAGGTACTTTTTCTTTATTACAGTTTTTCAGGCTCAAAAAAGGAAGTTTTCATTAAAACAGGTTCTCATTTTCTGTAATCTCTTAATATTCTGGTCTTGTGCTTGTTTCCTTACTTTTATTTTATTTTCTTTTTTCATGTGAGTCCATTTTTCTTCATATTTTTGACTGATATTTTCTGGTATATTTTTTAAATTTATAAGGTAAAATATTGTATTAAAATTTCTCCTTTTCATGTTTTCCTGTGGTTGCTTCTTAGTAAATAGCTAAATTAAAGGATACATCAAAAAAGGCTACAAGACTGGAAGTTGGTTAACCAAATCAATAGAAATGACTTTGGATTCATTTTTACCTAATTATTAAATCTTTTACCAGTGACATCAAGAGATGAAATGTGTGGTCCATAAGAATTTCAAAGCTACTAGATGATTTTACAGGTTAATAAATGAAGAAAATATTATTAATATTAATATTCAGGCAATTAGTATAATCCCTCTCCTTGAAAATAGTTGTATTTACATGTGTTATTTTGTAAGATTCTCAATGAGGAAAAAATTGTTTCTGACACTTAGTGTTTGTTAATGCTTGGTGCTAAATACTCTCTAAAGGGTTTGATTAATGATTATATCAATTAACAATAATAGTGAATCCAACTGAAAGAAATGCATCATGTTTTTTAAAAGAACTGAACTTTGGATCAGTCAGCACCAGAACTTTCTGATTCTAACTTGTTTTTCAACTGCTGTGGAAAGAATTGATATAAAATATTGAGTCTGAACTGGAGGGGTGCATTTAATCTACATTTAATCTAATCATTATAACATAATGAACAAAGGGTGATTTATTTGAGGACATGTCTTCTTTTACCTGTGACATTTTACTTTGGTCATCAAATATTTGGTATTGAATGTCAAATGATTCTTTTAGACAATACCTATGTGTTCATTTATTAAGATAATTGAAATAAGTTAAATAAAATTTTCTAAAACCATAATCATATGTCAACATAGATAATCCCTGTATTTAATTACAATGAATTGCAACACTTTTTTTCACCATTGAGTCATAATTTCTCTATGCTTACATATTTGCAAACAATTTATTTGATGTGAAAGGATAGGCTAGCCTCAATACTGTATTGAGAACAAAGTTGCTAGTGAAACAAGCCATCATATAGCAACCTACTAATATATATATATATATATATTTTTTTTTACATGGGCAGGCACCGGGAATCAAACCTGGGTCCTCTGGCATAGCAGGTGAGCATTCTTGCCTGCTGAGCCACCGTGGCCCGCCCTGCAACCTATTAATGTTAATAGTCCTATTGCAATAATTGACATTTTCATATCAGGAACTTTATTTCTTAGTAATACATTGTTCAATATATTTAAAAATCCAATGTAAAAATTTTTTAAAACATTATATTACTGCCCCCAAAGATTTTTGATTAACACCCACACATACACACAAACCTGGCTAAAATGCATTCTACTTCCTCGTGGCTTCCAGGAAGGATGAACAATAGCTAGAAACATGATAGCAAAAATTCATCTAACTTGTGAAGCCAGATAGCCCTGGGAATTCTCAGAGAAATCAAGATCTCAACTTAGGGTTGGCACAGTGAGGGTTCTTGACTCAGTCACAGGAAAGAATTCAAGGACTACTCAGTGTGTACAGCCAAAGAATTTAATAAGCTTGATGCCAGAGAGCCCGTTAGTTCTAGGTTGGATGTGGTAGAGCTCCAGGAATTCTCTGCTGGATGCTGGAGAGTCCTGGGAATTCTCAGAGAACTCTGGACCCTGACCAGGGGCTGATGCCATGATGGTTCTTGACTCAGCCACAGGAAGCTCAGCTGCAGGAAAAAACTTGAGGGCTAAACAGTTTTGCGCATGTGTTGGTTTGAAAGGATGTATGTACTGTAGTCCCATTTTGTAAAGGCCGCCATTTCTTCTAATCCCTATTCAATACTGTATGTTTGAAACTTTGATCAAATCATCTCCCTGGAGATGTGACTCAATCAGGAGTGGGTATTAAACTTGTTTACATAAAGGTGTGACTCAACCCATTTGGGTGGGTCTTGATCAGTTTACTGGAATCCTATAAAAGAGGAAATATTTTGGAGAAAGCTGGAGATTCTGAGAGAGCAAGGCAACATAGCCACGAGAAGCAGAGAGTCCACCAGCCAGCAATCTTTGGAAATGAAGAAGGAAAATGCCTCCCAGGGAGCTTCATGAAAGGAAGCCAGGAGAGAAAGCTAACAGATGACACTGTGTTCACCACATGCCTTTCTAGATGAGAGAGAAACCCTGACCCTGTTCACCATGTGCCTTCTCATATGATAGAGAAACCCTGAACTTCATCAACCTTCTTGAATGACGGTATCTGTCCCTGGATGTCTTAGATTGGACATTTCTATAGACTTGTTTTAATTGAGACATTTTCTTGGCCTTGGAACTGTAAACTAGAAACTTATTAAACTCCTCTTTTTAACAGTCATTCCATTTCTAGTATATTGCATTCCAGCAGCTAGCAAACTAGAACAGTGCACAGCTCAAAACTTTCACGCATAGCAAAAGTACATGCTCGAAAGAAGATGAGGGCAGACATTCCCCAAAGGAGAAGAAGCAGCAGTCTGGGGTTGGAATCCTTAAGGACTTGGAGGGGTCCTTCCCCCTCTGGCTATGCTAATAAGGGATTGATGAGTTGCCCTTTTCATTGATTCTTTTCAGGTGCTGACCTGAGTGAGGCTGGGTATGTGGGGGCTAGATAGGTGTGTGCAGCGCAGGGAAGTTTTTGTTTATGGGTTTTAGTGTCATTTTCCTCACCTTTTCCCCCTATCTAACTTACCTCATTCTTCTCTAAGATAATTTTATCCCTTAATCTTAAGGCGTGATGGAAGTAAGAAGTCAGTCTTCGTAACTGCTGACAGATGGGGCATTGCCCTTTCTTATAATGGAACTGGAATTCTGTGACTATCATCGCAAACAATTCTGGGAAGGTATGGGTTTTTACATCATTCTTTTTAAAAAAATTTTTATTTTTCAAATATTTTTATTGACAATTCTTCACACACATACAGTCCATATATGGTGTACAATCAGTGGCTCACAATATCATCACATAGTTATGTAATCATCACCATGATCATTTTTAGAACATTTGTATCACTCCAAAAAAATAAATAAATAAAAAGAAAAAAGAAAAAACACATCACATACCTCTTACCCCTCCTCTCAATGACCACTAGTATTTCAATCTATCCAGTTTATTTTACTCCTTATCCCCCCTTGTTCTAGTTTGCCAGCTGCTAGAATGCAATATATCAGAAACAGAATGGCTTTTATGAAAGGGGAATTTAATACATTGCCAGTTTACAGCTCTAGGACTGTGAAAATGTCCAAATTAAAGCAAGGCTATAGAAATATCCAATCCAAGGCATCCAGGGAAAGACGTCTTGATTCCAGAAGGCTGATGATGTTCAGAGTTTCTCTCTCAGCTGGGAAGGCACATGGTGAATATGGTGACATCTGCCAGATTTCTCTCTAGGCTTCTTATTTCATGAAGCTTCCTGGGAGGCATTTTCCTGCTTCATCTCCAAAGGTCTCTGGTGGCGTAGGCTCTCTGCTTCATCATGACTCTGCTCTGTTATTCTCCTGTCATTCTATCATAGCTCTGCAGCTCTTTCCTCATTCTCAGAAGGAGCCCTCTCCAAAATGTCTCCTCTTTCATAGGGTTCCAGTAAACTGATCAAGGCCCATGTGGAATGGGTGGAGACACATCTCCATCTAATCAAGTGTAACACCCACAATTGATTGAGTAACATCTCTGTGGAGATAACATAATCAAGTTTCCAACCTATAGTACTGAATAGGGATTAAGAGAAATGGTTCCTCCCACAAGATTGACCAGGATTAAAACATGGTTTTTCTAGGGTACCTGAATCCTTTCAAACTGGAACACCCCTATTATTTATTTATGTATTTTTTATCCATGTTTTTTTTAATCATCTGTCCATACCCTGGATAAAAGGAGCATCAGACCAAGGTTTTCACAATCTCATAGCTACTTTGTAAAAGTTATATCATTATACAATTGTCATCAATCATCAAGGCTACTGGAACACAGCTCAACAGTTTCCCTCTAGCCACTCCAATACACCATAGACTAAAAAGGATATTCATATAATGTACAAGAATAACCTCCAGGATAACCTCATGACTATGTTTGAAATCTCTCCATTACTGAAACTTTATTTTGTCTCATTTCACTCTTCCCACTTTTGGTTATGAAGCCTTTCTCAATCTCATAATGCCAGGCACTGGTTCATCTCAGGGGTTCTGACCCATGTTGCTAGAAAGATTTACATCCCTGGAAGTCATATTCCATATAGGGGGAGGGCAGTGAGTTCACTTGCAGAGTTGACTTAGAGAGAGAGAGGCCACATCTGAGCAACAAAAGAGGTTCTCTGTGGGTGACTCTTAAGCATAATTATCGTTAGGCTTAGGCAATTGTTTGTAGGAATAAGTTTCACAGGGGCAAACCCAAGTTGAGGGCTTAGCTTATTGAATTGGTTGTCCCTGCTCCTTATGAGAATATCAGGAATTCTCCAAATGGGGAGGTTGAATATCTCCTCCTTTCTCCCCAGATGCCCAAGGGGACTTTGCAAACACTTCTTTATTCACTGCCCAAATTTTCCTGGGATATATCAGGGCATCACACTAACCTGGACAAACCAACAAAATCTCAAGCCCTAGTCAAGATTTCATGTACTTATGGTGTTTGACTAAAATGACCATACAAGTTAAATTAGATAATGTGCTACCCAAAATATAAATTTTGCACCAAATAAACATCTCTCCATTGGTGTCACACAGAAGATGAAGTTTTAAAATATGGATGATATCATTTATCCTATATTCTTATCTTCCTAAGTCCTATCCAGATCAGCTTCATTCATATCCCTAGTCAAAGTCTGATCTCTTCCAACTTTTTAAACAGTTCCTGTATGAGGTAGTACTGACTGTCATAGCTTCAGAGCTCCAACTCTGAGTCTCAGATGTCACATAAATACCCAAAGTGTCTGGAAATGACCAAGTTATATACAAACAGTTCAGTATTTCAGAATTTAGAAATAGCAGTTACAACTCTTGAATACATGACTGCTCAAGAGTTTACAATCTAGGACCATTTACAATAGGCCCCAACCTGATAACCTATGCTTTCGACTTCAATCCTCTGAGTTTGTACATTATAATTAGTCCATATAAGTGAAGCATGATAACATTTGTCTTTTTGTTTCTGATATTTCATTTGACATACAGTCCTTGAGGTTCACTCACCTAGTTGCATGCCTTACAACTTTATTCCTTCTTATTCCTTAGAAGTCTCTTGTACGTATACACCATAGTTCCCCTTTTCATTCCTTACTCCTACCTTACTTCTATCTCCTGATGACCTGTGCTCTTAATTTCAACTCTGAAAGTTCACTCATTAATGACAGCTCATACTGTGTAATGAGATCATACAGTAACAGTCTTTTTGTTTCTGGCTAATTTCACTCAGCATAATGTCCTCAAGAGTCATCCATGTTTTATGCTTCATGACTTCATTCTGTCTTACACCTGCATAATATTCCATCATATGTGTATCCACAGCTTGCTTAGCCACCCATACGTTGATGGACATTTGGGCTGTTTCCATATCTTGGCAATCATAAATAATGCTGCTATAAATATCAATGTGAAAATGTCCTTTTGTGTCTTTACCTTCAGTTCCTCTGAATATACACCAAGTAATGGGATTGCAGGATCATATGGCAGTTCTCTACTTCACTTCCTGAGGGACCACCAAACAGCTTTCCAGAGCAGCTGCACCATTTTACATTCCCACCAACAGCAGATAAGTGTGCCTCTTTCTTCACATCCTTTCTAGCACTTGTCATTTTCTGCTTTTTTTTGTTTATAATGGCCATTACAGTGGGTATCAGATGATGTCTCATTGTGATTTTGATGTGCATTTTCCTAATAGCCTGTGAAGTGGAGCATCTTTTCATATGTCTTTTAGCCATTTGTATTTCTCTTCTGAGAGGTGTGTCTTCATGTCTATTGCCCATTTTTTAGGGTTCCTTGTCTTTTTGTTGTTGAGTTGAAGAATCTCTTTTTATGTTCTGGATACTAAACCCTTATCTGAAATGTGGTTTCCAAATATTTTCTTCCAATGTGTAGGCTGCATTTTTACTTTCCTAACAAAGATCTTTGATGTACAAAAGTGTTTAATTTTGAGTAAATCACATTTATCTATTTCTTTTTTCAATGCTCATGCTTTGGGTATAAGGTCTAGGAAACCACCTTCTATTACAAGTTTTATAAGATATTTCCCTACATTTTCTTCTAAAAGTGTTATAGTCTTAGTACTAATGTCTAGGTCTTTGATCCATTTTGAGTTAATTTTTGTATAGGGTGTGAGATATGGATCCTCTTCCATTCCTTTGCCTATGGATATCCAGTTCTCCAAATGCCATTTCTTGAAAAGGCTGTTCTGTCCCGTTTGGATTGGCTTGACTGCCTTATCAAAGATCAATTGTCTGTAGATGAGAGGGTCTATATCTGAACACTCTATTTGATTCCTTTGGCCAGTACACCTATGTTTATGCCATGCTGTTTTGACCACTATAACTTCACATTATGCTTTAAAGTCAGGTAGTGTGAGACCTCCCTCTTCATTTTTCTTTCTCAAGATATTTTTAGCTATATTCTTTCTCAAGATATAGTTAGCTCCCTGTACATCCAAATAAATTTGGTTATTGGTTTTTCTATTTCTGCAAAGTAAGTTGTTGGGCTTTTAATTAGCATTGCATTGAATCTATAAATCAATTTGGGTAGAACTGACATCTTAATAATAGTCTTCCAATCCATGAACATGGCATGCTCTTCCATTTATTTAGGTCTTCCATGATTTATTTAGCAGTTTCATGTAGTTTTCTGTGTATAATTCTTTTGTATCCTTAGTTAGATTTATTTCTAAATATTTTGTTCTTTTTGTTGCTATTGTAAATTGAATTTTTTTTGTGATTTCCTCTTCATATTGCTCACCACTTGTGTATAGAAACACTACTGTTTTTTGTACATTGATCTTGTACCCTGCCACTTTGCTTTACTCATTTATTAGCTGTAGTAGCACTGTTGTAGATTTTTCTGGATTTTTGACACTTGGTGTCATGTCGCCTACAAACAGTGAGAGTTTTATTTCTTCTTTTCCAGTTTGGATGTCTTTTATTTATTTTTCTTTTCAAATTGTTTCATCTAGAACTCACAGCACAAGGTTGAATAACAGTGGTGACAGTGGGCATCTTTGTCTTTTTTCTGATCTGAGAGGGAAAGCTTTCCCCATTAGGTATGATGTCAGCTATGGGTTGTTCATATATTCTTTTTTTATGTTGAGAAAGTTCCCTTCTATTCCTATTCTTCAAACTGCTTCCATCAAGAAAGGACATTGAATTTTGTCAAATGCCTTTTCTGCATCAATTGAAATGATCATGTGTTTTTCCCCCTTTGATTTGTTGATATGGTGCATTACATTAATTGATTGTTATGTTGAATCTGCCTTGCCAACCTGGAATAAATTTCACTTGATCATGGTGAATAATTCTTTTAATGTTCTGCTGGACTTAATTTGCATGCATTTTGTTGAGGATTTTTGTATTCATTAAGGAGATTGGTCCATAACTTTATTTTCTTGTAGTATCTTTGTCTGGCTTTATTGTTAGGAAGATGTTGACCTCATAGAATGACTTAGGTAGCTTTCCCTCTTCTTCATTTTTTTTGAAGAGTTCAAGCAGAATTGGTACTAATTCTTTCTTGAATGCTAGGTAGAATTCACATGTGAAGTCATCTGGTCTTGGACATTTCTTTTTGGAGAGCTTCTTTGATGACTGATTCAATCTCTTTACTTGTGATTGGTTTGTTGAAATTGTCTATTTCTTATTGAGTCAATGTTGGTTGTTCATACCTTCCTAGGGAGTTGTCCATTTCATCTAAGTTGTCTAGTTTATTAGTATATAGTTGCTCATAGTATGTACACATTAGCTCCTTTATTTCAGCAGGGTCAGTGGTTATGTCTCTTCTCCATTCTGATTTTATTTATTTGCATCCTCTCTCTTTTTATTTATTTTTTTGTCAGCCTAGCTATGGGTCCATCGATTTTATTGATTTTCTCAAAGAACCAACTTCTTGTTTTGTTGATTTTCTCAATTGTCTTCATGTTCTCAATTTCATTTATTTCTGCTCTAAGCATTGTTATTTCTTTCCTTTTGTTTGCTTTGTGTTTAGTTTGCTATTCTTTCTCTAGTTCTTCCAGTGAACAGTTAATTCCTCTAGTTTTGCTTTTTCTTCTTTTTAAAATATAGGCATTTAAGGTAATAAGTTTCCTTCTAAGTACTGCCTTTGCTGCTTCCCATAAATTTTGATATGTTGTGTTTTCATTTCCATCTGCCTTGAGATATTTACTGATTTATCTTGCAATTCCTTCCCTGGTCCACTTGTTGTTTAAGAGTGTGTTGTTAAGCATCCATATAATTGTGCATTTTCTGGTTCTCTGACTATTCTTGATTACCAACTTCATTCCCTTATGGTCCAAGGAAGTGTTTTGTATGATTTCAATCATTTTACATTTATGGAGATTTGCTTTGTGACCTAGCATGTGGTCTACCCTTGAGAATTATCCATGAGCACTTGAGAAAAATGTGTATCCTGCTGTTGTGGGGTATATGTTCTGTAAATGTCTGTTAAGTATAGTTCATTTATCATATTATTAAAAATCTCTGTTTCCTTGTTTATCCTCTGTCTAGGTGTTCTGTCCATTGATGAGACCGGGGAACTGAGGTCTCCAACTATTATTGTATTGGTGCCTGCCTCCCCCTTCAGTGTTGTCAGTGTTTGCCCCATGCATTTTGGAGTACTCTGTCTCAGTGCATAAATATTTATGATTGCTGTATCTTCTTGTTAAATTGTTCCTCTAGTTAATACATAGTGTTTTTCTTTGACTCTTTTAATATTTAACATTTGAAATCTAATTTGTCAGTTATTAGTATAGCTACTTGGTTCTTTTCTTAGTGTTGTTTGCATGAAATATTTTTTCCCAACCTTTCACTTTCAACTATTTTTGCCCTTTAGACAGCATATAGATGGGTCCTGTTTGTAAATCCATTCTGCCAGTCTATGTCTTTTGATTGGGGAGTTTAATCATTAACATTTAATGTTATTACTGTAAAGGCAGTACTTTATTCTACTATTTTCTCTTTTGAATTTTATAGGTCCTATCTAATTTCATTTTCTCTTTTTACCTGTACTGATGGTCTTCATTTCTATACTCTTCTCCAGACCTTTCTCTCTTTCCTTCTCCTATCAGTCTGTACTGTTCCATTTACTATTTCTTGCAGAGCTGGTCTCTCAGTCACAAATTCTCTCAGTGATTGTTTGAAGATATTTTATTCTCTTCCTCATTTTTGAAGAATGATTTTGCTGGGTATAGAATTCCTGGTTGGCATGTTTTCTCTTTTAGATTCTTCAGTATATCATCCTACTGCCTTCTCTTCTTCATGGTTTCTGGTGAGAAATCCACACACAGTCTTACCGAATTTCCCTTGTATATGATGGATTGCTTTTCTCTTGCTGTTTTCAAAATTCTTTCTTTTTGACCTTTAACAATCTTATTAGTGTCTTGGAGTATGTCTATTTGGATCTGTCCTGTTTGGGGTATACTGCACTTCTTGGATCCGTAATTTTATGTCTTTCATAAGAAATGGGAAATTTTCAGTGATTATTTCCTCCATTAGTCTTTCTCCTCCTTCTCTCCTTCTGGGACACCCACAACATGTATATTTGTGAACTTCATGTTGTCATTCAAGTCACTCTGCTCATATTTTTCCATTCTTTTCCATATATTTCCTGTAGGAAAATTTCCCTATAATTCCTTTTGTGTGTCAGTTTTCAAATGGCCAGTCCTTTAGCTAACTAACCCTTTCTTCTGCCTCTTCAAATCTACCATCGTAGGTTTCCAATTTTTAAATCTCTTCTTTTGTGACTTTCATTCCCATACATTCCATGATTTATTTTTTCAAATTTTCAAATTATTTTTTTTTGTTCACCCAACGCCTTCTTTATATCCTTCCTCACCTTGTTAATTTGATTTTTTGATGAGATTTTCCATGTTTGTTTAAACATCCTGAATTAGTTTTTCAACTCCCATATCTCATTTGAAGTGTTGATTTGTTCCATTGACTGGGCCATATCTTTGATTTTCCTGGTATGACTCATAATTTTTTGCTGGCATCTAGGTATTTGATTTCCTTAAATAATTCTTTCTGGAGGTTATTTACACTCGTTTACCTGAGATTTTCTTGCTGAATGGCTTTGTTATCTATCTGTTCTTTGACATTTAGTTCAACTTATTCTAGATCTCTAGCATAGCTTCTTCTAACTGATCAGAATTTTTCAGTTCTTGTTTTTCTGTTTCTTGCCCTGCCTATATGGAACCTTTTTTTTTTTTTTTTTTGAGGAGGTCCATTTTAAATATTATAGACCCCAGTCAGATTTTGCCAGACCAAAAGGTTCATGTCTAAGGAGGAAAGAGTAGCCAGCATCAAATTTCCCTGAGGGTGCGACCCAGCAGGTTGTCAGACTTTCCTACAAAACCTCTACACTCTGTACTTTTCTTATCCTGCCAAGTATGTGGTGCTTGTCTGCCTGTGGCTTCCCACCAGCTTAAAGTGATGTGGTGCCTTTAATTTCAGCAGACTTTCCCTGCCAGGGGTGTGGTTGAAGCAGGTAAGGTAGTAGGATGACTTTAATTGCTTCTGTTTTCCAATCCCTGGTGCCTGAATTCCTTGAAGCAGGGATTCTGCTTAAGTTTGGTCCCACTCCCTTTTTCTTGGGGAAGACACACCCTTTCGGGAATTAACACTGTTCACCTAACTAGTTACTTTGTCTCTCAGACAAGCTTAATTTCCTCCTTTCCTTGGGGCAGTGCTGGAGCCTGAGAGTGCTTCCATTCCTATCTATGGAGCTGTTTAAGGGGTAAAAAAAATCAAAAAAACCTTTTTTTCAGAATGGGACCCCTGCTCCTTAGGTTTGTTAATCAAGAGATTGAGTTGGTACATGGCTCTATGTATCTCCAGGCTCTAGGTGCCCCCTTTTCTTGGGGTCCAACTCTTTCCAGTATTTTGTGCTGTCCAACTAAAAATCCTCTGTGGTTTTTTGTTTGTTTGTTTGTTTCTGTCAGCCCTGCCTCCTCTCTGTTGGGGCAAAAACTACCAGCTCTTTTAGTGCTTATTCTGGGTTTTACTGTGCTGGGGCTTGTGTTCTATAGTCAAAATGTGTTAAATTTACAATTGGAGCTTGGTTGAGCTAAAGCCCTTGCTGTTAATAAATCTGTTTCTTTTCTCCTTGGGGAACGAGGGTCATGCCACTGGTGGTGGGGAGTGCTGGTCTCCATGGCTGGGGGAACTCACAGTTCTGTGTGGGGTCTCAGCTGTTCCATCTAATCCAGACTGGTGTTCACTGTGTGTCCGGTCGCTGATGCTCCCCGGCAGTTGTTCTGTACTGTTCCTGTCTATTTACTCTCTGCTTTGGAGGATGAACTTAACTCCATACCTCACTGTGCCACCATCTTGCCCCACTATTCTAGTTTGCTAGCGGCTGGAATGCAATATACCAGAAACTGAATGGCTTTTAAAAAGGGGAATTTAATGAGTTGCTAGTTTACAGTTCTAAATCTGAGAAAATGTCCCAATTAAAACAAGTCTATAGAAATGTCCAATCAAAGGCACCCAGGGAAAGACACCCTGGTTCAAGAAGGCCGATGAAGTTCAGGGTTTCTCTCTCAAGTGAGATGGCACATGGCAAACACAGTCAGGGCTTCTCTCTCAGCTGGAAGGGCACATGGCAAATACGGCGTCTTCTGCTAGCTTTCTCTCCTGGCTTCCTATTTCATGAAGCTCCCCGGGAGGCATCTTCCTTCTTCATCTCCAAAGGTCACTGGCTGTTGGACTCTCTGCTTCGTGGTGCGGCAGCATTCTCTGCCCTCTCTGCGTCTCTCATTCTCCAAAATGTTTCCTCTTTTATAGGACTTCAGAAACTAATCAAGACCCACTCAAATGGGTGGAGACATGTCATCCCCTAATCCAGTTTAACAACCATTCTTAACTAAATTTCATCAATCAGGGAGATGATCTCATTACTGTTTCAAACATACAGTATTGAATAGAGATTATTCTACCTTTATGAAATGGGATTTATATTAAAACATGGCTTTTCTTAGGGGGCATGCTTCCTTTCAAACCAGCACACCCACCTTTTTGCATTCTTGTTATAATGTGATCCCTTGGTTGTCTGTCAGTGTCTTACAAGAGCATATGTTGTGTACCGTGACTTATGCTGTTCCTGTCAAGGTGCAGCATTGTGAGAAAGAGAGAGATGCAAATCCAAAAAGCTATCTCCATTAAATGGAAGGAGAACTAAGCTAGCTCCATTAAACAGGAAAGGATGGCAAAGAATGGTACCTATCCTGGATGGCAGAAATTCAAATCAATCAAATGGAGGTCTTGGGACTCAGTGGACAGTCAAGTGGCCTGTCTTTAAGGGAGTTAATACACTGTGCTATTTTTGTGCTCTGATTAACATAAGTACAACAATCCTCTCTTAGTAATGCACACATTCCCCCATGGGCTGCTTGTAAGGGCTTCTAGGATTTATCTGTTTTGGAGGACAACACCTGCTAGTGAATTTACTTGGGATTGGAGAAGGGTTAAAGTGAAATTTGTTTGTTTGATTCTAATGGATAGTTCAGGTGAGAGATTATGGTGTACCCACTCTGCACAGGCCATCCCTGCAGTGCCAGTATTTATAGCTTACCCAATCCTGATGGTAGCTAGGAAGAGGATTGGGAACTGGACTGCTGTTTTATTCCAGTTTGGAATAACAGGTTGGGAAGTTGGAAGTTGAAACGCTTATTTCCACTTTTCAGCTTGAGCACTGGGGCCACATGCACTAAAGTGCATGTCCCTGACCAGTATAGGGGTAGGCTAGGGTAGGTTTAATGTCCACTAAGGAAGAATACTCCCTGATTGGGGCCTAGAGAGACAGCAAATGTTAGACTGCCTACTGGTCCAGATGATGCACTGCTGGCTGCTGTTGTGGCCACAAAGAGTTCTATTCATTCCAGGTGATCCACGCTCCACTGCATGCTGAAAGTCAGGGCCCCAGAGAGTTGCTGTTAGACTCAAACATGATGCCTCTATTTTTATCTCAGACCATTCCTGGCATTCCTGTTAGGTGGTCATAGAGTTTGATGCAAGCATTGAACAGTAAGTCTGAAGATAACAGAGTAGATTTGCCTCTTTCCCTTAGCCAATCCTGGCACAATCGGGCAGCACCCCCTTTGGAGTGACTTACATTAGTCCCGAGGAGAATTATTTTTCGAGGGGATTGAGAGAAACTGAGGGTGTGTTCCTTATCATATATGATTTTCCCTCCTACTTGATTCAGAGCATACCCAGCCTTCTGGAGAACACTGACCCAACCCTGCAAGGTACTGCCACCTAGTTGGTGCTGTAATTGGGTCTTCAAAAGGCCGTTTCCCAGTTTTATCAACCCAACTGCCTTTAGATGATGGGGAACATGCTAATACCAGAGAATCTCAATGAGTACAAGCCCATTCCCACACTTCATTTGCTGGTGGGGTCATTGATCTGAAGCAATGCTGGGTGGAATACCATGATGGTGAAGAAGGCATTCTGTAAGTGCATGGAATGTAGTTTTGGCAGAAGCATTGCACACAGGGAAGGGAAAACTGTATTTGGAGTATTTGTCTATTTTAGTTAGAACAAATCACTGCCCTTTCCATAATGGAAGTGGTCCAATGTAATAATCTTGCCACCAGGTGGCAGGCTGATCACCTCAGGGAATGATGCCATAATGGGGAATGAATGTGGGTCTCTGCTGCTGGCAGATTTGGTGCTCAGCAGTGACCATTGCCCGGTGGGCCTTGGTGGGTGAAAGTCGATGATGCTGAACCCATGCGTAATCCCCTTCTCTACACCAACCCCACTTTGCTCATGAGCCCATGGGACAATGATGGGAGTGGCTGGGAAAAGAGGAAGACTTTTATCCACAGAATGGGTCATCTTATCCATTTGACTGTTAAAATCTTGCTCTGCGGAATTCACCTCTGGGGAACATTCACATGGGACACAAACATCATGTTTTTTGCCCAGTCCCAAAGCTCTATACACATGCTTCTTACACAGAATCTTTGTCACCAGTGTTCCAATTGGGCTCCTTCTAACTCCCTGACCAACCAGCCAAACCATTATCAACAGTCCATGACTCAACATGCAAACGCCCCTCTGGCCAGCTCTCCTTCCAAGCAAAATGAGCAACCAGGTGAACTGCTAGAAGTTCTGCCAACTGGCAGGATTTCTCCTCATCACTGTCCTTTTGTCCTTTAAGGACATCCCAGAAAGTGGCTGTAGTGCTGCAGCTGTCCACTTCTAGGTAGTCCCTGCATATCATGCAGAACCATCTGTGAACCAGGCCTGAGTTTTCTCTTCCTCAGTCAATTGTATGTAAGAACTCTCCGAGAGTTCTGTCTCCACTGATTTTTAAATTTCTTCTACTGTGCCTTTCATTCCCACAAATTCTGCCAGTTATTTTTTCAAGCTTTCACGTCCTTCTGTAAGGATACCCTGTGTGTCTTCCTTATTTCTTTCCTCTCTTTTGCCATGCCACATTTTCCTTCAATTTGTTGCTTTGATTGAGACTTGTTTGAGCATGTCTCTCAGCTGAGGGGTTAGTCTGTTCCTTCGGCTGGGCCATATCTCTGTGTTTCCTAGTATGAGTCGTGGTTTTTTGTTGTTGTTTAGGCATCTGATTTTTTTTGATAAGTTTATTCTGAAGGCCGTTTTCACTCTTTTACCTAGTGCCTTCTTGTTGGTTGTCTTTGTTCTCTACCTGTTCATTTCTCTCCTGGTCTGTTGCCTGATCAGTGCCTCCTACACACCCCCAAAATCAGGTGCCCATGGCAGCCTGCCTTAGGGTAGGAGGGATCACTGGGTGTCACAGCAAGGTCTTTGCGTGTGATATGCAAAGTCTGCTCTCTCCCAATGGTGCCATTTTTCACTGGCCGGCCAGACCCAGCTTTTCTCTAAGGCGCTGCTCTCATAGTTGGGTCATCCATATTTCCAAGCCCAAACAGGGGCAGGTTCTCATGCCGGGGGCCTAGCCCACCTCCAGGGACACTGAAATGATGTCTGGATAATGTGTAGAGTCCTTTGTGCCGTTGCACTTTCCAGTCTGCCCAGCAGGTGGCACTGTTTGGTAACTTTATCACACTCAGAAGCCGTTTGCCTCTGATTCCAGGCTGCCTGTGGCTGCGCGGGCTGAATTTGCAGGGTTCCTTTGCCCTCACATGGTTCACCACACTCTGGCTCAGTTTGGGTCTGTGTCCCCCACTTTATTTGTGGCAGAGGACACCCTCAGCTTCAGGGCTGGAAAAACAGTATCTGTCCACATTTTCTCATCTTGTCCCTCAGTGACCTGGGCCTTGAAATAAAATATCTTCTCTGTCCCCTGGGTCTCCAAATAGTGGGGTCTGTCTTACCACTGGGAAAGAGTTTACATTCTGTGTCTGCAATGGGAGGGATCCTGGCTGCTTAACTTTTATATTAATGCATCAGTAGATAGTAGTCTGTCCGTTCTTTTCTGTGGATTGCATAGGATTATCTTTTATTAGATTGTGATAATATGCCTCTCAAGACCTTTTCAATAATGGTTTGATCCATTAATTCCTTTCAAAATAAAGAATCTTGCATCAATGGATAACTTTGTAGAGTTCGTTTTCCCATAAATATAATAATATCTAAATGGTAATATGTTATTTATTCAATTTTTAAATTTTAAAATATTGGCAAGCATGACTTCTGTTTCCAACAGTGAGAGAAAGTGTAAATGTTCTCACAAATTTGTCAATCATTTGGAGTCAAATTTTTTCCTCATATCCATTTTAAAAAACAAAGATCTATGTGTACTTTTTCCCATGAATTGCCTTTTCACATCTTTTTCCAGTTTTCTACTGTATTATTGCTATTTTACTTATTGATTTGTAAGATTTCTCTCTATATAAGAGCAAACTGTTTTTTCATATATAAATTGACATATACACTGCATACTGTTTTCCATTTTATATTCCTCTATTCACTTAACTTATTTTATTTCTTTTTGTAAATATATCTCTCTTGTGTACATATATTGACCAACCTGTTATTTGGCTTTTGAATATTGGATCTTGCCTAGAAATGTCTCTTTTTATGAAATACTGATAAGTGTATGTAAAACTTTTTCTTAAAACACTATTTTAGTTTTAAGATAGCTAAAACTGAGACCAAGGGGACTAGAGGTGTGACACCCTATAGAGAAAAGGTACACTGATGCTATGTTTTGATTAATGTCATCAACAAACTTTGAAGATGAAAAGTTTCAGACGATTCATTACTTTTTATTTACTTATTTAATTTTTTTTCCCTGATGGGCAGGCTCTGGGAATTGAACCCAGGTCTCCAGCATGGCAGGCAAGAATTCTGCCACTGGGCCACCATTGCCTGTCCCACTACTTTTTATTTTTAATATCTGCCTTTTCATGTGTGAGCTTCAAAATCAGCAAAAAAAAAAATAGAAAAAGGAAGATTATAGGTTTCAGTGGAGAATCCCTAGTAGATGGTGAAAATGATTCTTCTAGTGGTCCTACTTTAAGGAAATGACCTTTTTCACCACTCAATGTGTTACCAGACATTCCGAGCTCATTCCACAATATAATTTACTAAAGATTTTTACCTTAGATGCTGAAAGTGGTATCTTGCAAGAACAATCTGTGAGGGAAATATTTGCCTGCTTGCCAGGCGGTATAAGTATAAAATCATTGAATATAAAGTGATCAAAACTTAAAGTAGTATAACCTGTTGTCATGGTCAACTTCATGTGTCAACTTGGCCAGGTGGTGGTACCCATATGTCTGGTTGGGCAAGTGCCGGCCTGCCTGTTGCAATGAGGACCTTTCATAGAATTAAATCATGATCATACCAGCTACATTCACAGCTGATTGCATTTGTAATCAGTCAAGGGGAGTGTCTTCTGCAATAAGTGATGCTCAATCTAATCACTGGAAGGCTTTTAAGGAGGATTCAGAAGAGACAGGCTCTTCCTGCTTCTGCTGGTGAGCCTCTCCTGTGGAGTTCGTCCAGACCCTCCATTGGAATCATCAGCTTCACGGCCTGCCCTGCAGATTTTAAACTCTATGTTCCCACAGTTACATGAGAAACTTTCATAAATTTTATATCTATGGATATTTCCTGCTGATTCTGTTTCTCTAGAGAACCCTAATTAATACAACTTGGTACTAGAAGTGGGGTGGTTCTTAAGAAACTGAATATTAAAAACTGGTTTTTACAATTGGTTTTCTACTCTGATTAGACTCAAAGGTACTAAGGACCCTAATTTCCATAAACAGAATGATGCTGTCAATCCATGGAGTGAGTTGGCAAAAGAGATAGTCAAAATATCACCATTTGATTCTTCTAATGTTTCACTTGTACGAAGCCAGGCTCTGATTCCTTTATGGAGTTTTGTGGGAATAGGAGACATAGAGATGTTGACTGATTGTTGTTAGACACACTGTATACATTAACGAGGGATGGGCTTGAGGATTCAAATGAGAAGCTTATGCACCATCTGACAGACGTAGACATTTCTGTGAGTATCCTGAAGGAAAATCTTATTTCCTGTAGCTGTAGACTTGAGATCTCTTAAAATCAGACTCAGAATCTTATTGTTAGAGTAATAACTTTACAGTGTAAACTGAAATCTCAATCTTGTATGGTGTCTGCCATTAAAGTGAGGGCAGTGATTGGAAAGGAATGGACCCTGAAAAATGGGATGGCGACATATGGATTCATAATGTCGGTGGAGAAGTTGAAACCCTAGGTCATGCTGAGTCTTCTCTAGATAACCCTGTAATAGTCTGCCCTGAGGACATAGCCACCCCACTTCCAGTCTACCCTGAGAAGTTGGCCACCCAACCTCCACCTGAAGGGATTAGCCATAGAATGATTAATCATGTTTCACCAGATGAAACTGCAAATGAATGCCCCGAAGCAAATGGTGTGGAAGATAACTTCTAATTATTTTCATGACCCCACACCTCCACCCCTCATTTCTTCCAGACCTATAACTAGACTAAAATAACAATAAGCCCCAAAGGTGAGGTACAAAGTATCACCCATGAGGAGGTATGTTATACTCCAAAAGAACTGTGTGTTTCCAAATTTATGTAGACAAAAATCAGGGGAATATGTGTGGCAATGGGTTTTAAAGGTGTGAGATAATGGTGGGAAAAATATATGCTGGATCAGGCTGAATTTATTTATGGGCCCAAAAAGCAGAGATTCTGCATTCAATGTTATAGCTCAAGGGGTTAGAAATGTCATTAAGAGTTTGTTTGGATGGTTGGCTGAAATATGGATCAAAAGGTGGCCAACATTACCTGAGGTTGAAGTGCTAGAACTGCCCTGGTATAATGTAGATGAGGGGATCCAGAGGCTTAGAGAGATTGGAATGTTAGAGTGGATTTATCATGCAAAGCCTGCTCTTACACCCCAGGAATGTCTGGAGGATTCACCTTTTACCAAAACTGTGAGAAATAAATTTGTGAGACTAGCGCCATATCCCTGAAGAGCTCTGTGGTTGCACTTCTCTGTAGATCAGATATTACTGTGGAAACAGCTGTCACTGAGCTGGAATCCTTAAACACAATGAGGATGACTGGATACTGAGTTGGCAGAAGCCAGGTGGCAGCACTTAACAGCCAAAGACAAGGTGGAAGTGGCTATCATAATAGACAGCAGACACAAAGCAGGAATCAAAATAATCTGACTCGCAGAGACTTGTGGCATTGGCTAATAGATCATGGGGTTCCTAGAAATACAATAGAAGGGCAGTCTACTAAATTCGTTTGAGCTGTATAAACAAGAGTTCTAGGTCAAGTGAACAGAAGTCGAACATGAATTACAAAACAGAGAGTCACGGCCCTTTAATCAATTTCCAGACATGAGACAGTTTACAGACCAAGAGCCCCTTGAATGAAGGGGAGGCCAGGTTCCTTTGGGGGAGAACCCTGTTACACTGCCACAAATTTATACTGTTAATCTTCCTCCAAGCCTTCCCCAAGGAGACCAACAGCCTTTTACTAGGGGAACTGTGCATTGGGGAAAAGAAAATGATCAGATACCTCAGGGATTATTAGACACTGGTTCAGACATGACTTTAATTTCAGGGGACCGAAAACATCACTCTGGTCCACCAGTCAGAGTGGGGGCTTGTGAAGATCATGCATGGGCTCAGGAACATGGAGTTCTCCTCACCAAGGCTGACCTGGTTATAGCCATTGATGAGTGCCCAATCTGCAAGCAGCAGAGACCCACACTCAGATTCTGATATGGCACCATTTCTTGAGGTGACCAGCTGGCTACATGGTGGCAGGTTGATTACACTGGACCATTTTTCATGGAAGGGACAGCAATTTGCTTCAACTGGAAGAAACATGTACTCTGGATATGGGGTTTGCTTTCCTTGCACATAATGCTTCTGCCAAAACTACCATCTGTGGGCTTTCAGAATGCCTTATCCATCATCATGGTATTCCACACAGCATTGCTTCTGATCAAGGAACACACTTTACAGAAAATGAAGTGCAGGAATGGGCACATGCTCATGGAATTCTCTGGTCTTACCATGCTCCCCATCATACAGAAGCAGCTGGATTGATAGAACAGTGGAATAGCCTTTTGAAAGCTAAATTACGGTGCCAACTAGGTGGCAATACCTTGAAGGGCTGGGGTAATGTTCTCCAGGAAGCTGTGTATGCTCTGAATCAGCATCCCCTGTATGGTGCTGTTTCTCCCATAGCCAGGATCCCTGGGTCCAGGAACCAAGGGGTGGAAATGGGAGTGGCACCACTCACTATTACCCCTAGTGATCCACTAGGAAAATTTTTACTTTCTGTCCCTGTGACCCTGAGCTCTGCTGGTCTACAGGTTTTAGTTCCAGAGGGGGAATGATTCCACCAGGAGAAACAACAACGATTCCATTGAACTGGAATCTAAGGCTGCCACCTGGTCACTTTGGGCTACTCATGCCCCTGGACCAACAAGCCAAGAAGAGGATTACATTATTGTCTGGGGTGATTGACACTGGCTATCAGGGGGACATAGGACTAGAAGTACACAATGGAAATAAAGAAGAGTTTTCCTGGAATATAGAAGATCTCTTAGGGCGTCTTTTAGTACTACCATGCCCTGTGATTGAAATCAATGGAAAACTACAACAACCCAATCCAAGTAGGACTACCAGTGGCTCTGAAACTTCAGGAATGAAGGTTTGGGTCACCCCACCAGGCAAAGAACCATGGCCAGCTGAAGTGCTTGCTGAGAGTAAAGGGAGCATGGAATGGGTAGTGGAAGAAGGTAGTGATAAATATGAACTACCACCATGTGATCAGTTACAGAAACAAGAACTGTAATGCTGTTTTGTTCATGTTGTAGTATATAAGCTCTAAGATATCAAGTTAGTTTAAGAATGTATATTACCCAAGGACTTGCACCCTATTCTGGGGAGATTTACCAGTTGTACATGGGATGTTGAATATTGTTAGGTGAGTAAAAAAATGCGTCTTTATTGTTTCCTATTTAGAAATTAAGTATAGTTTAAGGTGATGTGTATAGCTGCCAAGTTGACAAGGGATGCACTGTCATGGTCAGTTCCATGTGTCAACTTGGTCAGGTGGTGGTACCCATTCGTCTGGTTGGGCAAGTGTTGGCCTGTCTGTTGCTATGAAGACATTTCATAGAATTAAGTCATGATCACATGAGCTGCATCCATAGCTGATTCATTTGTAAACAGCCAAGTGGAGTATCTTCTGCAATCAGTGATGCTTAATCTAATCACTTTTAAGGAGGATTCAGAAGAGACAGGCTCTTTTCCTGCTTCAGCCAGCCAGCCTCTCCTGTGGAGTTCCTCCAGATCCTTTGTCAGAGTCGTCAGCTTTATAGCCTGCCCTACGGATTTTGGATTCTACATTTCCACGGTTACATAAGACACTGTTATAAATTTTATATCTATGGATATTTCCTGCTGATTCTGTTTCTCTAGAGAACCCTAGCTAATGCACCTGTCTTTAACACCAATATTTGTATATTCATGTGTAACATGGACCCTTTATAGGATTAATTAAGATTCCACCAGGTGTGTAGCTAAATTCAGGGAAAAATAAAGTATTGAGTGGTGATCATGAAGAATAGGAAGGAATCAGAGAATTTTTTATAAAATACTAATTGTGAAATTATAATTCCTTTTTATTATGGAAATAAATTAAGCAACATATACTCACATAAATCTAGGCAACTAAGAACATGAGATTGAGTAGCTTTTTAATGAAGAGCTATCCAATGGCCTGGTCTGTCTTCATGGCTTTTCTAAATTGTTAAAAGCCAACCTCCTGTAAGAATAAGAATTATTTATATTTCCAGTTCATTAATGAAAACAAGAATATAATTTGTAATTCTAAAAGCATCAAGATAAATTAAATTGCATTTTCTGAGAGTACAATATGTAACATATTGGTAGCTCTGCCTGAAAATGAGCTTTGGCCGAGTACATAATAATATCTTTGAGCTGGACAATAGAATAGATAAATCATTCACTATTTATCTTATTTGAGAAAGAAACCCATTCAACAGTTCTCAAGCATTGCTTTAGCTACATTATGTTATGGGATAAATAAAGGACAAGTGCTGAATATTATTAATTTCAAATCAATTTTCTTAAGACCTATGGTGACAACTTTCCTACCTGTACTTAACATTTGTTGTTCGATGGAGTGAATATTTTCCTGAGAGAAAGGAGACCTGTGTGTTATACAGCTGACACTATAACCAAATGATATTTAGCAACTCAACCCTCCTATGCTGTAGAGATGTACATTGAAAAAATGCATTGAAACTAAGGACTCTATGCATTTATCTCTAATCCTAAAAACCTGAGATAAAAATACATAAATTAATTTATTGAGATTTTAATATCTCTAATGAAGGCACTACTGATACTGTGAAAAAAACACTCAGAAATTTAAGTTAGACAGCAGGTAGTTTAAAATCTATTACAGCTATTTACAAGATGTGGGATCTTAAGCACACCACCTAATCTCAACGGATCTTTTACTTAAAATGAGGACAATGTCAAACATTTCACAGAGTTATTACGGATATTTAATAAAATGGAGTGTGAAGGTATTTGGCATAATATCTATTATATACTTGATGCTCAGTAAATATTACCTATCTGCCTTTCTCCTTATCAGGTCTTCATACTTCTCTCCCAATCATCTTATTTTCTTTTATTCTCTATCTTGGTACATGACCCATTTTCTATTTCATCAGCCTATCCTACAATCAGTGACAATCATTATCACTTCCTCCCTCTGCCACACCTCCTAGGGCCAACTTCAATGCTATCACGTCCATTCAAATATGTCCTGTCATGTTGGCCCCACTGCTACTGCCACATTAATTTCCTTGTGAGCTTAGCAAGTTCCACTATTACTATTCAAATTCAAATACATCTCATCTTATTGGCTTCCTAAACTGTAAAATCATATAATTTTTCTGTTTAAACCCCATTGGAACTTCTCTAGTCAATCCACATATCAGATACCTGTAAATTCACAGGAATCTTCTGGGTATCGTGTCTATGGATTCCCATATCCACTGTGGAGCTCTGACATCCTCCCCTTCTTTATGCTTATTATTCACATTAAAATGCCAGTCCCATAGGTGTTTGCTTTCCCTTGTATTAAAATTATGTGTCAATTGTTGGACATCTAGCCCAGAATGATTTCCCTACTCCTACTGAGACTCTAACAAGCAAACCAAAATGGTGGACACTCTTCTCTAGTAGAAGGGTAATTACAAGAATGATGAGAATACCATTTTTGACATTGACATAGAATACCATCATTGGACAAATCAGGACGTTTTCAAAAGAAAGGAAGCTTTAGAGGTATTGAAAATGGCGGAAGAACTAGTCATTCAAAGAATGAGTGTGTGGGTGGGTTAGATTCCAGGAAAATAAATAGGATGTGAAAAACAGCATCTCATGTTTGGGAACTGTAGTTGGTTGGCTGCAAAGCGACAGTGTTGTAGAAGGTAAAATAGAGCATGGACCAATAACCTGGTGTTCACAGGCTGTTGGGTTTGAATATAATCCCCAAACCAAAATGTTATCAGGGTGACAGTGAAAATTTTAAGGAGAATCATGTAAAGATTTTTATTTTAGATAAGTCATTATTGCAGTAGCATGTGTACAACAGCTAGACAGTGGATTCATAGATCACATCTGATGTTCCTTACCTGTGGATTCCTTTTTGCCCACTGGGATATAAGTCAGTTAGAGGTCGCCAGAAAGCTACCATTTCTCATATTAAGCAGATGTATGGAAACAAGTTCACAATTATCGAATATTCAACCTCCTTGGGGAAATCAACTCACGTATTTGCATGTGTGGGTCAAACTGCTCTATATGAGGCACTAGAAGATGAAACAATAGGACTCTTATCCTGGGCTTTTTCTTCCAGTTCTCAAACTAGTGACAAGAAGTTGTGACCCAGAGGAAAAATTAGACCTAAAATTGGAGCTCTTATAGGAGAAGGTCCGCGTGAATTTGATGCCATGTAGGACACTAAAGTGAATGCATTTCAAAGAAAAATGTACAGATTCAGTGAGGAAAAGGTTCAGTTACTTGTGGGATTGTCTTGGATGGTCTGGTTAAAGCAAACTAGACATGGGCCATCCATTCTTGAAAATTTAGCAGATAAATTTATGGAGGAAGGCACATATGACTGCTCATTTTTAAAACTGTCAGGATGTGTTTAGCTCTCAAGTTTCCCTCGGTATGAATCCTATCAAAATAAGTGAATTGGCAATTCAAAAACGATTGACTATTCGTGGGAAAGAAGGTGAGGTTGGCTCCTATGACTGTGTGCTGTAAGTCAGTGAGAGAATAGAATATGTGTTCAGTGATCATCCACTAATTCATTTCCAGTATATCTGAGACTGTGTAAGAAACAGGACACTGCATGATTTCACACTTGTGGAATATTGCAAGATCAAGAAATGTACAAACAAGAAATGATTGGTATAAATGCTGCCATAAGTCAAATACATTTAATCTTCTTTTTCCTTTACCACCCAAGAAAACAGATATTATTTCTCATGTCTGAGAAAATAATTAATCTTTCCAAATTGTCTAAATTAAGGGAAATAAACAACACAGAAGCAGCTGTGGGTTGGTCTCTTTCATAGTACAAAACTCCTTTGTAAAACCATCTTAAGCTCAGAAATATCAGGAAAATGATCATATTTGGAATGAATCACTAGAATTTGATATTAATATTTGTGACCTCATAAGGATGGTGCAATTGTGTTTTGCTGTCTATGTAGTTTTGGATAAAGTGTAAACAAAAAATTCAACAGAACTATTAATCCATTTAATATCAGAACATAATGAAAGCCGGAAAAATACATTATCCTGTAGATGGATAAATATGATGACTTTCTACCTTAAAGACAGCTGAGATCTGGAGTATAATATTGTACAGCTACTCTTAATCTTCTGACAAACTTGAAGAAATGTTGAATCCAATCAGAGCTGTTCAAACAAATCCAAATATTGAAAATGCAAAATCTTTGCATATTAAATTCCCAGATAATGAAAAACAACCTTATTATTACCCTCCTTTTGATAAGATTATTGAAAGGGTGGCTGAGAATGCTTGCAGTCAAAGTGTTCATATCAAGTTGAGGTAGAAAAGAGTTTCTTGCTGTTCTGCAATAAATCTTGGACAGGGATCCCTTATCTCAACTGCATGAGAATGAAATGGATCTTATTTGGACTTTGTGACAAGACTGAAGAGAGAATTTTCTACAGTCACTACCAAAATTACTGCTGTCCATCAAGTGGAATAAACTTGACTATGTCACTTAGCCTCAGGCACTTCTTTAGATATGGTCTAAATTTCCCTTGCCCCCCAACCAACCCCCAACGCCAGGAGCCCTGGAGCTTGACAATTAATGACAATAACAAAAACAACCATCAGACTATATAACACAAACAATGAAAACTAATGTAGACTATGAATCCTGGGTAGTAGTACAATTATAATAATATTTCCTCATCAATTGTAAAATAAAGTAGCACATTAATGTAATTGTTTAAAATGGGGCAGTGAGTATTTGGGAATTCTGTATTTTCTTCACAATCTTTCTGTATACTTACACCTTTTTCTAACTGAAAAAACTTTTAACAAAAAATTAATAGAAAATTTCATGTGTTTGGAAACTAAATGACACATGCTGATAGAGAGAGCAGATGCCTAGACATGGATGCTTGGAGATGTAGAGCCCAGCAGATGTCATCATGTGTCTTCCCATGAGATGCTAAGGAAGCCAGAACCCAGAGTTGTGTCCTAGAGGAGCTAATTGAAGGCTCACAGATTCTTAGAGAGGAAACCACTGGCATGAGAATCTGGAAGCAATGGAATCAGGAACAGGGACCAGCAGATGCCAGCTGCGTGCCTTCCCGATTGACAGACAATGTCCTTTTCTCAATTAAGGTATCTTTCTTTGGATGTCTTAGTTTGGACATTTCTATGGCCTTAGATCTGTAAATCTGTAACTTAACAAATTCCCTTTTTCAAACCCATTCTTTTCCTGGAATATTGTATTGCACAGCATTTAGCAAACCAATACAGACATGAATGACAGCATGAGGTATACCAACACACACATCCTGCACATCCCAGAAGGAGAAGAAAATGGAAAGGGGGCAAAATGAATCTTTGAAGAAGAACTGGCAGAAATTTCCCAACTCTTATAAGAGACATAAATGTACATGTCAAAGAATGCAATATACTCCAAACAGAATAAAACCTAATAGATCCAATCTATGGCACATAATATTTGGAATGTTTACTTTCAAAAATAAAGAGACAATTCTTGAAGTAAGAAGAAGAAAATTAATTAGTCCCTTACAAGGGAAACTCAGTAAGACTATGGGTCAATTTCTCACCAGAAACCATGGGGGCAAAATGCAGTAATATGATATATTTAAAGTACTGGAGGAGATTAAAAACACTGGCCCCAAATTCCTCATTGGGCAAAACTGAAGGAGAATTTAAATCATTCACATAAAAACAGAAACTGCGAGAGTACATTACCAGAAGACCTACCCTATAAGAATTGTTAAAGGGAGTTCATTAAGACTTTTTTTTTTTTTTTTTTTTAAGGGAGGAAGGGAAGGAAAGACAGAGAGAAGGAAGGATGGAAGGAAGGAAGGGAGGAAGAAAGGGAAACATCTTTAAACATTTTCTTGTTTTATTATATTTTGTTTGTTTGTTTGTTTTTTACATGGGCTGGGGCCGGGAATCGAACCGGGGTCCTCCGGCATGGCAGGCAAGCACTCTTGCCCGCTGAGCCACCGCGGCCCGCCCTCATTAAGACTTTTAGGTAGAAAGGAGGAGAACACAGAGATTGGCTTGAAGCAGTGTGAGGAAGTGAAGCTCTTCACTAAAGTTAACCAAGTGGGTAAATGTAAAATCCAATAGTACTGTAGCTTCAATATTTAATTCTACTCTTTAATTCTTATAAGACCTAGACTGCAATTGAATAAATGATTGTCATATTTCCTGGCAATTGAATCACAAAATATAAAGAGGTAATGTGGGACAAAAACAACATGAAGAGGGAATATAGAGGGACATAAGAACAGAGATTGTGTGTGCTATTGAAGTTGTTCAAATTAGTTGATGATAAACTCAGATTTTCTAATACAAACCCCAGGATAATCACAAAGAAATATTTAAAAAATAACAGAAATGGAAATGAGAAAGGTCTCTATCAGATATTATCACAATAAATAAACTGTACAGAAAAGAAGGCTGAAATAAAGAAAAAGAGGGAAAAAAGATAGAAGTCATATAAAAACCAAAGAACAAAATGGTAGAAATAAGTACTGCCTTTAGAGCAATGACACAGAATGTTAATGGATTACACTTCCCAGTCAAAAGGCACAGACTGGAAAAATGGATAAAAAGCTTCATCATATGTTGTTTACAAGAGACTTACCTTAGACAACACACACAAGAAGTTTGAAAGTGAAAGGATGGAAAAAGATAATCCATGCAATTAGTAACCAAAAGACAGCTGGGGTATTTATACTCATATTGAACAAAATAGTACTTAAGATGAAAGCTGTCAGAAGAGAGAAAGAAGGACACTACATATTAATAGAAGTATCAATCCACCAAGAAGAAATAACAATCTTAAATATTTATGCAACTAATCATGGTGGCCGAAAACACATGAGGCAAAAACTGGCAGAAACTGAAGGCAGAAGCAGACACCAAAAGAATAGTAGTTGGAGACTTCGATACACCTATTTTATCAATCCTAGACTATCTATACAGAAGATCAATAAGGAAATGGAGAACTTGAATAATGTGATTAATGAAGTAGACCTAAGAGATATATAGAGAACAGTTCAAACCAAAACTGCAGCATACTCATTCTTCTCAGGTGTGCATGGATCATTCTCCAAGATAGACCAGATATTGGCTCACAGGATAAATCTCAATAAATTTTAGAAGACTGAAATTACATAAAGTGTATCCTCTAACCAAAATGGTATGAAGATGGAAATCAAGAACTATAGAGAACTAGAAATTTCATAAAATATATAGAAGTTAAAATAACACACTCCTTAACAATGAGTGGTTCAAAGAAGATATGACAAGGGAAATCAGTAAATAACTTGAGATGAATGAAAATGAGCACACAACCTATTAAAACTTATAAATTTCAGTAAAGGTTGTGCTAAGAAAGAAGTTTATAGCAATAAATGCTTATGTTAAAAGATAAGAAAAAGCTAAAATCAAAGACTTGACTTTACATATAGAGGAGAGCAAACTAAACTCAAAGCAAGCAAAGGAAAAGAAGTAATAAAGATTCAATGGAAATAAATGAAATAGAGAATTAAAGAAAGAGCATAATAACCACACCAAATGTTAATTCTTTGAAAATAAAAACAATTTGGCAAATCTTTAGCTAAACTGACAAGAAAAAAAAAGAGAGGACACAGATAAATAAAATCATACATTAGAGCTGGGACATTCCTACTGCCTCACGGTAATGAGACTCAGAGGAGGAGAGTATGAGCAACCACATGCCAACAAATTTGAAAACCAACATGAAATAGAAAAACTCCTAGAAACGCACAGACAACTTCAATTGACTCTAGAATAAATAGGAAATCTCAATGGACCAGTTACAGAAAAAGAAATTGGATCAACCATCAAAAACCTTCCAACAGAAAAAAAAGGCCTGGACCAGTATCTTCATAGGTGAATTCCTCCTCACACTGCACAAAGAATTAATACCCAGCTTCTCAAACTCTTCCAAAAAATATAGAGGATAGGACACTATGGAACTCATGCTATTAGGTCAATATCACTCTGTTATGAAAGCCAGATAAATATACTACAACAAAACAAAATTGCAGATGAATTTCTTTTATGAACATAGTGCACAAGTCTTCACCAAAACACCAGGAAATTTAACCCAACAGCACATTAAGAGAATTACACAACCTGATCAGGTGAGTTTTATCCCAGGTATGCCAGGGTAGTTCAGCATAAGATAATCAATTAATGCAATAAACCACATTAATAGAATAAAAGGAAAAAACCAGAGGATCATCTCAATTGATACAGAAAAGGCATTCGACAAATTTCAGGATTCTTTTCTTGATAAAAAACACTCAGAGAAATAGAAATAGAAGGAAATGTTTTCAATATGATAAAAGGGCATATATGAAAAAGCCATGGCGAACATCACTCTCAGTGGAAAGATTGGCAGCTTTCCCTTTAAGATTTGGAGCAAGGGAAGGATACCCACTGTCACCACTGTTTTTCAACATTGTGCTGGAAGTTCTAACCAGCGTAGTTAGGCAAAAATCAATAAACAAGTAAATAAATAAATAAAAGGCATCACAGTTGGGAAAGAAGAACTAAAACTTTCACTATTTTCATATGATATGATGCTGTATAAAGAAAGGCCTGAAAAAATCTACAGAAAGCTGTTTAGTATTAACCAACATTTTCTGAAAAGTGGCAGGGTTTGAGATCAACATGCAAAAATCAGTATTGTTTCTATACACTAGTAATGAGCAATATGAGGATAAAATCAAGAAAAAATCCATTTCTAATAGCAACTATAAGAATGAAACATCTACAAATAAATCTATCCTAAGATGTTATATATGTACATATAGAAAACTACAAAACTTTGCTAAAAGAATTTAATGAAAACTACTGTATTGTAAAGAATATGCTCATGGATTGGAAGACTAAATATCACTAAGATGTCAATCTACATAAATTATTTATAGATTAAATACTGTCCCAAATCAAAACTCCAACGAACTTCTTTGCAGAAATTTAAAAAAGCCAATTACCAAATTTATTTGGAAATGTAAGGACCCCAAATAGCTAAATAACCTCTTGTAAAAGGAGACAGAAGTTGGAGGACTCAAAAACTTAGAAAGCTCGAGTACTCCAAAGAGCATAGTACTGACACAATGACAGATACATAGAAAAATGAAATCAAATTGAGAGTTCAGGAATTGACCCTCACATCTTTTGCCAATTTATATTTGATAAGGTTGCCAAGTTCTCTCTATTGAGAAAGAAAAATCTCTTTAACAAATGGTGCTGGGAGAAATGGATATCTATACGCAAATGAATGAATCAGGAAACCTGCCTCACATCATGTGCAAAAATCAAATCAAAATAGATCAAAGATATAAATGTTAAAGATGGACTATAAAACTCCTTGAAGAAAACATAGGGAAGCATCTTCAGTGTCTTATGTTAGGTGATATTTTCTTAGAATTTACAACCAGAGCACAAGCAATGAAAATAGATAAATGAGCCCTTAACAAAATAAAAACTTTGTCTTGAAGGACTTCATCGTGACAGTGAAAAGACAACCTACTTAATGGGAAAAAAACTATTTGAAAACAGCATATCCAATAAGGGTTTAATATCCAGAATATATAACAAAATCTTGCAACTCATCACCAAAAAGACAAACATTTAAAAAAATAGGCAAAATACTAGAACAGACATTTTTCTAAAGATGATGTCCCAATGGCCAAAAAGCACATGGAAAGTTATATTTTGGTTTTCTTTAAATATGCTGGAATGCAATATGGAAGAAATGGAATGGCTTTTAAAAAGGGAATATTAAGTTACAAGTTTACAGATCTAAGGACATAAAAATGTCCAAACTAAGACATTCATAGTAAAATACCTTGACTCAAGAAAGCCCAATGTCTGTCACACATTGCATTCCATAGACTCAGTGAAGGGTCTGACCAACTCCACAGGAGAGGTTCTCTGGCTGAAGAAACAGTGAAAGAATCTCTGTTCTTGCTTCTTTGGATTATTTCATTGTGGAAACATGCCTTCGTTGATCACAGATGTGATCAGCCACAGATACCATCAGCTGAATGGTGATTTAAGACAGCAACCTTCCCATCTATCAACCAGCCACAAACTACCCTTGCAGCAGTGATCAGGCCGGTGCTTGCCTGACCAGACAGCTGGGCATCATCATTTGGCCAAACTGGCACCAGGACCTAACCATCAAAATTAGTAAAACCCAAACTGGCCATCAAAAGGTATCACTTAAAATGGTTACATGGACTGGAGAGCTGTGTGGGTCTGATAGAATTTACCAATAAACATGATCCCATTAAGTACATCAAATGACCTTTTTTGTGTGTGGTGAGGAATGGTGTTGCAAATCAGAATATGGCCTGGATTCTTTTGCTACCTGTTTTAGTTTGCTAGCTGCCAGAATGCAACATACCAAAAACAGAATGGCTTTTAAAAAGGGGAATTTAATAAGTTGCTAGTTTACAGCTCTAAGGCCGAGAAAATGTCCCAATTAAAACGAGTCTATAGAAATGTCAATCAAAGGTGTCCATCCAGGGAAAGATTCCTTGGTTCAAGAAGGCCGATGAAGTTCATGTTTCTCACTCAAGTGAGAAGGCACATGCCGAACACAGTCAGGGCTTCTCTCTTGGCTGGAAGGGCACATGGTGAACATGGCATCATCTGCTAACTTTCTCTCCTGGCTTCCGGTTTCATGAAGCTCCTCTGGAGGCTTTTCCTTCTTCATTTCCAAAGGTCTCTGGCTCGTGGACTCCCTGCTTCATGGTGTGCAGCATTCTTTGCTCTTTCCAAACCTCCTTCATTCTCCAGATTGTTTCCTCTTTTATAGGACTCCAGAAACTAATCAAGACCCACCCAAATGGGTGGAGACATGTCATCACCTAATCCAGTTTAACAACCACTAGATTAAATCATATCTCCAGGAAGATGATCTGATTACAGTTTCAAACATATGGTATTGAATAGGGATTATTCTGCCTTTATGAAATGGGGTATAGATTAAAACATGTCTTTTCTAGGGGACACATGTCCTTTCAAACCAGCACACTACCCTATTTGCAATGTCTGTCTTGAATAAATCAGCTAGAATTCAATAACAGAAATTGATTGCATGTTGCACTTATAAAGAAGTTGATTAAACATAATAAACTACTTTACTATAAACTGTAGTATAAGAGAAGGTTGTGGAGCTTCCTCTTGAAAGCAGTGTCCCCAACCAGTCATTCTGCTCGTTTCTATCTTCAGTGATGGACCAGATGACTCTTTCATCAACTGAAAATAAAAATGGGTATCTTATTTCCTGAGATATGCTAGAAAATGTGACAATTGAACATTTAGGACAATTAACTCATGTACATTATCATTTACAATGTGAGAAATAAAATGATGATAAATGTGTCATAGAGAGCAATTATCTTACTTGTCACTGAACTTTGATGTTCCAGCATCAGCGGCTGCTTTCTTCTTCGTGGAAAGAATACCATTGTTTCCATCAATGATGTAGACCTCAATATTTCCTAAAAGCTCAAATGGCACCTCATTCTCCTCATCCTACAGGATAAATAACAGGATTTTGTGAGAAGAATTGAAAATACAATAAAAATAAATTTAGTGCCAAATCACATGCATTTCTGAATTTATTATTATGAAATGTTAATCAAGTTATTGTCTAGAAATAAAATTATCAAAATAAGTTTTAACTTTTGAAAATGGCATTTAACTTTATTTGCTTTATAAATTAAACATACGTATGCTAATTTATTGGTAATTATATTACTATCCTGGAAAAAAATTTTAACAAAATTGTGTGAATTTGCTGTCATTTATGTAGATAGTATCATTTCAGAGCTCTTGCAGGAAAAAGTTCAGGGGGACTGAAATTTACTCTATAGCTATGATTGTATATGGATATAAATATGATGTTTCATTAATTTTAAAATCATAGATTTAATGGAAGCACTTCAGTGACTTCATGATGCCCCTTCTAAAAAAATTGTTGCATTCTTTTGTCTAAAGATACAGTTTGACTGCATCCATAGCTTGTGAGTAGGATGGATGGCATTCAGAAATTGAACAGCAGAAGTCAGATATGTGTTCTTTGAGATAATAACTCTATTTCATGTGGTACATCTCCCCAAAACTTTGCAGCAAGGAAAGGTAAACCAGTCACATAAAAGGTAAGGCCTGGGGCGGGCCATGGTGGCTCAGCAGGTCCATTCCAGAGGACCCAGGTTTGATTCCCTGTGACTGCCCAAGTTAAAAAAAAAAAAAAAAAGGTAAGGGATATTCGGAATCATCACGGGTCTATTCAAATGTAGAGCTAGCAAAATGACTTAAGGCCAAACCTACTTAATTATTCAGTTTATCACATCAGTGTTAAGTTGAATCTCTTTGCTTGAGGAAACGTACAGAACTTGGAGTACAGGTGTGATCACAGCAGGAAAGTTTCCATGTCAGGGACACAGTGTAGGTGCCCTGTGGGTGCGTGAACCACCCTTTAGAACCTGGGGCATGGGGATCTATTCACCTAATCCAACAGCAAACGCAAATCATCCATGTCCTTTATTTGATTATTCCTCAAACACAGAAAATAATAATAAAGTCTGGCTGAGGAAACATTTATCTCAGCTTTAGGTCTATATGTAAATGATGCAAAATATACTTTACTTGAGGAGACTCAGCCTAAACTGCTGAAGAATATTGGATGTAAATCTCTCATTCTATTGTCTCAATGGTTTTGGAAATTCATGTTTCAGACATCCATTCCAATCAACTCCAATGTATTATCTTAACTTTCAATTCAGTATCTCTCTTCTGGTTCTTGACACTAATTCATTTCTGTCAAGCACTCACTCTACTGCTTGTGCAGAAGTTTTCTTGCTTCTTGATCCCCACGCTCATGTTTCCTACCAGGATTGTGGCAGCTCCCAGTTCGGGATAAACCCACACTGAGGCCCTGCCTGGCTTTGGTGGTTGCAGTCATGATTCCACGCCTCCTGTCAATGAGTCATTTTTCCAAAGAACCATTATGATTGCCAATCTAGCTGTCAAGGAGAAGCTAGGGTGACTAGTGATGCAAAATGCGAAGGAAAAATATAATACTCTTCAGGAATTTGAAGTAGCGCTCATCAGTTCTTTAGGTGGCAAGTAGTTTCTCACTATTTGAAATTTGCACTACCAAAGTTTTCTCTTTTTAACCTACATTTCAAAGAGAAAAATAATATTTGATTGATTTAAATTTGATTTTGGTTTAAAAGTAATTTATTCTTTTATAAAGCATGATCTTTATCTTGATATATGCATTTACAGGATTTTCATTAAAAAAATTTGCACCTGATAGGTTTATATATATGAATAAACTATTGAAAAGCATCAGATTTATTAGATGCATCCTATATTGAAATTGAACGTTAACTGCTAAAATAAATATTACCGTTGAATATGAAAAATCATCATCAAGTTTTTATTTGTAGATTATGAGATAATGGAAGTGAACCGGCACAGTGATTAAACAAATGGACTTTAGAGACAAAAAGATCAGTGTGTGGAATCTATTACTAGCTTTGTGAAAAGGGGCATGTTATGAAATCTCTTTTAGATGTTATTTGCTTATCTTCAATGCAAGCATATTAACAGTTAGCCAATAATATTGTGGTAAAGATTAAATGACACCATGTCTCTGACAGGCTTAGGTGAGATTCTGGGATATAATAGGCATGGAATAAATTGTAATTCTTTGGGAAGGGGCTTAGAATCCTTGGAAAAAAGCAATAGACTAAGTCTGAAACACTGATATTTAACTAAAGTTAATAATATTTGGAATTTGGAAATGGCAATAGTCAGAGTTACAATTCTTATTATGGCTTCTCAAACCAATTAGTCCCCAGGGAAAGTACAAAAATTATGTATTTTTGAAATCTTTAAATTATCAAGATTTATCCCAACATATCCAATCCCATATAAAAGCAGAGCAGGCCTCATGGCCGCAGCTGAACTGAGAAGTCTGCAGCTGAACTGAGAAGTCTGCAGCTGGGATAGCACTAACCTCCCCAGCAATTGCGTATGGATATGCAATTCAGAACCTCAGCCTTATAAGCACAGGCTGAACTCCTAGAAGGATCTGAGAACTACCTACACAGTGCACAGAGAGCAGATAAAAATCATTCTCCAAAAGGAAAAGTTTCAACTTTTACTTGAAAATATGAGAAAGAAGGAAAAGAGACACTATGCCTTCCTTTAAAAATTAGAAAAATAGGGTTATGCTTGCCAATGATATTGCCTAGCCATAGCATGCCATCACTATCACATACTTTGAGCCAAGAGATGAGTGCAATAATTCAAAAGTCCAAGGAGTTATTTTCAACACCAAGTTACCACATTGAAATGCTCATTTTTGTTCTGTGCTTAGCCTGAGTTTCTTGGGAGTGTAGTTGCTTCCATAGAAGACATTTGGAAATTCATGAAAATGGGAACTTGGTGCAGTTAGTGGATCTCATTTAATAACAAAAATTGGCTCAAGGAACAGAAAGAATAAAAATCAGATGGAGTAAAAGTGAAGAACTTTCTAGAAACACAGAATTTCAAGCTGAAGTATCACGTTTCCATTGTGTTTCCTAATTCTGCTTGTTGCTGAACAAGAAGAAAATGGCCCAGTACTAGGCTGGGTCTTCCCTCGTTTTCATCCTTTCTTACTGCCTGAGTATAACCACTGATAGAAAAGGTACTGTGTGTTGAGATCAAGATCTCAAATACTCTTTCCACTAGCATTATTTGGAGCAATGTCCAGGTTTTGGTCTGAAAACATGTTCCTTATTTTATTTTAAATGACTCTCAGCCTGGTTTTTATAACTGAAAGGTGTTCTTCTCATATTTGCTAGTATAGCCCCACCAAATGAGAAAAAATTATTTAAGGGTGCTACATTTGTCTGAGAAAACTTTGACTAGAAGATTATAATATCTTGAGATGGAGGGTTTTATAATTAGAGGGAAATGTTTCTTCTCTAAACAACATACTTTTGCAGCTCCCAGAAGCTTATTTCTCAATTGCAATTTTCTATGACTGTAAAGTCTATGAAATGTAACATGCAGCAATACCAATTAATTTTATTAAGAGAAGAAAGTCATTGGTTAGGAAGTAATCATTTCTGAATACTGGAAGATGAAAGAGTATATTTACAGCACATTCCAAGAGCATTCATACAGTAACACACTAGCCATAATGCTAATCTCAGGAATAAAGAGAAAAATCAATCTTCCCTAGGAACAGTTAAAATGTCATACCTGTTTTACAGACCTTTCCATAAAATAAAATGTGGCCAATTTTTTTTTTTTTTTTTTTTTGCAAATGAAGTAAAATACTTAGCTGACTTTGTAACAAGGATCTTATACATTTGCAATTGATCCATATATCCAAGGGATTAATGGTCATTTTGTTATTCTTTACCGGTAATTCTTCTGTGCTCCCATTAATCTGGTCCCCAAAAGGAGGGTAGCTGTCATTTTCACCCATGGCTGGCTCTGCATTTTGGGCCAATCCGAGGGAAAAGAAGCTCAGTGGTAGAAGAGAGGGGACTGTCAAAGTGGTCCACATCCTCTCACTGCCAACTGCGCTTAAGCCTGAGTCTCAAGCAGGGACAGATTTATACCAGGTGGAAGGCAAGTAATCCTTCTGTCAGTTAGATAATTATGACTCTCTCATTGGGCAATTCACTGGCCTATGACAGCCTGGTTGGTTAATGACCAAATAAATGGGTATCTGCAAATATTATTCTGCATTAAATTGTTGAATGCTATTGCAAAATTCTTCAAGTAAATAATTTGTTCAGACAATTTATTGCAGAAAATCAAACGGCCAATTATTTCCTATAGTTTAAATTATTCAAATATTACCAGCCTTTCCAAAACTACTTAATTGTAGCCATTTAATGCTGCCCTTCCTCATAAAGTTATCTCCCAGTTAATACTAACCAAAGCTTTAAAAATAAATAAAAGGGAAAGAAAGAAATAAAGAAAAATCATTTTTGCCATTGGACAGATTAAAATATAAAACTAAATTCTTCTCTATGCTCCAAGATTAATCATAGCACAATTTCATTGGTGTCTTGAATAAACATTGAAAGGGAGGGAAGGGAAGTAGCATTGATTTAGTTCTGATTGTTTTCTAGACACTTTTAAAATATTTTAAAATTACTTTTTTTAAAAAAAATTTAACTTTTTTTTATTGTGCAAAAATAGCATATGCAAAAAAGCAATAAATTTCCAAGTACATATTAACAAGTAGTTATACAACAGATTTTAAAGTTTGGTATGGGTTACAGTTCCATAATTTTTCATTTTTTTTCTTAGCTGCTCCAAGACACTGGAGACCAAAAGAAATATCAATATATTGGTTCAGCAGTCAAATTCATTTGTCTCTGAAATTTTCATCTCTCCCCTTTGAAAGACCACTTGGCTGTGTACAGAATTCTCGGCTGGAAGTCTTTCTCTTTCAGGATCTTAAATATAACATACCACTGCCTTCTCGCCTTGATAGTACCATTTGAGTAGTCTGAACTCAGTCTTATGTGGTTACCCTTGTATGTAGTAGATTGTTTTCTTGCCGTTTTCAGGATTTTCTGCTTCATTCCAACATTTGATAAACTGATTACTATGTGTATTGGGGAAGGCCTATTTGGATTTATTTTATTTGGAGTTCATTTGGCTTCATTGATTTGCATATTTATGTCTGTTATAAGAGTTGGGAAGTTTTCCCCCATTATATCCTTAACTAATCTTACTTGCCCTTTACTCTTCTTTTCTACTTCTCGCACACTGATGATTCTATTTGTGCACTTTGCTTTGTCCACCATTTCCCTGAGATTGATTTCAAAGTTTTCCATCTTTTCTGCCATTTCCTGTTTTGAGTTTTTGAAATCAGTTATTTTGTCCTCTAGTGTGCTTATTCTTTCTACTGTCTCTTCAAATCTGCTGTTGTAGGTATTGAGTATAGTTTTTCTTTGGTCTGCAGCATCTTTAATCTCTGTGGTATCTGGTATTTTTCTATTCATTCTTTCAAATTCCTCTATACACTCTTCTAGTGTCTTTTTGATCTCCTTTATGTCATCAGCCATTCCATTTAATTTATTTAGTAAAATTATATGAAAATCTTTGATTAGTTATTCCAAAGCATGTGTCACCTCTGGTGTTTTAATTTGGCCATTAGGCTGGGCTATATATGTCTGTACCATTGTGGTAGTTAGACTCAGTTGTCAACTTGGCCAAGTGAAGACATCTAGTTCTATTGCTGTGGACATGAGCCAATGGTACGTGAACCTCATCTGTTGCTGATTACATCTGCAGTCGGCTAGTAGGTGTGCCTGCTGCAATGAATGATGGTTGATTTAATAGGCTGGTGCTTAAATGAGAGACTCAACGTAGCACAGCCCAAGCAGCTCAGCATACCTCATCTCAGCATGAGCAGCTCAGCCCAGGCCTTTGGAGATGCAGAAAGAAATCACCCTGGGGAAAGGCACTCTGTGCCTTCCGACATAAGAAAGAACCTCAGATGAAAGTTAGCTGTCTTTACTCTGAAGAACTAATGAAATAAATCCCCTTTTATTAAAAGCCAATCCATCTCTGGTGTGTTGCATTCTGGCAGCTAGCAAACTAAAACAATCACGATATGCTTAGTGACCTTCTGTTGTCTTTGTGGCATGTAAATATCTTGAAAGGGTACTTTGCATGTTGATTTCCTTCGGTAGACTAAAGCTTTGTATGTGTAGGATGGATGTGGAGCAGGATGTGGGGCATGGGGTGGGGTTCAACAGTGTGGTGATGCATTTCAGTGTGGATCTAGGCCAGGTTGGTGACTGTGATGATGCTGGTGAGCATGTGTGTTCAGGTTGTGGGGTTGTGGAGGTGCATTGCAGAGCTGTGGGTTTGGGACACAGCTCAAGCAGACTTTGGAGTGCAGAAGCAAAGTGTAGCATGGGAGACACAGATGAAAAGAGTGCTGGGAGGTGGATGGGGACACAGTGTGGATATATGGGGCCTGGTTTGCAGGTAGATGTAGGTGGGAGCATGGAGCATGGGTATTAGAGTGTAGGATGGGGGCACAGAGGTTGGGGTATGGGTTGTGGGGTGCAGATGTGACTTTGTGTAGGGGAAGGGACACAGAGGGCCCTGGATGTGGATGTGGGAATATTGTAGGGGTGGGCACAGGTCACTGGGGTCGCGGGACATGGGTCAGGGTTTGGGGTGGTATCAGATGGGTCATACCGTGGTGCAGGTGCACAGGTATGGAGGTGGGCATGTGTGTACAAGGTGAGGGGTATAATGAGCAGATTAGTCTGTGAGCACCTACCATGTTTGGGAGCAGGGCACTTGTGCTTGTGCCGGGGAGTGGGGCAAGTGTACACATTTGTGGGGTAGGGATATTGGGCACAGGATGGAGAAGTCAGTGCATGAATGCATGGGTGCCAGGTGGTGGAAAGGATGTGGCTGGCTATATGGGTGTGAAGGTCTGGGGGCAGGGCCCTGGTGGGGTCTGGTCTAGGGGATTGTGCCCTTTGTGTGCATGCACAGAGTTCAGGGGTTTGTGGGGTGGGATTGCACAGCTGTATGGGCTAGGGGTGGGTGTAGCTTGGGTAAGGAGGTGTCCACAGCCTTTATGTGCTGGCAACCACCTGTAGGGTACAGGGAGGTGTGAGTGGGTCTCCAGAGGGGTGGGATGAGACTGTGCTTGCATAAGAGAGATGTGTTGGGCTGGGGCAGGCTTGCACAGGCTTGGGGTGGGGTGTAGGACAGGTATGTGTGGAAGGGTTGTGGCAGGGTGGGGGCACTTGAAGTTGGGGAGGGGGTATGGATGACAGGGTTCAGATGTTTAGGGTATAGGGTGAGTTGCAGTCACAGGGCTTGCAGGTGAGGGTAGCACATTCAAGGGAGACAGCTTGGTTTGCTTCCTATCCCCATCTCCCTGTTCATGCCCTCCTGAGCACTCCAAGCTTCTACGTTATGCTGTTTGCACCAGCTGGATGAATTCCAGTTCTCTGCCTCTTAGTTCAGCTTTTGCAACCAAGGCTTCCCTAGGAGGTGCAGAAGACTCTCCCAGGACACTTACACCCTGGAATCACTGTCTCAGTTGTCCTCCCATCCCTTCTTTAGCTGTTCCTTGGAGCAGGGATGAACTTGACCTATCCTATTTCACCATCGTTTCAGAAGTTCAGGTATCGATTTTTATAATTTCACAAAAATCTTATGAAACGTGTATCATTATCACTATTTTAAGGACAACAAAAAAAGGTTTAAAGACCTTGTAGGTTGTTTGTACAGAGAAATGAATTTTATTTCTCCCCATCAGGCAGACTTTAAAATATCATAACTCTTGGTATACTATGTAGAGAACTCAGAAGGCATTGACCAACCTCAAGCATATTTATTCTACCTAACCAAAATACTAAAAGAGAAAAATCCTGAAAATATTATACAGTTTCTAAATGACTTCATTGTATTCCATTTAAAAATACTTATGCAAAACTACTCACATACGAATTGGTAAAATTTTCAATGTCTGACATCCAATAAAAATTTTCTTTTATGCAAAGAAGTATAAAATGTGATTTTAAGATTTAAGAGATAAATCAAGCTTTCAAACGAAAGTAACAACTGACAAAGATGTTAGAATTAGCTGACAAGGACAATAAAGCATTTGCGATAAGTTCACTGATGATGATCAATAGCTACAAACAGGATAAGGGAATATTGGATAAGAGAGAGAATTAAAGAAATCTTAAGAGATGGAAAGAAAATACTGCACCCAAAACAAACAGAACAGATCCTGATGCCCAAGTAGCAGATGAAAGAAAGCTTTCTCCTGGAGGTGAACAATTGTACATGAATTACAATTTAAAAAATTATATGCATATCAAGGGCAAGAATCAGGTGAAGAATAACTGAGAAATCTGAAAGCTAAGTACATGGTACTCTAAAGTTGGCCCAAGCATGAAAAAAGGGCCTTTACTGAAAGTCAGTGAACAATAAAACCCTAGACAAAGGGAGAAATTGACTTTCAGAGTTGTCATTGAGAATATCAGATGCCCAGATATCAGCAAGTTTTATAAGGCATACTAAGGAACAAGAAGATATTTCTCAGTGAAGAGAACAAATTAAAACTTCAGAGAAGACATGGAATTTGGAAAAACTAATTAAAGAATTTCAAACAAACCCCTAAATCATTTCAAAAAAGATTAAAGAAGAATTCCGGGAAGATGGCAGAATAGCGTAGCTCGAGATCAGCCCTGCCCCATGGAAGAGTTAGAGAAGGGACAGGAAGGCGACTGAGGTGGTGATTCGGGAGTGCAGCAGCCCTGGTTGCAGAGGCCGAGGAACTGAGAGGCAGAAAGCTGGAGCCTGGTGCAGAAGACTGAGCCAGTGGGAGTGCACAGGTGGGAGCTGGGGACTAGGAAATAAGCCAGGCCATGTTCCTTAGGAGGCTACCCTCACCAGGCAGCCCTGTGACCGGTGACTCACCCCACACCCCACACACCTGAAAACCCATCACTCACTCCCATTCCCCGTGCTCCAGGTGCCCCCACCCCACCAGCCGCCGGTGCACGTACCTGCCCCCCACCCCCACCCCAAGAGCAGCCCAACCCACCTCTCCTGCACCCCTCCAGAGCACTACCTCCCCTTCCTGTTCCCTGCAGGTTGTTGCCAGTGCATAAAGGCTGTGGGCACCAACCTCCATACCCAGGCTACCCCCACCCCCTGCGCATAGTATCGCACAGCCTCACTCTGCAACCCCTGGGCCCTGTGCATCTGTTTATGGCACTCCCAGGCCCATGTATGTGCACGGGCCCCCAATCAGTCATTCAGCTCTGGGAAATGCACTTTACAGCAGTCCTAGAATTGTGCATGTGCATGGCCCTCAGCCGCACTTCCAGTTCTGAGAAAGTGCCGACCTGCACAGCCAGGTTGCATCTGCCCCCAATCCATGAGGGCATAACACTGGCCTGGCTGCCACAGCTCTGTGCATGCTCACAAAGGGCCTTGTGCCTTAGACCAGCACACACCAGGGTTATGACCCCAGACCGGTGCACCCACACAGCTACATCCTCCCTGGCCGCTGGGTCCCACGTTCATAAGAATCATTTTAACATCTGCAACCTGCACCTATGTCTGCCCTGAAACAAATCACTGCCCTGAGTGCCCCACCCTGTGTTCTGCTCCCTGCTGTACAACCATCCCACAACACAAGGCCTTAGACTACTGAAAGAAATCAACTCCCAAAGTAAATCAATCAAGGTATTTACATGCCACAAAGATAGCAGAAGATCACTAAGCATATCACAATGCAGACAGATAGAGCCCTGCCTAACGGCCAAATTAAAACACCAGAGGAGACACAGACATTGGAAAAACTAATCAAAGACGTTCATACAACTCTCCTTAATAAAATGAGTGGGATAGCAAATGACATAAAGGAGATCAGGAAGATAGTAGAAGAGCATAAATAGGAATTTAAAAGAATAAATAGAAAAATAGCAGATAATCACAGAGATTAAAGACTCTGTTGACCAGATAAAAAACATACTAGTGGCACACAACACCAGATTTGAAGAGACAGAAGAAACAATCAGTGATATAGAGGATAAGATAATTGACATGGAAGACTCAAAGCAGCAAATGGCAAAAAAGATGGAAAAAAATTGAATGGAAAGTCAGGGAAATGATAGACAAAACAAAGTGCATAAATATATGAATCATTGGTGTCTCCAAAGGAGAAGGTAGGAGTAGAGGGCGAGCAAGAATAGTTGAGGATATAATGGGGAAAACTTCCCAAACCTCATAAAGGACATAAATATACAAATCAAAGAATCCCAATGAACTCCAAACAGAATAAATCCATATAGGCCTGTCCCAAGGAATCAGTCTGTCAAATGTTGAAGAGAAACAGAAAATCTTGAAGGTGGCAAGAGAAAAAACAATCTACTACATACAAGGGTAGTCAAATAAGACTGAGTAGCACCCTCGAGGTGAGAAGGTATGATATATTCAAGAGAAAAAACAATCTACTACATACAAGGGTAGTCAAATAAAACTGAGTAGCACCCTTGAGGTGAGAAGGTATGATATATTCAAGATCCTGAAAAAGAAAGACTTCCAGCTGAGAATTCTGTACCCAGCCAAATCATCCTTCAAAATTGAGGGAGAGATTAAAGTTTTCACAGACCAAGAAGTCCTGAAAGAATTTGTCAACATGAGCTTGGCCATACAAGAAATACTAAAAGGAATTCTGCTGGCTGGAAAAAAAAAAGACAGGAGAGGGAGGTCTGGAGGAGGGCACAGAATTGAAGAGTTCCACTAAGGGTAATTTAAAGAATAAAAAAAGAAAAAGGGGAAAGAATATACAGATCTGAAAAATAAAATAAATCAGATAAGTTAGTAGAATTAAGAAATGCATTTTCAGTAATAACTTTGAATGTTAAATTTACCAATTAAAAGATACAGATTGGCAGAATGGATTAAGAAATATAATCCAGATATATGATGCTTGCAAGAGACTAATCTTAGACACAAGGATACAAATGGATTGAAAGTGAAAGGATGGATAAAGTTTTTTCATGCAAGTTGTAACCAAAAGAAAGCAGGAGTAACTATACTAATATCAGGCAAAATAGACTTTAAATGTAAAGACATCCTAAGAGACAAAGGATAGTATATACTAATTAAAGGGTCAATTCACCAAGAAGATATAATAATCATAAATCTTTATACTCCCAATCAAGGAGCTCCAAAGTACATGAGACAGACATTGGCAAAACTGAAGGGAGAGATAGATGTTTCAACAATAATAGTAGGAGACTTCAATACACCACTCTCCTCTATAGATAGAACAACCAGGCAGAAGATCAATAAGGGAATAGAGAAGTTAAATACTTGATGAATGAATTAGACCTAACACATATATATAGGTCATTGCACCCCACAGCACAAGGATATGCATTCTTCTCTAGTGCTCATGGAACATTCTCCAGGATAAATCATATACTGGGGCACAAAATAGATTTTTATGAATTTAAAAACATTGAAATTATTCAAAGCACTTTCTCTGATCACAATGAGATGAAGCTGGATCTCAATAACCACCAAAGAATGAGAACACTCACAAATACATAGAGAATAAATAACACACTCCTAAACAACCAGTGAGTCAAAGAAGAAATTGCTAGAGAAATCAGAAGCTATCTGGAGATGAATGAAAATGAGAACACAAGTTATCAGAACTTATGGGATGCAGCAAAGGCTGTGCTGAGAGGGAAATTTATTGTCCTAAATCCCTACCTTAAAAAACAAGAAAGAGCAAAAATTGAGGACTTAGCAGAACTCCTGGAGGAAGTTGAGAAACAACAGCAAATTAACTCCAAAGCAAATAGAAGAAGAGAAATAACAAAGATTAAAGCAGAGATAAATGAATGGAAGAAAAGAAGCACAACAGAAAGGATCAATAAAACCAAAAGTTGGTTCTTTGAGAAAATCAATAAAGTTGATGGGCCACTGGCAAGACCAACAAAGAAAAAAAGAGAGAGGATGTAAATAAACAAAATCAGAAATGAGAAGAGGTGCATTACTACAGGCCTTGAAGAAATAAAAGAAATCATAAGAGAATACTATGAATAACTATATGCCAACACACTCGACAACTTAGATGATTTCTCCAGGGGAATTTTATCTAACATTCCAGAAAAACTAACACTAATCCTGCTCAAACTTTTCCAAAAATTTGAAGAAAAAGGAACTCTACCTAACTCATTTTATGAAGGTAATATCATTTTAATACCAAAACCAGGTAAAGATGCTATAAGAAAGGAAAACTACAAGCTAATCTCCCTAATGAACATAGATGCAAAAATTCTCAATAAAATATTAGCAAATTGAATCCAACAGCACATTAAAGGAATTATACACCATGACCAAATGGGGTTTATACCAGGAATGCAAGGATTGTCAATTAATGTAAACAGCACATTAACAAATAGAAAGGGAAAAATCACATGGCCATCTCCATTGATGCTAAAAAAGCATTTGACAAAATTCAGCACCCTTTTCTGATAAAAATACTCCAAAAGATAGGAATCAAAGGTAACTACTGCAATATGATAAAGGGAATATATGAAAAACCAATAGACTGCATCATATTTAGTGGAGAGATAATGTTTCCCCCTGAGATCAGGTACAAGACAAGGATGCCCACTGCCACCACTATTACTCAGCATTATGCTAGAAGTTCTAGCTAGGACAATCAGGCAGGACAAAGAAATAGAAGGCATCCAAATTGGAAAGGAAGAAGTAAAGCTCTTATTGTTTGCAGATGATATGATACTATACTTGGAAGATTCTGAGAAACCTACAGCAAAGTTACCTGAGCTAATCAACAATTTCAGCAAGGTGGTGGGAAATAAAATTAATGTGCAAAAATCAGTAACATTTCAATAGACAAGCAATGACCTAGCTGAGGAGTCAGTTAAGGAAAAAATTCCATTCAAAATAGCAACTAAAAAATCAAATACTTAGGAATGAACTTAACTAAGGATGTAAAGCTTCCTAAACTTTACATCCAAAGCATAAACACAGAAAACTACATAACATTGCTAAAAGAAATCAAAGGAGATCTAAATAAGTGAACAGACATTCCCTGCTCATGGATAGGAAGGCTAAATATAGTTAAGGTGTCAGTTCTCCCCAAATTGATCTACAGATTCAACACAGTACCAATCAAAATTCTAACAAACTACTTTGAAGATTTGGAAAAGCTAACTACCAAACTCATCTGGAAGGGAAAGAGACCATGAATAGCTAAAAGCATCCTTAAAAAGAAGAGTGAAGTGGGAGGATTAGCACTCCATGACTTTAAAACTTATTATAAAGGCACAGTGGTCAAAACAGCATGGTACATGCAGAAAGATGGAAGCATTGACTAATGAAATTGAATCAAGGGTGCAGAAATAGACCACCAAATCTATGGTCAACTGATTTTTGACAAGGCCTCCAAATCCTCTGAATTGGGACAAAGTGGTCTTTTCAATAATTGATTATGGAAGAACTGGATATCAATAGCCAAAAGAATGAAAGAGGGCCCCTATCTTACACCCTACACAAAAATTAACTCAAAGTGGATGAAACACCTAAATGTAAGAACTAGCACCACAAAGGTTCTGGAAGAAAATGTAGGGAAACATCTTCAAGACCTAGTAATAGGAGGTAGCTTCCTAAACTTTACACCCGAAGCACAAAATACAAAAGAAAAAATAGATAAATGAGAATTCCTAAAAATCAAATGCTTTAGCACCTCAAAAGACTTTGTCAAAAAAGTGAAGATGCAGCCAATTCAATGGGAGAAAATATTTAGAGATCACTTATCAGAGAAAGGTTTGATTTCCTGTATATACAAAGAAATCATACAACTCAACAACAAAAGAACAAACAAACCAATTATAAAATGGGCTAAAGATATGAATAGACATTTTTCTGAAGAGCAAATACAGGTGGTGTGCTGGTTTGAAAGGATGTATGTGCCCTAAAAAAGCCACGTTTTAATCTAAATCCCATTTCATAAAGGCAGAATAATCCTTATTCAATATTGTATGTTTGAAACTGTAATCAGATCATCTCCCTGGAGACGTGATTTAATCAAGAGTGGCTGTTAAGCTGGATTACATGACGACATGTCTCCATCCATTTGGGTGGGTCTTGATAAATTTCTGGGGTCCTATAAAAGAGGAAACATTTGGAGAACGAGAGATTCAGAGATAGCAGAGTGTAACAACATAGCCACGAGAAGTAGCGTCCACCAGCCAGCGACCCTTGGAGATGAAGAAGGAACATGCCTCCTGGGGAGCTTCATGAAACAGGAAGCCAGGAGAAGAAGCTAGCAGATGAGGCCATGCTCGCCATGTGCCCTCTCAGAAGAGAGAGGAGCCTTGACCGTGTTCACCATGTGCCTTTGCAGATGAGAGAGAAACTCTGACTGTTTGTCATGTGCCTTTCCACTTGAGAGAGAAACCCTGAACTTCATCAGCTTTCTTGAACCAAGGTATCTTTCCCTGGATGGATGCCTTTGTCTGGACATTTCTATAGACTTGTTTTAATTGGGACATTTTCTCAGTCTTAGAACTGTAAATTAGCAATTTATTAAATTCCCTTTTTTTTAAAAAGCCATTCCATTTCTGGTATATTGCATTCCTGCAGCTAGCAAACTAAAACAGGTGGCTCAAAATCACATGAAGAAGTACTCATTTTCATTGGGTATAAGAGAAATGCAGATCAAGACTACAATGAGATACCACCTCACACCTGTAAGAATGGCTGCTAATAAACAAACAGGAAACTATAAATGTTGAGGAGGATGTGGAGAAACTGAGACAGTAATGCACTGCTGGTGGGAATATATAATGGTGCAGCCACTATGAAAGACTGCTTGGAGGTTCCTTTGGAAATCAAATATCAGGTTGCCCTATGACCCAGCAATAGCACTACTTGGTATATACCCAGAACAGCCAAAAGCAATGAAACAAACAGACATTTGCACACCGATGTGCACAGCAGAATTTATTCACGATTGCCAAAAGATGGAAGCAAACCAAATGTCCATCAACACACGAGTGGATCGGCATAATGTGGTATATACATAGGATGGAATATTATGCAGCAGTAAGACAAAATGATGCCCTGAAGCACATGAAAAGATGGATGAGACTTATGGGCATAATGTGAGTAAAATTAGCCATACAGAAAAGGATAGATACTGTATGATTCCACTTTTATAACCAACATATGGATATAATCAGAGGCTTATAACACAGAATATAGGGAACTTAGAGATACATAGAAACTAGAGATGGGTGAACCATTAGCTGATGAGGTTGAACTTCAATGTAAGGGAATAGATAGATGTGAAGGTGCTTCTCTAGTGGGTCTATATAAATAATTATATATAAATAAATTCTGCTATGAACATTGGTGTGCAAATGTCTGTTTGTTTCATCGCTTTCAGCTCTTCTGGGTATATACCAAGTAGTGCTATTGCTGGGTCATAGGGCAACCTGATATTTGATTTCCAAAGGAACTGCCAAACAGTCTTTCATAGTTCACATTGAAGATGAACAAGATTGTAAGGTGTTATATAGAACTACGTGTCCCACTGATTAACACTAGAAATATGAATCAGTACCCACAAGAATTACTTCAAAGATATGATTCCTGTATAAAGAGGGTTTATGTCCAGGGTCCAGGTGGAAAACCAGTACTGCATGCTATGAACTATGTTCAGAAGGAAACCATCAGCATTACCACAGCAACAGCAGAGGTAAATAATGGGGTGAGGGACAAGAGTTAAGAGGAGGTTTAGTTTTCCTATTTGGCAAGGGTGTGTTTATTGGTTTTCTTTCTCTTGGGAACAATAAATTATTTAAAATTGAGAATGTTGAGGGACTGTGGACTTTGGGCTCTCTACATGATGCTTGATGGGTGCAGGTGGCTGAAGGATGCACTGATGGAGAGGTAGATTGGTGAACAATGGTGTATACTTATGAATGAAGGTTGTGCTGCTACAAAAAGGAACAAAGTTGTGATGCATGCAACGATGTGGATGAACATGTGGGACATTTGGTGAGACAAAATCAGCCAGAAACAAGAGCAACAATGGTATGGTCTCCTTTAGAAAATGCTTATGAGAAAACAGGGTCTTAGGTTGTACGCTTTTAGAGCAGACACATTACATCCTGAGTGGTGATTATTGTTTCTGGATTTTGAGAGGCTGTTTCATATATATATATAACCTGATATCTAGAGATAAAAATGAAGCCAAACAGGTTGGGGTTAAAGTAATTCAGAACATAGGTGTAAGGAAGACAGTGTCTATATTTTAGAACCACACATACTCTTTGAGACCAATGGAAGAAAGGTTTATTTGGTCTGGAACATAAATTTTCTGTAGTGCATAATCTGATTCAGCCTACCTGTATGGCTCATTTGAACAACTGAAACACAGGGAGCATAGAATAAGAAAGATGAAGAAGGAACATGCCTCCTGGGGAGCTTCATGAAAGATTCCTTTAATCCTGTATAGATTACTGAAATGCCTGGAAGCATCCTAGAATATATTAAGCAGATAACAAAAAGTATTGGCAAAGTCCTCTGAGGGATGGGAGAAAGAATATGGAGGGTTGGGAGAATGAATATGGAACTATTAAACCTTACCATCAGGGAATCCCCTGATACTGTGTCAAACTTTAGGGACACCCAACTCAATAGGCCATGCCCTCGATCATGAGGCTTATTCTTGTGAAGCATATATAGGTAGCAGAGAAGCTTAGACTACCTATTGGGATGCCTAAGAGTTACTTCTGGAGGACCTCTGTTGTTGCTCAGATGTGGCCTCAGTCTCTCTAAGCCCAACTCTACAAGTGAAATAATTGCCCTCCCCGCTACATGGGACAAGATATACAGGGGTGAAGTCTCCCTGATGATGTGGGAGATGACTCTGGGGATGAATCCAGACCTGGCACCATGGGATCAACAATTCCATCCTTACCAAAGGGGGAAAAAGAAGTGTAATTAATAAAGTTTCAGTAGCAGAGATAGTTAAAGTAGAGTCAAGAGGCTACTCTTGGAGTTGCTTTTATGTGAGCTTCAGTTAGACCTTGCTAACTATCATAACCTGCCAAAGGATAGACTAAGCCTATTTAAGCCAGAACCATTCCAGCCAAGCCTAAAGAACACCTAGGGCAATATATAAGATTCTACAAGGTCTCCATACACTAGAGTAACTTTCCAGAAACCTAAAACCTCCAGATGGGTCCCTGGTCCAGACAAGTCCTGAAACCTAGCCCAACTTCTCCAAAACATCAGGTAGTTCCATCACCCTACCCTATATTAGTGACAGACCCTTCCAATAAAAAAAAATTTAGAATTGTCATAGCCCAAACACCCCTAAAGAGAGGTATGGAAAGATCAAAGGTGATGGTGGAGTTATACATAGAAGATAAGATTTAACAAATGAATATGAATGTTGAATCATTAAATTGATATCTCTTTTTAGTCTGCAATATTTCAAAGCAGCTAGAAGTAAAAACATAAAATTGTGGAATTGTAATGCATGTCAAACTCTGAAATATGTTCTACAACTAATTGTGGTGCTGTGCTTTGAAATTTACTGCTTTTTTGAAAAAATGTTATTTTTCACAAAAAAGAAGAAAAAAAGTCAATTGTGATGATAAAAAAATATTTAAGCCCTCTAACCTCCCATATTCTGGAGTAGCGAGAAGGAAAAATATGAGAGGATCGTATGGTAGCCCATGACAAACTCCAGGATTTGTCCTGTAACCATTTGTTGAAGAATGCTTTGAAAACTATTGCTTTTTTATTTCTTTGCTTTGTATATATGTTATACTATACAATAACTTTTATCAAAAAATTAAAGAAAAAATGGATATAGAGCGAAAGTATATTGAAAAGACATATGTGATCAGAAAGAATTATTTTAAAAAATATAAAGAAACGTAACAGAACTTATGGGGATGAAAGGCACAATAATGACAATTAAAAATAACTAGAGGCATATAAGAGCAGATTTGAACAGCCAGGAAAAGAATCACTTAACAAGAGAGTCAGAAGAACTGATAGGGAAAAGAAAAGAAAAAATTGAGCACGGCCTCAGGGATTTGAGTGCACAAACACACGTGTCATTAGTGCCCCAGAAGAAGGGAAAGGAAGAGTGGTGGAGATATGTTTGAGGAAATAATGACCCCTAATTTCCCAAATCTTATGAACTACATAACTACAAATGCCTGAGAAGTGTAACATACTCAACACAGAATAAATCAAATAAACCTCCTCTAATCAGAATGTCAAATTCCATGCATATAAGTACATGGAATCTTGAATTGGGCATGGGATTTTGTTGGCTTGTCCAGGTTAGTGCGAAGCCCTGGTAAATCACAGAGGGATCTGGATGGTGAACAGAGAAGCATTTGCAAAGTCGCCTTGGAGGAATGTGGAGAAAGGGGGAAATATTCAACTTCCCTATTTGGAAAATTTCTGATATTCTTGCAAGCAGTGGAGACAACCAAATCAATAGGCCGAGCCCTCAATCTTGGGGTTCACCCCTATGAAACTTATTCCAGTGAAGGATAGACTAAGCTTATTTAAAATTAAGCCTAAGAGTCATCCTCAGAGGACCTCTTTTGTTGCTCAGATGTGGCCTCTCTTACTGAGCTGACATAGTAAGTGAACTCACTGCTCTCCCCACTATGTGATACATGCCAGGGGTGTAAATCTCCCTGGCAACATGGGACAGAAATCCCAGGATGAGCAATCACCCAGCATCAAGGGATTGAGAAAGCCTTCTTGACCAAAAGGGAGAAGAGAGAAATGAGAAAAAATAAAGTGTCAGTGGCTGAGAGATTTCAAGCAGAGTCAAGAGGTTATCCCGGAGGTTATTTTCATGCATTATATAGATGTCCCTTTTTAGTTTGTGGTATATTGGAGTGGGTGGAGGGGAGTACCTGAAATTGTTGTGCTGTGTTCCAACAGCCTTGACTCTTGAAGATGATTGTATAGCTATATAGCTTTTACAATGTGACCATGTGATTATGAAAACCTTGTGTCTAATGCCCCTTTTATCCAGGATATGGACAGATAAGTTAAAAAAGGAATAATAAACAAACAAATACTAGGGGGAACTGAAAGGGAAACTAGGCTTGTAGAGTTTGTTCTGCTCAACTGATGTTGCCATTGTGTGAGCCTGTTGATAAAGTACTGAAATGCACGCTCCAGCTGGAAGGACTGGCTATCCTCTCAGAAGGAGACATACTTTTGGTAAAGTTATCTAGGTCCCAGGAAACTTCCCTCAGTCCCTAGCCAGTTTCCAGAAGATCACCCAGGCCAAGTCATGCAAGCTAATTAGAATCCGGCCACTATTGCATAAAAACACCATATAAACTGCATACAAGCAGGTAGATGTTGGAATCTCATCCAAGAGGAGGATGCTCTGCTTGGGTCCTTCCCCATCAGACCCAGATGCCATCTCTGGGATTCCCCAGCGCTCCTCTTTGGATGTTGGTGCTGTCTTGTTTGGTGATGTAACTGCATCTCATTTCTAGCAATCTTTTGATTACTTTCCTAATAAATTTTATATGACTGAAGTCTGTGTTATCCATGAATCCAAGCCTCTAAATTAAATGGTCACAAATATCATGTTGCCTTTAGTGCAACAAAAATGGCATAGTTGGCAGGATTCTCATTTCAACATGACTTTATAGAGGTAAATGCCATAAGACAAGCTTTAGAAAATCTACGTAAAGAATATGGACTGTGCGATTCTGAATATTGTAATGCTTTATTAGGACCATTCTTAATAGACTTAAAGTTGCTGGTTCCTTGTCCTTTTTGTGTGCAAAATGTTGTTTTGAATTTGAATGTTTTATCTCCCTGGTTTGCACTTTCTAATACTATAAACCATTTGGGAATTTGTAATTCAGTAAACCCTCTTCAGGATTGACTTGAAATTGTTAAATATCAAAACCCACATCCCCACATTGAACAAATTTTAGGGAAGATTCCTCCAGTTCCTTGCGAAGTGCACTTGTAATTAATCACCTTCACACTATGAGATGTGTTTTTCCTCTTCAGCACCAGGTAGGATGGGCCCTTCCGTGGAAAGTGCCATGCCTGCAGGTGTTAGCTACTCCTCCTGAGCACCCATGCTGCTCTGAATTGCAGTCCCAACCCATGTATGTTCAGCCTTAGAGGCTCTCTAGACCCCCAGCTCCACACCGATCCCCTGGACAGGGAGTTCCCTAGAGGACTGGGGCTAGAGGCTCTGGGAGAGTCTTCTGCTGTGGGCAGCCACCAGGCACATCTATGTAATGATGATTTTAAAGTTCAGACTCTACTGGGCTAGTTAAGTGTGTGATATTTCTCTTCTTCTTTGTGTTTACTTTTACTTTACCCTTTTGCTCATGAGGACGAACTTGAATTGGCCTGGCCTCATTAATGCAGATTCAGCAGGTTTAAGCCACACTATCTGTGACCCCAGATTTGTAGTTCCCTGTTTGTTCTGTATTTTGTAGTTTTGAATTGGGGAAGCTGTTTAATATTGAGGAACTCCTTGCTTGCTTGTTTTTTCTGGTCACAGATTTTCTTTACTTTTAACTTGAAAAATCTGGTAACTTAAAAAACTTCTGTCTTGATGCTTTGTCTTCACGACTTTTGTTAGTGTTGCCTAACCATAGGAAACTCTCAGGATGTGCCAGCTATTACTGCTTTGAGTTATGTTTTGAATAATTAGTCTAAATTTGGTGGGACCCTCTTGAAAAAAAAGAGGGAGAAAATTGACTTTCTCCTATACTGTTGCCTGGCCATTGTATAAATTGGACATCGGTGAAAAATAGTCTAAAAATGAAACTTTAAATTTCAATAGCATCTTGTAATTACATTCATTTTGTAAGAGAAATCATAAATGAGATAAAGTGTCTTATATTCAAGCTTTACAAAAATTCTATAATGATCATGTGTGGTATTTAATCTCCATATATTCATGAAACTTTTCATTCTTTGGTATTTATTGATGTCCAGCTTCATTCTATTTTGATCAGAAAAAGTGCTTTGAATAATTTCAATGTTTTCAAATTTAAAAAGACCTGTTTTGTGCCCCAGCATATGATCTATCCTGGAGAATGTTCCATGAGCAATAGAGAAGGATATATATCTTGGTGTTTTGGGGTGTAATGACCTATATATGCCTGTTAGGTCTAATTCACTTATCAAGTTGTTTAATTTTTCTATTTCTTTGTTGCTGTTCTCTCTGGTTGTTCTGTCTATACAGGAGAGTGGTGTATTGAAGTCTCCTACTATTATTGTTGAAACATCTATCGCTCCCTTCAGTTTTGGCAATGTCTGTCTCATGTATTTTTGAGCTCCTTGATTGGGAGTACAAACTTTTATGATTTTCATTTCTTCTTGGTGATGTCCCTTTTATTAATATATAGTGCCCTTCCTTGTCTCTCATGATGTCTTTACTTTTAATGGCTATTTTGTCTGATACTAGTATAGCTTCTCCTGCTTTCTTTTGGTTACAGCTTGCATGGAAGTTTCCCATCCTTTCACTTTCAATCTATTTGTATCTTCATGTCTAAGATGAGTTTCTTGTAAGCAGCATATATCTGGATTATGTTTCTTAATCCATTCTGCCAATCTGTATCTTTTAATTGGTAAATTTGGTCTGTTAACATTCAAAGTTGTTACTGAAAAGGTGTTTCTTAAATCCACCATCTTATCTTTTAGATTTTATTTGTCAGTTTTATATATTCTTTTCCCTCTTTCTCTTTTTATCCTTTGTTACCTTTCCTGGTACTCTTCAACTCTGTGCCCTCTTCCAGACCACCCTTTCTTGGTCTTTTTTCTTTTTCAACTGGCAGAACTTCCTTTAGTATTTCCTGAAGGACTGGTTTCTTTTTGACGATTCTTTCAGGATTTGTTTTTCTGTGAACATTTTAATCTCTCCCTCAGTTTTGAAGGACAATTTTGCTGGGTACAGAATTCTTGGCTGGAAGTTTTTCTCTTTCAGGATCTTAAATATATCATACCATTGCTTTCTTGTTTCCATAGTGCCAAGTGAGTAGTCTGAATTCAGTCTTATGTGGTTACCTTTGTATCTAGTAGAATGTTTTTCTCTTGCCACCTTCAGGATTTTCTGCTTCTCCTCAACATTTGACATGCTGATTAGTATATGTCTTGAGGGAGGCCTACTGGATTTATCCTGTTTTAGAGTTTGATGAGCTTCTTTGACTTGCACATTTATGTCCTTTATAAGGGTTGGGAAGTTTTCTCACATTATATCCTGAATTAATCATCCTAGCCTTTTCTCTTCTCCTTCTGGGACTCCAATTATTCTTCTATTTGTGCATTTTACTTTGTCCACCATTTCCCTGAGCTCCAAATAAAATTTTTACATTTTTTTTGCCATTTCCTGTTTTGAGTGCTCAAAATCTGTTGTCTTGTCCTCTAGTTCTCTTATTCTTTCTTCTACCCCTTCAAATCTGCTGTCATGCATTTCTAGTATGTTTTTTTTTATTTGGTCTACAGCATCCTTCATCTTTGTTATATCTATTTTTCTATTTATTCTTTCAAATTCCTCTTTATGCTCTTCTATTGTCTTGTTAATCTCCTCTGTGTCATTAGCCATCCCATTAATTTTATTTAGTAGAGTTATATGAACATCTTCGATTAGTTCTTCCAACATCTGTGTCTCCTTTGGTGTTATAATTTGGTCATTAGGCTGAGCTATATGTGTCTGCATCATAGTATGCTTAGTGATCTTCTGCTGTCTTCATGTCATGTAAATATCTTGATTAGTTTGTTTTGGAAGTTGATTTCCTTTAGTAATCTAAAGCCTTGTATTTGTGGGATGGATATGGAGCAGGATGCAGGGTACATGGCAGGGTACAACAGTGTAGTGATGTGTTGCAGTGCAGGTATAGGTACAGGTTGGGGATGCTGTTCTGGTGCCTGTGAGTATGGTTGCCCAGTGATGGAGAGATTGTGACTGTGTGGGTACAGGGATCAGGGGGCTGTTCCCTGGTGTGCACCAGTCCAGGGCATGGGGCCCTTTGTGTGTGTGTGAACAGAGCTCAAGGCAGTGGGCCAGCATTACACATGCATGGGTTGGGGGCAGATGTGGCCTGGCTGTGCAGGTCAGTGCTTTCCCAGAGATGGGGTACATGACAGGGAACCATATGCATGCACAGATATGGAAAGGCTTTAAACTGATGTATATGTGCATAGAGCTTGGGGAGGCCGGGGGCGGGGTTTGACTATATGAGCTAGAGATGGGTATGGCCTGGTATGGAGGTAAGCATCCACAGCCATTATGTGTTAGCAACTGCCTTCAGGGGGCAGGAAGGGGGAGGTAGGGTTCAGGAGGGATGGGGCAAAACTGTTCCTATTCAGGAGAGGTAGGTTGGGCTGGGGCAGGTATGCTCGAGCTTGAGGTGGTGTTGTGGGGCAGGTATGCTTGTGGGGGATTGGCTGGGTGGGGGTACTTGGAGCATAGGGGATGGGGTGGGTGATGGGGTTCTTGTGCATGGGGTGCAGGGTGAGTCATGGTTGTAGGGCTGCACTGGTGAAAGTAGTGCATTCAATTAACATGGTTTGGCTTACTTCCTAGTCCCTGTCTTCCGACACGCGCACTTCTGAGTGCTAGGCTGTTTTTACCAGCTGGATGGTCTCCAATTCTCTGCTTCTCAGTTCTTCAAGTTGTTCAACCAGGACCACCCTGTGTGGTGCAGAGGACTCTCCCAGCTCACTTACACCCTGGAATCACCATCCCATCCCTTCTCTAGCTGTTTTTTGGAGCAGGGTTGAATTTGATCTATCCTATTCCACTGTCTTCCTGAAACTAAGTTATTTTTTAAATATGGCCATATTGTTTTTAGAAATAAAATGTGCTTGAATAAATTATATGAAATATATGCCTAACATAAGCTGTGCAAATATAAAAAATGTGAACGAACCACCAAAAATAACTTCAGCATGGTCTGCTAATATGCGCCAGTCAACCCTATCTCAAGAGTTGATAAAATAAAAGCCTTCAACAGAGTAGGCCAGGATCTTGATCCTATACCTGTTTCACTCTTGGCTTTTGTTCCCATGATTCTATATTGCCCTTGACCTCCAGTGTCCACTTTTATATCCCAGCTCATATTATCTCAATTATATCCTAATTCAAGTGATTTATTTCTTGGTATTATAAACATGAGTGGCAAAAAAAAAGTTAGTGGCATGGGCGGGCCACGTGGCTCAGCAGGCAGAGTTCTGTCCTGTCATGCTGGAGACCCGGGTTCAGTTCCTGGTGCCTGCCCATGCAAAACCAACAAAAAAGTGAGTGGAAGAGATGGGACATCATCAATACGGTGATAAAAAACAACCTCTGGGAAAAATCTCTCCTCAGAAACAAATATTAAGTGTTTTTTCTTAAGTTGAAAATCTAAAGTTTGGAAGTTTGAAACTCTGGGGGACAATTGAGACTGTACAAGGAACTCCCGAGTACTTAGTGTTAGAAAAAGAAAAGAAAACACACATCCAAGGAAGGCAGGAGATCTCTGATCTATACTTGACAATCTTCTCATCGCATCGCTTGGTTACCTGTAACTGAGAAATAAAATGGCAGCACAACCTGGGAAACTCCTCTCATGCATGAAGACTACAGAGCCACTCACAGCAATGTGTTTGTATCTCATACATATCCTGGTACAGGGACCCAAGTACAAATAACACAAGCAGGTGGTCAGTGAGTGCAAACTAAAGAGACCAAGGAAATAGAACTAACCATGGCAGAACTGTTGGCAGGAGTGTACACAGCCAATGCATTCTCTGATATCTTTAAGCTAAAATAAACAAATAAACAAAAAACCCCAGAACTTTGTGAACATAAGGATGTACCAATAGGGAAGGGACGGCAAAAAGGCCTCACAGAAAAATAAAATGAAAATCTGATCTGCTGTAAGGCAGACTAGTTCCTAGAACCTAACAATGTGGTGAAAACATAGAACAGAGTAAAGAAGAGACATTAAATCATAGTACAGATGTTATCATTCTGCACAATAACACATAGCCCAAGTGAGGGTCAGAGGAACAGAAGCTTTCTCCAGGAACTAAAACAATTGCATACAAAAGGGTAAATTGAAAAGCTGCATTACATGCCCAGGGTAAGAATAAGGTGCATATGACTTGAGAAAATCAGAACAGTTAAACTCAGGCTACTATAAAGTTCCAGTATAAGTCAACCAAACATCAAAGAAGAGTGTTTACACATATCTAATCCACAATAGAAATGAAGCCTTACTAAGAAATAGGAAGATATGTCTCAGTCATTTCAAACCTCAGAGCTGATGCAGAATTTAGAGCAACTACTAACTTTCAAACAAGTCTCCTAAATCAATTCAAGGAGATGAGGGGAAATATGGATGGAAATAAACTAATGGTGGATATAGAGCTAATGGATATTAAGAAGACAATGTATGAGCAAAAAAGAAAGAAATGAAAGTTTAAAAAGAAAAAGAACAGGTATTATGGGGATGAAAGACATAATAATGGATTTTAAAAATATTAAAAAGGCACACAACTACAGACTTAAACACCAGAAGAAGGGATCAGTTCACTAGAAGTCAGGATAATATCAACCACATGAGCAGGATAGCATAGAGAAAGAATAGGAAAAGCAGAAGGATGTCTATGGGCAAGACTAAAAGCATATAGTATACCAACATACACACTATGGGTATCCTAGAAGGAGAAGAGAAAGGAAAAGGAACTGTTCTAGTTTGCTAAAGCTGCCAAAATGCAACACACCAGAGATAGATTGGCTTTTAAGAAAGAGGGATTTATTTAGTTAAAATCTTATAGTTCTTCAGAGGAAAAGCAGCTAACTTTCATCTGAGGTTCTCTCTTATATGCGAGGGTGATGTCTGCTGGTCCTCTCTCTTGGCTTCTGGGTTCCCACAGCTTTCCCCAGGGTGATTCCTTTCTACATCTCCAAAGGCCTGGACTGAGCTGCGAGTGCTGAGATGAGGTATGCTGAAATGAGGTATGCTGAGCTATTTGGGCTGTGCTATGCTGAGCTCCCTCATTTAAGCATCCAAAAAATTAAACTAAACATCACCATCATACCCTCCCCACCCCACCAGCCAATTGCAGTTACAATCAGTGACAGATGAGTTTCACATGCCAATGGCTCATGTCCACAGCAATAGAACTAGACATTTCCACTTTGCCAAGTTGACACCTGAACCTGACTACTGAATGTCCACCCCTTGTCTAGTTGGCAACTATACACATCACCTTAAGCAATATTAAAATGGCAAAGTTCTCCTCTGACTTTGAACCTATGAATCTCAAATCAAGTTAACTGGTGTCAACATGCAAAGAAGGGATAGCCACAGGATACGTGTCTCCATTTTGATAGGGAAAACCTGCAGGGCAAACTCCACTGGATTTCAGGTCTGAAAATCATTTATCCTTTGGGCTTTGGGCTTTAAAAAGTGTCAGTCCCACCCTTTCCAAGGGCCTACACAATAGCCCACCTTTCTCCAAATACAACCTGGAGGAACATTGAGGAGATCACATTTTTCTTGGCTTCACCCTCTCCAAGCATGAGGGCCACACCTGGGCTCTCTACCATCTCCAGGGCACAAGTGCAACCCCTCCATGTGGTGACAACCAGGCTCTCCCCAATCCCCAAGGAGTGTGCTGTACCTTCTCCAAGGCCTGAGGCATCACAACTGTTCCACTGCAGTGAGGTGGAAGGCCCATTTCTGCCTTCAGGGCAAACTCACTCTCTACATGTGCTTGGGTGGGTCCATTTTCCCTGCTGAGGTTTCTTAGCTTCAAACCCAGCTTCCATGGCTCTCACCCAGTAAACTCTATTTTGTCCCTTTTCTGTCCCCTTTTGTCCATACTGGCAGAGGTTCCATTTACATCAACAGTCTCTTCAAGTATTCCAGGCCTTCTCTATCAAGCTCCCCAGAGTTCCTCCAGAATCCTCCCTGAAAAACTGTTCCAACATGTCTGGTATTTGCAAGCTGCAGTAGAACCCCACTTCTCAGGAACCAAACCTGTTTTAGTTCGCTAAAGATGCCAAAATGCAACATGCCAGAGATGGATTGGCTTTTAAGAAAGGGGGATTTATTTAGTTAAAATCTTATAGTTCTTCAGAGAAAAGGCAGCTAACTTTCATCTGAGGTTCTCTTGCATGGGAAGGCACAGGACAGTGTCTGGTGGCCTTCTCTCCAAGCTTCTGGGTTCCTATAGCTTTTCCCAGGGTGATTCCTTTCTGCATCTCCAAAGGCCTGAACTGAACTATGAATGCTGAGATGAGGTATGCTGAATGGCTTGGGCTGTGCTGCACTGAGCTCTCTCATTTAAGCATCCAGACAAACTAAACATCACTCATTGCAAGAGGCACTCCCCCTAGCCAACTGCAGATGCAATCAGTGACAGACAAGCTTTGCATGCTGATGGCTCATGTCCACAGCAACAGAATTAGGCACCTTCACCTGGCCAAGTTGACACCTGAACCTAGCTACCACAGGAGCAGAAAGAATATTTGAAAAAATAATGGTTGAAAGTATTTCAACTCCTGTGACAAACAAATATACATGTTCAAGTATGCAATATACTGCAGAATAAACTCTAAAAGAATTTCTAATAGACCTACTCTGACACATGTATTAATTGGAATGTCAAATTTTCTAACAGACCTACTCTGACACACATATTAATAAACCAACTCTGACCCACATATTAATTGGAATGTCAAATACCAAAGCAAAGAGAATTCTAAAAGTAAAAAGAGAAAATTTAGTCACATACACGGGAAACACGTGAATCTGAATCTATAAATTAAATGGTCACAAATATGACATTGCCTTTCATGAGACAAAATTGGCGCTGTGAACAAGATTAACATTTCAGCATGGCTTCATAATGGTAAAGGTGAGTAAGACAAGCTTTAGAAAATTTGTGCAGAAAATATGAACTTTTTCTTCTGAATATTGTAATGCTTTATTAGGACCATTCTTGATAAATTTGAAGTTGCCAGTTTCTTGTCCTTTTTGTATGCAGAATGTTTTGGATTTAAATGTTTTGTCTCCCTGGTTTGTAGTTTCTAATGCTATAAGACATTTAGGAATTTTTAAGTCAGTAACCCCTCTTCAAGATTTACTTGAGATAGAACAATAGTGGGCCATAAGCTTTGGACATAGATTAGGAAATAATGTCATTTTTGAAAAGTCCTCTAAGCTCAAAGTAAAAAACAGCAAAAAATCCCAGGATGAGATGATTTAACTTACTCCTCACTTGCAAAGAAATGGGCAAAATGCACAGGACCCTATAAAGATTGGGGGAATAGAATTAAACAGGGAGAGGCTATTCAGATTGCTCTCTGTCTAGAAAACACTCCATTAGACAAAGGGAAAGAAATTATAGGAGTGTGTAGAAAAGGATGTGTTTTGTTAAAGAAATATAGAAAAATGTGTGAACAGAGAGATGAGCAATCTCTAGAAAATGAATTATGAGAAGGAATTGTCAGAATTACAGGAAATACTGTCCATGTTGCAGAGTCAAATCTGGTTTGGAAGATCAGATTTGTAATTATCAGTCAGTAGCTGAGAGGGCCGCAGTCCCTGTGGCCCAACATAAATATAAAAAGAGGTAAAGTGAACAACAGGAAAGTACACATGGTACTAGCCACTGCCACTGCTAATTGGGACCCTGATAAGTGGTGTTCTAGTTTGCTAGCTGCCAGAATGCAAAATACCAGAAACAAATGGCTTTTAAAAAGGGAAATTTAATAAGTTGCTAGTGTACAGTTCTAAGGCTGAGAAAATGTCCCAATTAAGCAAGGCTATAGAAATGTCTAATCAAAGGCATCCAGGGAAAGATACCTTGGTTCAAGAAGGCCGATGAAGTTCAGGGTTTCTTTCTTAAGTGAAAGGGCATGTGGCAAACACAGTCAGGGTTTCTCTCTCATCTGGAAGTGCATATGGCAAACATGGCATCATCTGCTAGCTTCCCCTCCTGGCTTCCTGTTTCATGAAGCTCCCCAGGAGGCATTTTCCTTCTTCATCTCCAAAGGTCACTGGCTGGTGGACTCTGCTTTTCATGGCTGTGTCATTCTCTGCTCTCTCAGAAATCTCTCATTCTCCAAAATGTTTCCTCTTTTATAGGACTCCAGAAACTAATCAAGACCCACCCAAATGGGTGGAGACATGCCGTCACCTAATCCAGTTTAACAACCGCTCTTGATCTTGAAAATGATCTAATTACAGTTTCAAACATGAAGTACTGAATAGGGATTGAAAGAAATGGCTGCCTTTACAAAGTGGGATTAGAATCAAAACATGGCTTTCTAGCGTACATACATCATTTCAAAATAGCACGGATGGTGATATGTGGGATGAGGCAGATGATGAAAAAAATGGGAATATTTTAGATGAGAAAGTTTATCCAAAAAAAAAGTGTAAATATCTTCCCCAAATAGAAGCTGTCCCAATATAAAGGCAAAAAGAAAAGAAACAGGGCAATCAGGTTAATTTCAAAACCACCATTAAAAACGAACAAAAAATAACTGATGTTCTTAGGCATTTTACTCAGAAAACTGGTGAGCCATTAGTTGCCTGGATGGTCAGAATTGCTGATGCAGGGGCTGGAGGAGTGGTGCTGGATTATGCTGATTGCATGAAACTTGTAGGAATTAACACCAATCCCTTTATACAAACTGTTTTTCAGGAGTTTCCAGTTAGAACTGGAAAAAGTTCTAACTTACTGACATTGGCTGCACAAAGGTGTAATGAACAATGCCATGCTAACATAATGTGGTTACGAAATAGACCCTCGTACACTTTGTGAGATGCTATGCAGAAAGGAAGTTATGAAGTCAACAACTGTATTGGAAGAGGCCAATGCATACCACCTCCTCCCTGTCAATGCTTCACAAAGAAATGCTATCATTAAGGCAGCACCTCCAGCATAGAAACAGTGATAATGACTTTTTAAATAAGAAAAGCAGACAATCCACTTAACAGTGTCTTAAATAAAATGGCAGAGCTGGGAGACACAGGAGACTGGAATACAGGGAAAGGAAAGTCCAAAAGATATAGTGGGAAATGCTTCCCCAATACCAGTAACAGGAATTCCTGCAGAGACATGTTCCACACTCTGCTGGAAGCTGGGGTCACCAGAAAAAGTATTAACATTTTGTCAAATAATGAGATAAACAGAATGTATGAAGAAAAATGTAAACCAAGTTATAATCGTAAAGTGAATATTGCTCCTACTCCTGGCAAGGTAGAAGACCTGCATCCAGCTCCCTTGGTATCTCTGTACCCTCATTTAGTCCCTTTCTTCCAGACAAAGGGATTAGGCTAAACCCTATTATGTTTGACTCCAAACTTGTGGCTCCCTTTTTGGTTTTATGTTTCATGTTTTTAAATTGGGGAAGTTGTTCAATATTGAGGAACTCTTTGCTTTCAGTTTTATCCGTATAATTTTTTGAGAAGTCTTGATATGTGCCATTAATCCTTATTAAAAAAAGTATGTTGATGTTTCAAATATGCATTGACTAAAGCATTTCGAGTATTTAACATTATTCTAACAAATTCGATTTTGATGGTAATTGTATGTGGTGAAATGTTTGTTTGAAGTAATGACAAGTATGAAGGATATAAAGGAAATGCTTTTATTAAAAGAAAAAAAGTAGTTTTATCTTAAGATAAAATACACGGTTGTTAGAAAATATAAGACAAAGCCTGAACAAAATATAGTAAGTTGCTGAAGGTTTGTGGAAAAGGAAATTATGGTGAAAGTTAGGAAAAGTTTTAGGTGAACTAAAAGGGAAGGTGTTGGAAGCAGTACCTGAACTCCGGCATCTACCCTCCCTTACATGAGTTTGAGCCAGAGGATTTGGTGTGGGTAAAAGACAGAAGAAAGAAAGAAGGAAAAAAGGCTTCCTCCAGCCTCAGTGGAGAGGCCCTTACCCTGTCGTTTTAGTAACCCCAATAGCTGTTAAGAGTCACAGAAGTCATCCCATGGATTCACCACTCTGGGGTCAAGAGGGCCACTGCAGATGACCCCTGGGAGGATGCCCCTCATCCTGCACACCCAAAATGCATCATCCTCCAGAAGCCACTGCGCGCTTCTCCATCGCAGCGGAGACCAGCTGACCAGCCCGCGGCCCAGGCCTGCGTGACCATCCTTGTCCTGCTCTAGCTCACCGGAAGCAGCAAGTCCATGCACGGCTGAAGCCCGAGGAGACCTCCGAGCCCTGCCTCAGTCGCCCCGGAAGCTGACTCACCTACGCACGACCAAAGAGTAAAGAATCAACGCACGGACATCCCAGCCTGCCGGGACGATGTTGGGAAACACTTGTGACCGTGGGTTTCCTTCTCTCGCTCCAGGTCCTTAAGGCAAAGCCTTCAATCTTTCCACTGAGAGTGACATTAGCCGTGGGTTTTTCATGTGTGCCCTTTTATCATACTGAAAACATTTCCTTCTATTCCTATTTTTCTGAGTGTTTTGTCAAGAAAGGAATCCTGAATTTTGTCAAATGCCTTTTCTGTATCAATTGAGATGATCCTCTGTTTTTTTCCTTCTATTCTATTAATGTGGTTTATTGCATTAATTGATTTTCTTATCCTTCTATTCTATTAATGTGGTTTATTGCATTGATTGATTTTCTTATGCTGAACTACCCTGGCATACCTGGGATAAAACTCACCTGATCAGGATGTGTAATTCTCTTAATGAATATGTAACAAATTCCTAACAAAGAATAAAAAGGGCATTCTAGCAGAAAAATTGGGCAAAAGCTTTGAATAGCCCTTCAAAGAGGGCATCCAAAGGCTACCAAACATAAGGGAAGTTGATCAAATTTGTTAGTCACCAAGGAAATGCAAATTAAAATTGTACCATGATAGCACTATATATCCACTAGATGGACTGAAATGAAACGAATAGAAAAATACCAAGTGTTTCCATTTTGTGAGATAAATAGATCTGTGAGAATGGCTTTTGGGAGTGCATGGTGGCACAAACAATTTGGCAAGCTCTTTGGGAGCACCTACTCAAGCTTACTATAGGTCTAACACCATTACTCAACAATTCTAGCCAAACAGAATTTGCTCAACTGAAATGCCAACCTCTGTTCTCCAGAAGAAATGTTTAAGAATGTATGTTGCAATATTATTTGTAATAGGCCAAAATTGGAAACAACCCAAATGACCATCAACAATTCAAAACTACAGTACAGATGATCAATGAAATACTTTATTGCTAGCTACAATAAATACGATAACATGTATGAATCTACAAACAAAATATTAAGCCAAATTAGCCAAAAAGAAAATTTTATATAATGCATGATTCCATTAATATAAAATTCAAAAATAGGAAAAACTAATCTATGGTATTAGAATTCAGAGTAGCAGTTCCTCAAAGCTGGAGATGAGTGATTAGACAGAATATGATATGGCTTGGAGTTTGGAGTCTGATCTCTTTTTAAACTTGATGCCCATGAAAACAGTATGTAATTTTGTGAATTTTAAAGATCAGTATATTGATGATTTCTATTTTCATTATTTTTTCATATATGTTTTACTTCAATAAAAATTTTATTGAAAAAATAATCAGTTGAATAAAATAAAGTCCAAACTTAGCTCCTAAAGTTATATAGTGCAAAAATGACATTTCAATTCTTTCTGTATTCAGCAGTTTTTAAAAAAAATATTGCAGATTTACTTGATTGTATATGTGACAGGAAAATGTAATAGGCTCATGTCAAATAATTTACAAATATAAACTTCAGATATCTTAAAACCCAGCAGTAAAATATTAAGAAAACAAATTAGAATAAGACTTAGGTGAAATTCTGTGTATTATTCATGTGTAAGACATTGTTAAACCTTAGGCCAGATACGTAGATATGAAGAGAAAAATGGACATATTTCATCACAACTAATTGATATATTGACTGGTAAAATTATCCAGCTAGTATATTAAGTAGTCAGGATAATATAAATTATAAATAGATGAGCAATGGCTGCTAATTTTCTATCCATCTAACAGATTTGCCGACTTGGCAATCATTACAGTTAATTCATAAGTAAGGAAGTGTGAATTGCAAATAGATGCATGGAAACATGTCCAACCATCATAATAAGGAATGCAAGGTAAAGAAGCCCAAAGAAATACCATTGATTCACTTTCTGATTGGCAGAAGGTAAAAAGGAAATTTTATAGATATAGTACCTGCATGTCCTTTGCTTCCAGATTGTGAATTGTTGTGACATTGTTGGAAATCATTCTGGAAATATAGAGGGATCATTAAATCGGACATATAAACTCTTCAATTCAGCAAATCTGAAGTGGGATTCGTTCTAAAGTCTCTAAAACTCCCTTAGAAAAAGCTACATAAAAGATTTCTTTTGAAGCACTGTTTGTAGTGACAAAAAGTGGATGTAGCATATTTTACAATCCATCAGTAACCTGCAAATAATGGGGTATTTTTCTTTTAATATATTAAAAGAAAATTGACATTCATGAATGTGTAGCATAGTATCTCTTACCCTTTATTGTGTGCAATATACATAATGTACATTTACATGGACAAACATATATAAGTGTGTATATATACACATGCATATGTTGGTATTACTTATACATACATGAACAAGGCAGAGTTATGTTTGACTTGCATATTAAAAGATCACTCTGGGTGAGGACTAATATCACTAATTTATATGGTTGTACTATATCCTACTATTAATACTACTAATTTTCAATCAATCCTTAATTGGAATAATAACATCAGGCATGTCTACATGAGCCTACTGCAATGTACAGGATAAATTAGTGGAGATGATCTTTTATGAAGTAAGAATCTTTTATGAAATGGATATATCTTTCCTATTTTTGTGTTTATAGATTGATCAGATGTGTACATCTTGTGACAGATGTTCCTGGGTTAATCTTGCTATAACTGTGTTTTGTAAGTTTTTTTCTAAAGACGTTTAGTCACAGTGGTAACCACCCTTCGAGATTAGGAGTTAGAACTACCTGTTCCTGCTCTATTGTTAATCCTCTTCAGTACTGACCTCTGGCTTCATGGGGAGTTTCCTATTTCAGGCTAATGGAGAAAGAAGAAAGAAAGAAAGCATGATTCAGCTAACCGACAGTTATACACGTTATGCTGACAACAGTCAGAAATGTAATCCTGCAGTCCTCAGGTGTGGACTAGAAGGAAAATAGGGAAAGGAAATTCCCCATGGGAAGAACTTTAAATAATGCACCTGGTTTTTCACGTTGCTTGGAAGAGAGATGGCAGAGGTGCAGATCTCCACTGCCTGAAGGTCTTTGGGAGAGATGTAGAAGGACATGGATGGTGGTGGCGACACGGAAGAGATTATGCAAAGGGCCCAGCAAACATAAGTTTCCTGTAACTAAGACTGACCAGGCTAAATACCAGCTGAGAGCACAACCTACGAACAGCAGGAAATAACTGAACACTACCCATTTCAACTCTCACTTGGACTACCAGTACCCTCCCATAGAACAAGTGTGTCCTTTCCATCACGGAAGGAGTGAGAATTTGTTCTCATTGGAATAGAACCATAGTCTGGATGAGGATTTTCTTTCTCTATTTACAATCCTTGAACAATACCACCTTGTGGACCTTCTGACAAAATCGCTGTCTTTTCCCGTATACACATTACCAGAAGCAGCAGACATGATAGAACAGTGAAAGAGCTTATATCTCAGTTAAATACTGTCTTGTAGACTTGGGTGATTTCTATAAAAAATAGAAAATATATTTAGAACCAGTATCTAATAAATGGTGACTTTTCTCCATGGTTAGAATTCTCAGCCTGTGAACTATAGTGGAAATATAGTGGAGTAATCTTACCATTTCTTCTAATGGGTCGCATACACATTTTCCTATTTTCATCCTCTGGATTTTATTCTTTCCTGCTTTAAGTGTATTTATTCTCAGGACACCCCAAACTGGTTTACTTTACTGAACCAGAAGAAGGACTTTAGGCTGCCATTTTGGATTCCTGCTATTACAGGATTGCTGCATATATTTGTAACTGTTGCCTCTTATCTGCCTTAACATGCCCTAACATATCCAGACATCTCTCATTCTTGCAAGCCTTGCTATTCTAACCCCCTGCCTAGCAACTCCTGAGCATATATCGCACCACCTTTTCACCTCTTCTTCATTAGACCATGTACACTCCTCATCTCACCACCCATTATAATATTCAACACACCTCCTAACCAATCCACATCCTATACGACACCATACCAGCTGCCCATCAAAGTTTCTTCACTCCTAATTAACTCCCCCTCACCAACCCTATATATTCTTTGTGTTTCCTCCTGTCGGGGTCTTAGCCTGTAAGCCTTGCCAGCCAGCTAAGTCCCGCGAGCCCTATGCAATAAATTACTACTATTATTCTTTAGTCTCGGTTTATTGTGCTCGTGCGCCCTCCAAACCTTCGAGCCCCGTGGTCTCGGCTGACGCCGCTCTCCAGCCGAACCACATCCGAGGACGAGACCCCAGTGCGGTCGGGCTAGGCAAGCCCCAAGCCGCAAGGATCACCAGACAAACAAGGTGATTACTTTATCTCTAGTGTGACTGACCTTGACTTTTCAAGGTATTTAGTAGTACTTATGGCAATAAGTAGTTAGGATTATTGCCATAAGTAGGCAATAAGGGGCAAAATTCTTGCTTTCCAGGAGATTCTCTGGAATCTCATATTAACTTCTATGACTAGCAGAAAAAAAAATCTGTGAAAGTCTGCCACAAATTCACATAAGCAGGACCACTGCAATTCAGACACATCCAGACTCAAAAAAAATCTAAGTTAAAACTAATAAAAACAACAAAGACAAGAAATTTGAATGAATTTGTAAGAACAAATTGTAAGTTCCCCAATACCAGTTTCAATAGTGGCTGGTATAGAAGCCAGGAATATTTAGTGTTCTATTGTAGGATGTGAAAACATTTCACTGAAATAGAAGAGGAATAGTCATCTCCAGATGTGGAGCCAGAAAGCAAATAACAGAATTTTGGTTCCTTACTTTTTAAAGAAAGGCAGGCCCTGTGTTCATTTGTAAGAGGAGTGCTTCCATCGGGTTTGATGGGAGCATGAAGTTGTTGCTTCAGTTGGTGTCTGAAAGGTAAATATGGATGCGAGGGTATCTATGCATGCTGCGGTGGACAAAGCGGGAAGGTAACAATGTACAATCTGCCTTTGTGACTCACCATCATCTCTAATCCGTTTGACCAGCATGGTAGCCACATTTCCCTGTTATACACTGGTGAGGAGAGTCTGTATTCCAACAGAAGAACTCATAACATGTGTAGGGTGGGAGAGAAGGAGAAGCCTTAGTTCTTCTCTGGCTGATGTGACCTGATGGCAGACTTGAGGCACACACGAGACTTTATGAATTCCCTCTTGAACCACTTCCTCCTGTACTGAAACCACACAAGGTCATTGATGTGAATTGATGTGAGATTCCTCTGCGCATTCTTCTGACCTACTAGATTCAGATGACAGCTTTTCCTGAACTTTTTCCTCTAGCCATCACAACAATTTTGTGAGGGCATATTTTTAGTATTAGTTCGTATTCATGCTTTGTTGAACAAATTTAGCAAAATATGCCATTTTGTTTCTGCCAATTTTATGAAACCTACATGCCTAAGGAATTTGTCTTGTATAGATAGGAATATATATTATTCATAAAGTGCATGAGTATTTATTTAGCATATTTCTCCCTGAAGTAAATGTTAGGAGATTATCAGTTGCAATAATTTCAAATCCTCACTCTTGCTGTTTTTATTAACTCGTATTTCAACAAAATTCTCAGTTATAAATAAATAGTGAAGGAACTCTAAATATTTTGGAATAAAATAAGGAAGATCTTTTGAGTGGTGTTGTTGAACAGCTGTTCTTATAAGTAATAGCTGCAAAATAAGTATTGAAGTAGAAAAACAGTACAAGTTTATATATAAACTTGCATACACTAATCCTCACGAGTGTTTTCCACCTAGTGAGGTTTAGTGTAAACTGTATAATGTTCAGAATCAGAAAACACATGTTCTGGATTCCAGATTCTCTATCTAGTACTCATTTTTAGTTGGTTGTAATAGAACTCCAATATAATTGTAATTTAAAAAATATGAATGAATTTTTTTCTCTCAAAAAAAAAAAAAAGAGCTAAAGCTATGCCTTTGTGTCATCTATCCAGGGTCCTTCTCCCACTGCTTTGCATTCCCTAGGTCTAGCCTTTGTCATATGATCTGAGAGGTCTTTCCACACATGTCCATCCCAAGTAACAAGAAGGAAATAAGACACCTAAATCCTTGATTGACAAATGTTGGCTTTCCACACATAACCGTGGAAGCTACGGATGCAGCCACGCAATATCTTCAGTTAAAAGAATGCAGTAATATTTTAGAAGTGGCATGCATATTGAAGTGCTTCCATTAAATGGATGATTTAAAAATTGATGCACATTGAAACTATAACTATAGAGCAAGACTCGATCCCTTCTTGAATTTTTCCTGCTAGTATTTTGAAATGATCCTAACTAACCAGCCGGCCCACAAATTGCCCAGCCCAAACCAGCTGAATAGGTTGTAAAGCCATATTAATCCAGTCCTGTGTAGGAGTTGAAATGCAATTTTTATGTCCATTATCTTAGATGCAACATGTCGTTTCATTTTTGTCTTCAGAATCAAAGCACAATATTGGTAAAAATAGTTATTAGGAACCCCTCCTAGGTAGGGCCCAGTATTGCTCATGTTTAAAATACTAACACAGACATTTTCCTCCCACGTTGGGGCACCCTTTCTAGGGAGCCCTTGGACTTCAAAAGATGACTCCCCTGTCCAGTGGAGTCTACCACATTTTTTATCTATAGAGTGGTTTCTGTGCGAGACTAGTTCACACATCCAGTAGGCCAATGTGGTCCACCTCATTGATAGGATGGCTGGAATGATATGGAGAGATATCTCCATATGGATATCTCAGTTCAAATGCTTACAGAGGAAGTAGTTGGTCTCTTTGGAATTTCTAAAAAAAAGTACTGTATCATTGGGGCCCATAGGTGAGAGGCTATTGTTCAACATTGTGAGATACCTTGGGAGAGAAAATGACATTACTGATTCCCCCTCGCATTACTTCCTGGGGGAAAAAATATTCTTACCCAGAAACTTAAAGTGAGGATTTCCTGGGTGTGGCTACCCAGTCTGTCTATTCAAGTCAAAGCCTGGAACTTCTTCGTCTGAGGTAGACTTTGGTGTCCCATTTGGTGGTAGATCCAGGAGGCTATCGTGCCAACCTGTTGGGTGCATTCTTGGTCAGCACAGGAATTCCATTCTTGTTCTACTGCATATGGCCTTTTGCCATGGGCCCCAGTATAGATGGCAAGTAGATCTCCTTCCAAGCTTGCAACCAATTGCCACAGTCCCTGTCTCCATACCTCTAGACATCTAATCATTGACTTGTCAGTCGCCAGACCATATAAATAGACTATTTGCAATGAGTCTGTCAATATTTTAGCAGGGGATTGTGTTTGGAGTGACCTGCCCAACCATCACCATTACATGAACTTCAGCCTATTTGGTAGGACACTTTCATCCAGTCTTGTTTAGTAAGTGATTATCCTTCAGACAGATGGCCACAGCAGCCCTGTAGACTTCATCAGCCTTGAGTTATGCAGATATATCAGCTGAAAAATCTTTTAACCAATGCTCTTCTTAGGGTAACAGTGGGAGTAGGCCCTCTGAGCCATTCTACCCCCCCCCCAAGGAAAAAATTTGTTCATGGAAACAGCTGATTAGCTGAGGCCCCAGTTAGCAGTCTTGGATATACCATTTTCACTTAAAGGTGGAGCTTTGTTAAGCCTATCTTATTTTAATATGATTTCTGAGTTCCCACATGAAGATGGACAGTTCTGGTCTTAGAGTCAGATATGAGGGGTGAATCATTAAACAATTTGTCTCTACTACGGCTGACTAATAGGGTAAAAATTGCCAGTCAAATAAGGCAAGGCTAATACTACCACAGGTAGTCTGTGTGTCTAAAATACAAGGGTCTGGTGCACACCTGTGGGAGTTCCTTCTCACCATAGGTTCCTGTTCGCATGGGTAGGAGTCACCAAGAATTCTAGTTCCATAGGACTGCAGGACCCCATTGACACGGATGGCAGTTTGTGCTGCTGCAAGTTGCACAGTCTCTAGGTTGTGCTATTTGCTGGGGCTGCCAAAGTGGTTGTCTTTTGGAAGAAGTTAACTAGAGGACCTAAAAGAATGCCCAGATATGACACATGTTGTTTGCATGAGCTAAACTAGTTTATAAGTTGTTGAGTCTCTCTCTTCAGGGATGGGGGTGGTGGTGAGGGGTGCTGCCAATGACAATAATTTCCATTTGACTGTTTGATGTGCTTCTCTGGCTAACAACCCAGGTGGTCCCTAGAAATTGTACCTGCCAGGCAGGACCCTTGTCAGGAATGATTGCCAAACCTACAGTTTGTCACAACATCTATGATTTTTGTAGGGCATGTTCAGCCTATTATCAGTGGTGCAGGCCCTAAGACTGTCATCAGTATAGTTGATCACACCTAATTCTGGAAGAAATTGGTCTTGTTTCAAATCTAGCCCTCCCCATTGTGAAAAATTCTGGAGGTGTTGAATGAATTCCAGTAAGAGTGGAGGCCATTCAGCTTGAATGTAAATTTACTTTGGTCCCTAGTCCACAGAGGATGGACAGAAAGGTGTTAGCCAGGTCAGTGTAAACATACTATTACCCTGTGGGGGCTGCCAGGACCCCAGAGACTGCAATGATATGAGATACCTCAGGGACTGAGGGCAGCCCTCAGCATTTAATCCACAATAATCTGTTGTCAACTTCCAGGCCCCTGAGGTCTTTTTCACCAGCTAGACTGGGCCTTTGAACTGTGACAGTTTGGTTCTCAGCACACCTGGTACATCAAGTCTTGAATCAACAAGGGAATGTCATTTTCCCCACCTCAGAGAAGATACTGCACTTGTTGAATAACTGTGCCAGGCTGTGGAAATACCGATAGTAGATGGGAGTGTGGAATCTCCCAGTAATGGCTCAATACCCATAACAAGGCCATCCTTCCTCAGGTGACAGAGGTGTTCCCTGCTGTGCCACAGGCAGCCAAAGTGCCAGTACTGATAATGCACTCAGAGATGGGAACAATGATCATTGGTCCTGCAATGGCCCCAAGGTCCCCACCCACAAGCACAAGTGCCCTTGCCTGCCTTGGATCACCTTAATACTTTCAAGCTTCCCAGTGCTACAAGTTTGCCTCTGTCCAGGGGTGGGGATTGGGGCTGGAATTCCCATCACTTGGCACCTGTATCTAAGCCCTCATGACAGTTTGGATTACCCCCTTTAACCATTTAACATGAGTGTGAACAAAAGGTTGCTGATCCCCAGGGGTATAGAGACCTTGGCCCCAACCCTAATCATCTTTTTAAATGGAGTAATGGGTGAGGGGTATCATCCTCCCTATCCAAGGAAACATGCTCATAGGGAAAATTGTCTTCCTCACTCTCTTATTCCATGTGCAGTGAGGCCTTATCAACCACTGTTTCCTGCACTCCCCAACCGTGTTTGCTTGTTGTGTTGACTGAGAGAGAGAGAGAGGCCACATCAAAGCAACAAAAGAGGTTTTCTTGGCGGTGACTCTTTGGCCTAATTTTAAGTAGACTTAGCCTATCCTTTGTGGGGTTAAGTTTCATATGAACAACCCCCAAGATTGGGGGCTCAGTCTATTGCTTTGGTTGTCCCCATTGCTTGTGAGAATATCAAGAATTTTCTCTGCTTGGGGAAGTTGAATTTTCCCCCTTTCTCACCGTTCCCCCAAGGGGACTTTGCAAATACTTTTTTATTCACTGTTCAAATCCTTCTGGGATTTATCAAGACATCACTCTGTACATACGTACAAAATCTCATGCCCTACTTAAGGCTCCATGTACTTACGGTGTTCAAGTAAGCTATCCATATAAGTTATAATAGGAAATGCACTACTCAAAACATACATTTTGCACCTAATAAATATTTTTTGCTTTAGTCTCACACATAAGTTTTATATTAATTACCATCTATTTTCAACACCCTACATTATTGACATTCCTTTGTTCTTCCTCATGCAAAACATTTTTAAATTTGTACAGTTAGTCACTATCATTATACACTCTAGGCATTCCTAGATTATACCATCTCAGTCTTTATTGTATATCTTTCTTTCTTATTTCATTTGTGCCCCCAGGCCTCCTCCCTCTATTATTCTCACATTTAGCTTCATTCAGTGTTCTAACATTATTGTATGGTAGTATTTTTGCCATCCCTTTCTGAATTTTTACAATCAGTGCCATTGCACAATCTGTATCCCTTCAGTTCCAGTTACCCAATATCTACCTTATTTCTACCTCCTGATGATCTCTGTTCTTAACTGAAATTATCCAAATTCATTCATTAATGTTAGTTCATATCAGGGAGACCATACAGTATTTGTCTTTTTGTTTCTGGTTAATCTCACTCAGCATAAGTCCTTACAGTCCATCCATGTTGTTACATACTTCATAACTTTCTTCTGTCTTACAGCTGCATAATATTACATCGTATGTATATGCCACAGCTTGTTTAGCCACTCATCTGTTGATGGACATTTGGGCTGTTTCCATCTCTTGGCAATTGTAAATAATGCTGCTATAAACATTGGTGTGCAAATGTCCATTTGTATCTTTGCCCTCATGTCCTCTGAGTAGATACCAAGCAATGGTATTGCAAGGTCTTATGGCAATTCTATACTTAGCTTCCTGAGGAACCACCAAACTGCCTTCCACAGAATTCTCGTTTGGCAATTTTTCTCTTTTAGCAATTTAAATATATCGTTCCCACTGTCTTCTCGCCTCCATGGTTTCTGCTGAGAAATTTACGCATAGTCTTATTGGGCTTCCCTTGTATGTGATGTATTGCTTTTCTCTTGCTGCTTTCAAGATTCTCTCTTTTTCTTTGACATCTGACATTCTGATTAGTAAGTGTCTTGGAGTACGTCTATTTGGATCTATTCTGTTTGGGGTACCTTTCACTTCTTGGATCTGTAATTTTAAGTCTTTCGTAAGCGTTGGGAAATTTTCAGTGATAATTTCCTCCATTAGTTTTTCTCCTCCTTTTCCCTTCTCTTCTCCTTCTGGGACACCCACAACACGTATATTCATGCGCTTCATATTGTCTTTCAATTCCCTGAGTCCCTGCTCATATTTTCCCATTCTTTTCGTATATTTTCTTTTGCTTTTTGGATTTCAGATGTTCTCTCTTCCAGTTCACTAGTCCTATCTTCTGCCTCCTCAAATCTGACACTGTGGGTTTCCATTGTTTTTCTCATCTCTTCCACTGTGACTTTCATTCCGATAAGTTCTGTGATTTCTAGTTTCAGACTTTTGATTTCTTCTTTTTGTTCATTCCTTGCCTTCTTTATATCCTCCCTCAATTCACTGGTTTGAGTTTTGATAAGGTTTTCCATGTCTGTTTATACATTCTGAATTAATTGCTTCAAATCCTGTATCTCATTTGAATTGTTGGTTTGTTCCTTTAACTGGGTCATATCTTCAATTTTCCTAGTCTGAATCGTTAGTTTTTGCTGGAATCTCGGCATTTAATTACCTTAATGAGTTTATTCAGGAGATTGTTTCACTTTTCTTACACAGGATTTTCTTGCTGGATAACTTTGCTGTCTATCTGTTCTTTGACATTCAGTTCAGTTTATTCTAGACCTCTAGCTTAGGTTTTGTTTAACAGATCAGAATTCTTCAGTTCTTGTTTTCTTGTTTCTTGCCCTGCCTGTATGGTGCCTTCCTTTCTCCCCTTAGGAGGGTCTATTTAGGTATTATGGACCCCACCCAGATATTCCCAGACCAAACTGGCCTCTTGTCAGAAGGAAAGAGTCACGTGCATCAGTTTTCCTTGAGGGTGAGACCCAGCAGGTTGAAAGGCTTTCCTGTGAAGCCTCTGGACTCTCTGTTTTTCCTGTCTTGCCTAGTATGTGGTCCTTGTCTGCCTGCAGGTCCCACCAGCATAAGGTGATGTGGTACCTTTAACTCCAGCATACTCTCCCTGCTGGGGGCATGGTAGAGACAGAGAAGAGGTTGAATCTGGTTTTAATCATCTCAGACTACTAAACATAAAAAAATCCGGAGAAGAAGGAAATTTGCTCTAAACTCCTATTTTCATATGTATGCATATATGAATTGAAATAGATATTTAAATAATAAATTTAATGGAGGAACTTCAGTGACTTTGTTCATGCTACCTCTAAAAAAATACTGTATTCTTCTACCTGAAAATACTGTGTTGCTGCTTTCATAGCTTGTGGGTAGGATGTACGGCAATCAGCAACTGAATAGCAGAAGTTAGAACTGTGTTCTTCTCCAAATAATAATGCTACCACTTATGGCACATCCCCCAAAATTCAGATTCAAGTGCAGCAAGGAAAGGCAAAACAATCACCTAAAAGGTAAAGCCTATAATATACAAGGAGAATGATACCAGGAATCAACAAGTTTCTACTTAAATTAGGAGTTAGCAAACAGACTAAAACTATGTCTACCGAATATAGTCAGCTTTTCAGCTATAAGCCCTTATTTTGAATTTTGTTCAATTTGAGAAATGTACAGAACTTGAAGAACTTAAGGATAATTGCAGCAGAAAATTTCCACGTGAAGAAATAGGGTGGGTGCAGATATGTACACATGAATCACTGTTTACAGTCTGGAGCATAGGGACTTAACTACCTAATCCAACAGCAAACCCAAATCATTCCTGTTCTCTATTTGTTTAATCCTCAAACAGATAGTAAATAATAATAAAGTATGGCTAGGGAAGCATTTACCTTACCTTCAGTATTATATGTCAATGATGATAAATATACTTTGTTTGAGGAGATTTAGCCTAAACTGCTGAAGAATTTTGGATAAACTATCTCCTATTGCTTCAATTGTTTTAGAGATTCATATTTCAGACAGACATCCTTTCTAATCACCTTCCGATATATTTCCTTAACTGTCAATCCAATACCTTTCTTTTGATTCTTGATACTAGCTCATTTCTAGCACACTTTCAGTCTAGTGCTTGCACAGGTCCTATCCTTGGACTGTGCCCTTGCTCCCAGATGCCCGCGTCCATCATGTCAACCACAAATGTGGCAGCTCCACTTCTGGGTTAAACCTGCATGGAGGCCCTGCCTGGCTTTGGTGGTCACAGTCATGACTCCATACCTTCTGTCAGTGAGTCACTTTTTCCAGAGAACCATTATGATTGCCAGTCTAGCTGTCATGGACATATGCAGTGATACAAAAGAAAATAGTGATACAAAATGTGGCAGAGAAAAGTGATAACACCAGACAAGTCGTTTTGCATTATTTGAAATTTGGAGTCTTAAATCTCTTTTTAACCAAAATCCCAAAATAAAAATGAATAGAGGATTGTTGAATATAAATTTGATTTGGGGCCATCTGTACTGGGCCTGAAAGAATTTGTTTCTTTGGAAGGTATGACCTTTATCTTGAAATGCGCATTTACGAGTCTCGCGTTTAAAATATTTGCACCCAGTAAGTTTATACATCTGGATAAACTACTGCGAAGCAGCAGATTTATTAGAGGTAGCCTATGCCAAAATTTGTCCTTAAATCTTAACATAAATCCCCAAATTGTAGGTAGAAAATCATTATTAAGTTTTTGGAGATTATGGTATAAGGGAAGTAAACTGGCACAGTGATTAAGCAAATGGATTTCAGACATACAAATTTCAGTGTCTGACATCTATTACTAGCTTAGTGGAAATGGGCAAATTATCCAACCTATTTTACATTGTGTTTCTTTATATGTTATTCAGATTATTAATGGTTATCCAATAATATTGTGGTGAGATTGAATTAAGCTGTGTCTGTGAATGGTTTTGGTGAAGTTCTGGGATATAATAGGCATGGAATAAATTGTAGCTCTTTGAGAAGGGGCTGATAATCTTTGAATAATCAATAGATAATTTCTCAAGGGGTGATATTTAACTAAAAATAATAATGTCCTACATGCAGCAATTTGGAAATGGCAATAGTCAGAGTTATATTTCTTATTTGGCTTCTTAAACTGATATCTCCAGGAAACTTGCCCAAAATGTATAGTTGTAAGAGGAATTATCAAGAGTTATCCTAACATATCCAATCCCACATAAAAGCAGAACAAGACTTATGGCCAAGGATGAACTGAGAAGTCTGCAATGAGTAGAGCAGGTACCTTTCCAGAGACTGTGGATGGATGTGCAACTGGGGACCTCAGCATTGTAAGCACAGACTGAACCAATGGAAGACCTGAGAATTTACCTGCACAGTACAGAGAGTAGATTAAAAAATCTCTAAGATGAAAGATTCAATCTTTACTAGAAAAATATGAGAAAGAGGGGGAAAAGCCACTATACCTTCCTTAAAAAGTAAGAAAATAGGGTTATTCCTGCCAATGATATTGTCCAGCCATAACATGTCATCGCAGTCACACACTTTGAGGGTTGAGAGCTTCTCAGGAGTCCCTGGCTGTTACAACCCTTTGTAGATTGACAAGGTCCAGCTGAGCTTGCCACATCAGGCAGCCTCCCTTATGCTGGGGACCTGATTCTTCCTTTAAGCCAAGAGATGTGTGCAATAATTCAAATGTTTGAGGAGATATTTTCAACAAGTCACCACATGATAATGCAATTTCATTCTGTACTTAGCCTGATTTTCTTGGGAGTTTAGTTTCAATAGATGACCTTTGGAAATGAATTTTATAAAAATGGGACCAGGTAAGGTTAGGGAATCTCATGTAATAATAAAAAAAATGGTTCGAGGACCAGATAGAAGGAAAATTTGATGGAGAATTCACCAACACAAAGGGACAAAACGGAAGAACTTTCTAAAAACACCGCGTCTAAACTAAAGTAACACATTTCTTTCTTTTTCCCAACCTCCTTGTCAGAAGAGAATGGCTGGGTTAATAGGCTGACTCTCCCTTTGCTTTCCTCCCTTCCTTCTGCCTCAATCTGAGCACTAATGGAAAAGACACTAAGATCAAGATATGTGTTACCCTTCCCACTTGACTTATTTAGAGCAATATCCATCCATTTAAGAAAACATGCTCCTCATTTTATTTTGCATGAAAACTCGGCCTGGTTTCTGTAGTCAAAAGGTGCTTTGGTCATATTTCCTGTCTTAACCTCACCTAATGAACCAAAGTCATTTAGGAGTAACACGGTTTTCTGAGAAAACGTCCATGCTTGGAGTTAATGCTATCTCGAAAAAGGGAGTCTTATATTTAGAGGAAAACACTTCTTCCCTAAACAATATGCTTCTGCAGTTCCCAGAAACTTATTTTATAACCTCAATTTTCTTTCCCCATAATGCCTAGCAAATGTAAAACACATATATGCCAAAATTTTTAACATGAGAAAAGCGTCATCACTTATGAAATAATCATTTCTGAATACTAGAATATAAATTATTATATTGAGCATTCAAACAATAACATACACTAATATTAGCTATAATAACAGTCTCAGGAATAAAGAGAGAAAAAAAAAACCTTCCTTAGAAATAGTTAAAATGTGCATACCTGTTTTATAGAGCTCTCCATAAAATAAGGTGAGTGACCACAGGATGTTGTCAGAATTGTTTTGTCCTAATGAAGTAAAATACTCATCTAATTTTGTAATGAGGATCTTATACATTTGCAATTGATCCATATATTCCAAGGGATGAATGATTGTTTTATTATTCTTTACTGGAAATTCTGCTAGGCTCCCATTAATCTGAGCCCAAAAAGGGGGGTAGCTGTCATCTCCATCTGTGGCTGACTCTGCAGTTTGGGCCAAACCCAGAGCAAAGAAGCTCAGTATGAGAAAAATGGGGATCTTCAAAGAAGACCACGTTCTCTCAGAACCTGTTATAAATCTCACAAGCAGGAGAAGACTTATAACAGGTGGAAGCCAAATAATCCTTTGCCAATTAGGGAGTTCTTATTCTCTTACTGGATAATACACTGGGCTATGACAAGCTGGACAGTTATTAAGGAAATATGAGTATGTGCAAATATTGATTTGAATTAAATTATTAAATGCTATTGCATACTGCTTCAAGTAAATATTTTGTTCAGATAATTTACCATAGATAGTCAAATGGTCGATTATTTCATATAGTTTAAATTACTTCAATATTGTCAGCTTTTCTAAAACAATGTCTTAAATTGAACCCCAATGAATTCTGTACTTTTCTGTAAAAGTTATATCCCACATGATACTAACAATGACTTTTAAATAAATTTTTTAAAAAATCAAGAAAGAAACAAAAAGCATCTTTGTCATTGGAGAGGTTAAAATAGAAAACTGACTTTTTCTCTGTGCTTCAATATTATTCATGATGCACTTGGATTGGTGGCTTGGTGATCTCTGGAAGAGAGGAAAGGGAAGTAGGATTTATTTAACGCTGATTGTTTGTTAGTCTCTTGTCAGTTATTAGTTTATGTAATTTCACAATGGTTTTATCACTATTTTAAAGATTAAAACAGTGGAATCCAAAAGATTTAAGTACCATTGCTAATTGCTTATATAGAGATAAGAATTCTGTCTCTTCCCACCAGACAGACTTGAAAATGTCATAACTACTCAGGTGTTGCCTATAATCCACAGAATATTTTGACCTACCTCAATCATATTTGTTCTACTCAACAAATAAACTGTAAAAGAAAATAGATCTGAAAATACCAAACTCTTTCTAAGTAATTTAACTGTATTCCAATTATAAAATACATAGGCAAAACTATTTTCATTCAAAATTGTAAAACTTCCAATGTCTGGTATCCAATAAAATATTTCCTGCATGCAAAAATATAGCAAAATATGACCCATATTAAGAGATAATCAAGCTTTCAAACCTAACTCACAATTGACAAATATGTTAGAATTAACAGACAAGGAGAAGAAAGCAGTTATTATATCTATACCTCTGATGCTTAATAGCTTAAAACAATATATAGATTAATTTCTATGGATGAAGAATGGATTTGTAGAGACTAAAGCTACAAAGCATTACACGAAAAATGCTGAAAATGGGAAGGAAAAAAGATTATGCATTGCAGAAAAAAAAGATTAGTGAATTTAATTGCATGGCAATAAAATCTACCTAAAAGAAACAAAAAGAGAAGTATAATTTAAAAAGCCAAGAGAGCATTAGAAATCTGTGAAACAATTTTAAGTAACCTTATCATATGTAATTGGAGTGTATAAAAAGTATAGGGTAGAAACAAAGAACTAGTGGAAGAAATGAAACCATGGTCAAAGTTTTTCCAAGTTTGATTAAAAATATGGAATGGCAAACATAAGGCAATCAAAAAAGCTAGGGAAAAGAAACAAGGAGGAAACTAAACCAAAACATATCACAATTTAATAATAAAAATCAAAAGCAGTCATATAGAAAAGAAATCTTAATGTCAACCAAAATAAAATGTCACTGGCAACAGGAAAATCAAGAAAGCAGTGGAACAACGTCTTTAACTCACCTAATTGAAAAAATATATATACTTACACTTTTATATTCATCAAAAACATTTTTTCAAAAAAAGCGTCTTTCTGATAAAGACTTTCTTAGGTATGACAAAGCTGAAAAAACACATCACTAACAAACTTGCATTAAAGAAATAGTAATGGAATTTATTCAAGCATATGAAATGATTACTGCATGGCTAAATATATGATAGTTTTAAAACTAAAATTAAAAATATATATTCAAGTATTGTGATATAATAATAACACTGTGCTTTGGGTGTTTTACAATATAAATGTAAAAAAATGTAAAATTATAACAAAATTGCAGAAAGCTTGAGGGTATAAATAGATGAATAATATGTCTGTCACCCAATTCAACATTATAAGATGTACAAATAAAGAGGAAAATAGATCCACAATGAGGAGAAGAATGTATACTAATCTTTACTGACCCACAAGTTATAGATTGCTATAAGTAGCTGGCAAGGACATTAAACTACTTAACGTGATTATATTACAGATTATCAAAAAGTTAAGTGTGCATGGAAAATATTAAAAGGACCCAAATAAAATTTCTAGAATTAAAAACTATAATGTATGAGATTAAAAATATATATTGTCAGGGATGTCAACATTAACATGGTGACAAAAGACTTCCTCTCGAAAGGCTCCACTTAGAGTCAGCAACAAAATGGAAAATGCCAATTGATTAGACCTATGCAGGACAACAGAGTCTGAAGAAGGACTCTGCAAATGTTGAATCAAAGAAAACAAACAATAAACTCCAAGAATAGGTAGGACATTTCTGTTCTGGACCCATCAGTCTGGACCACTTCCCCTACTCAATCTCATGCAGCTTGGGAGTCACACAGAGGCATCACAGCCTGGTAACTCTTGCTGCAGATCCAGACACAGGGCTGAACATAAGACACTGAGGAGTTTCAAATTCAAAAAGGTAACCAGAAAAGAGGGGTGGGGGAGAGAGAGAGGAAGAGAGAATGGCAGAACTGTTGACAAGAGGTGCAAAAACTCCATCCAGTATCTGTTCACTGGACCACCTAAACACAAAATGGATCTTTCTTTGTGGACAAACCATTCTGAATTGATCCAATTTGGGTCCCTGGGCTGAGATACTCTAACATGGGAGAAACCAGAGGTAGAAAAGTCTCACAGAATAAAACTGTGTGGGGGGAGAACTGAGCTTCTTTAAGATTCCAGAACTAAAGATTATAAGAAAAATGGGGCCCTTGAGTGAGAGAGAGGATTTAAACAAATAATAGTAGTTTGGGAGAAAATTCTGCACTAAGTCAAACAGAACAGATGAATATTCCCATAGAAGGAAGAGAAGAAAGGAAGCTTTCTCCTGGAAGTTAAACAATTGCACAAAAATTGCAATATTAAAAATTATACTGTGTATCAAAAGCAAGAATCAGATGAAGAAGAATTGAGAAAATTTGAACAGTTAAATGTGGATAATTTAAAGGCCCAGAATAATTTGGACCAAGCATCAAAGAAGAGTGTTAAAGCAAAGCTAATATACAATAAAACCCTAGCAAAAAGGAAGAAGCTAGTTGTATTAGCTACGGTTCTCTAGAGAAACAGAATCAGTAGGAGATATTTGTAAATATAAAGTTGATAAAATTATTCACATAACTGTGGGGATGTAGAGTCCAAGCTTTGTAGGGCAGGCCACAAGCTGGCAGCTCTGGTGAAGGTCCTCAATAAACTCTCAAGAGAGTCTGGCTGGCTGAAGCAGGAAGAGAAACTGCCCCTTCTGAGTCCTCCTTAAAAGCCTTCCTGTGATTAGATTAAGTGTCACTCATTACAGAAGACACTCCATTAGCTGATGCAATCAGCTGTGGATGTCACCAAGGTGGTCATGATTTAAGTCCATGAAATGTCCTCATAGCAACACACAGGCCAGTGCTTGCCTTACCAGACAACTGGCACCACCACCTGCCCAAGTTGATTCATGAATCTGACCATGACACTGACCTTCAGAGTTAAACCATCTAGATGATCAAATGTCCAGTCATCATCAAGAAATCACAAGCTATACTAAGAACCAGGAAGATATGGCTCAGTCAAGGGAATGGTTTAACTCTTTAGAAGACACGATATTTGGAACAGCTTATCAGAGAATTTCAGAATAATCTCCAAAACTAATTGAAGTAAATAAAGCTAAAATATATTAAAAAGATGTTTGAGCATAAAGAAATATTTAAAAGTTTAAAAAGAAACGTAACATAAATTATGGGGATGAGACAAAATAATGATTATTAAAAACACGCTAGAGGCATACAGCAGCATATTTGAACAGGCAGCAGAAAAAATCAATGAACAAGAAATAGGACAATCAAAATCATGTGGTCAAAAGAGTAGATAGAGAAAAGAAAAGAAAAGTTTGAGCAGGTCTTAGGGATTTGAAATGACTTGATATGCACAAACATGGTGTCCCAGAAGGAGAAGAGAAAGGAAAAGTTGTAGAGAGATATTTGAGGAAATAATGACTGAAAAATTTTCAAATCTTATGAAAGACATAGATGTACATGTCCAGGCATCTCAATGTGGTCCAGACAGAATAAATACAAACAGAACCCCTCCAAGACATGTTCTAATCAGAATATCAAATACCAGAGCTAAAGAGAATTCTAAAGTTGCAAAAGAAAATCAATTGATCACATTCAAGGGATCCTCAATAAGATTAAGTCCCAATTTATCAACAAAAACCATGAAGATGAGATGGTAGTGGCATGGTATATTTAAAGTACTGAAAGAGAAAAATTGTCAACTAAAAATATTTTATCCGGGAAAAATGACCTTCAAAAATAAGGGAGAGTTTAAAATAGTCACTAAAGAAAGCACACAAAAATATTGAAAGTTCATCATCAAAAGACCAACCCTACCAAATTATTAAAATGAGTTCTGCAGTTAGAAAGCAAAAGATAGGAGAGTGGTTTAGAATAGCGTGAAAAATGAAAATCTTCACTAAGGGTAGCTAAAAGTGTAAATGCAGCACCAGATAGTACTGTATCCTCAAATATACAACTTCACTTTTTTATTTCAAATAAGAGTGAGAATACAACAGAACAACAAAAAAGCATATTGCCTGATAAATGATCCGCAAAATATAAAGAAGTAATGTGAGACTTAAACAGCATAAAGAGGTAAGCAGAGGGACATGGAAGTAGCGAACATGAATACTTTTGAAGCTACGTTGATATCTTTTCAATTTGTAGGTGATATATGGAGCTTGTGTAATACAAACCCCAAGGTAACCACAAAGAAAATATTTTAAAAAATAACCAGAAACGTTAATGAGAAAGGAACTAGTTAGGCACATTACAAAAGATGAACAGTACAGAATTGCCATAAAGGAAAAGAGAGGGAAAAAAGATACAACATTTAAAATCCAAAGGATAAAAAGGCTACATTAAGTTCTGTCTTTACAATAACAATGCTGAATGTTAAAGGACATGACTCCCAGAGATGAGCTTGGTCCTGGCATCATGGGGCTGACAATGCCTCCTTGACCAAAAGGGGAAGAGAAATGAAATGAAATAAAGTTTCAGTGGCCAGGAGAACCCAGAGGTACCAGTCTCGCCAAGAACATGAACCAATTACGTTTCCCTACCCAATAATGTCGACAACACTTTTCAGCACAAAACTGGAAGGGTCCTTGCCCTATATCTCTGAAGACTGTGGGAATGATCAAATGAGACGGAGGAGTTGTAACAGAGAAGTTAGGATTTAACAAATGATTATGGCAATTGAATAAACACATGCATTTTTTTTTTTAGTTTCTAGTGTATTGGAATAGCCAGAAGGAAATGCCTGAAATTATTGAACGATAGTGTACTTTGAAATTTGTCCTATAACTACTTGCTAAACCGTGCTTTGGAATTTATCACTTTTCTGCATATATGTTATATTTCACAATAAAAATGGCTAGCACCAAAAAGAATATATGGTAAAAAAATAGAAAACAAATATTAATATATTATACTTTCAAAATGTATGGATGCATGAATTATATTGGTAGTCTAACACTTTGATTAAGGGAAAAGTTTGTTAGCTTATAATGAAACATAAAGATGTAACTATATTCTGTTTGCAAGAAATCCACTTTAAATATAAAAATAAAGATACATTAAAATATGTTTACATAGAAGGATATAGATATTTCAAAAGAGAATTCTGTATAAACAATATTCAAAAGTAATTTGCAGACTATATGAATAAAAGCCAAAGCCAACTTCAGATAAAAAAATATTTTTAGAGACATCATGGGACCCCTCATAACAATAAATCTGTCAGTTCATCATAAGATGTAACAACCCCAAATGAGTACTCACCTAATAACATATTTATATATATTTTTATAACATATATTTTAAATATAGAAAAAATTGATAGAATTGAATGGAAAAACAGACAAATCTATAATTTTAGAGAGTTCAACATAATTCACTAAGTGAAAGATACAACAACCAGAGAGAATATCAGAAGGTCTTTAAAAATTGTAAGTGACACTATCAAACAACTTCATCCATCGTATATGAAGCACTAAACCCCATAGAAGCAGAAACAACATTCTTCTCTAGAACCCACAGAAGATTCAACAAGAACGATGGCAGGCTGGGCCATTAAACAGGTCTACACAAACAAGTTCTGAAACTATATAGTGTTATGGCCCTTATCAATCAAAACAAAATGAAAAACCAGTAACAAAATATCTGAAGAAGATTCCCTATTATTTGAAAGCAAAAAACATATTTATAATCTTGGATCAAAGAGGAAATCACAATGGAAATTTGAAAATATTTTGAATGGAATAAAATGAAAACTACAAAATTTATGAATGCATGTAAGGCAATATTTAAAGGGAAATTTAAAGTTTTGAATATTCCTATTGAAAAGTATAATGATATAAAATCAATGAACTGAGATTGTAATTAAGAAACCAGAAAAATAAAGTGTTTAAAACCCAAAGTAAGAAGAAGGAAGGGACTTCAGCAAATAAAAGCAGAAATTAAATGAAAACAAAAAAATGAGAAACGTTAAGAGAAAATCTGGTTCTTTAAGAAGATCAATAAAAGCGATGCACTCTTAGCTAGGAGCACTAAGTAAATAAAAGAGATAAAACACAAATTACAAATTCACAAATGAGAAAGAATGCATTGCTTCAGAGCCTAATGACAAAAATTTTTCAAGTATTATAATTTTATGCCAATACATTTGAAAAAGTAAATGAAATTTAAATTCCATGAAGAAAGAACTTAGAAGTAACACTATAGAAAAGTCAAGGTCTGGAGTTCCTGAAAGGTGGCAGAACAGGAGAGGCTGAGTTCACCCTGGCTCCTTACAACAATAGAGATGCGATAGAAAAATGACTGAACAGTGGTTTCATGGTGCGAATACTTATAGAGGGTCTTCTACCCTATATAGAGAGGCCCTTGAAGAAAAACTGGAGAAATTAGAACAGAGAGAAAAGGGTGAAGGTACTAGGTCATGACTCGGTCTACTGTGCAGCTGGCTTGAGATGATTTTCCCTTTGGCTTTATAGCTGGGAGTGCCATGGCAAACTTGGAAGATAATAGATGCTTTTTTCCCATGCACAGACTCCACTTAGTCAAGGCACAGTGCCTGCTCCCTGCCCCTGTGACACGCTGCTGTGGGTACCTGAGGAGAAGGGGTGCCCTTCCCTGGGGAGAAGGGGGAGAAATGGAGTGGTATTGGTCCCACATCCAACCAGTGAAGGAGACTTCTTGGGTCCTGATACTGGACGCCTGGAGACCATAAGTGTGTGTGGATGGAGAATTGAGGCCAAGGAAATCAGCCCTCACTGGCCACTAGACATTGCACCTGTAGTCAGGGACAACGGGCTTATGGGGATGAGAGTACTCAAGAATGCCAGTTGCCGAGAGGAACTGGAAAGTGCAGCCTGGCAAATTGCCTATCTACCTAACTCTCAAGTAAAGTCCTAAGTAGAATTGCAATTGCCCCTTGAGATTAGGGATTTGGTTTCAAGGGGAAGGACTGGCAAACCAAGTCCAAAAGGGAATCTTCAAAGCTAATACAAGTAGATTCAAAGTCTTAGATGAGGGAAGGAAATAAATCTGCAAAATAACCTTATTAAGATATGAAAATACTACATTTACAACAGAAGATCATAAAACACAGGAAGACCAGGCAGATATGGCTCAACTAAATGACCAATTAAAGTACCTTAGGGGACACAGAATTTGGAACAATGAATTAAGTTTGTTCGTAAGGACATAAAGGATATCAAGAAAACACTGGAAGAGCAGAAGGAAGAATTTGAAAGAATAAATAGAAAAATATCAGATATCACAGAGGTGAAAGATACTGTAGACCAAATTAAAAGTACATTAGAGACTTAAAGTAGTAGACTTCAAGAAGCAGAAGAAGGAATATGCAAATTAGCAGAAGACAGGACAATTGAAGTTGAATGCCAAAAAGAACAAATGGCAAGAAAAATGGAAGAAATGCAACTTGATCTCAGGGAAATGACAGACACCATGAAGTGTACAAATATAAAAATTATTGGTGTTCCACAAGGAGAAGAGAAGAGTAAAGAGATGGGAAGACTAGTTGAAAATATAATGGAAGCAAACTTCCCAACCCTTAGAAAAGATATAAACATCCAAACCAAGCAAACCCAGTGAGTACCAAATAGAATAAATTTAAATAGGGTTACTCCAAGACATATGTTTATTAGAATGTCAATTCTTGAACAGAAGCAAAAAGTCAACAGAACAGCAAGAGAAAAAAGATTTATTACATACAAGTGTAAACATATAAGACTGAGCTCAGACTACTCAACAGATACCATGGAGATGAGAAGGCGGTGGTACGATATATTTAAGATTTTGAATGAGAAAGACTTCCAGCTAAGAATTCTTTATCCTGCCAAGTTGTCCTGCAAAATTGAGGGAGAGATTAAAATCTTCACAAACAATGGCTGTGAGAATTTACCAATAAGTGACCTCCCTACAAGAAATAGTAAAGAGAACTCTGGCAATTTAAGAAAGACAGAGAGGGAGGTCTGGAAGAGCGTACAGAATTGAAGTGTATTAGCATGGGTACTTTAAAAGATAAAAACTGAGGGAGGGAAAAAATATATATATAGATTTGACAATAAAAACTATGGGCAGGTATTGTCAATTGTATAAAATCTATTCCTGAAATAAAAAAACTTGAAAATGTTCAGTAACATAGGTCATTACTGTAGCAAAGTTGATATTTGTTATAACTCTCTACTTGATATTTAGAGAATGTTCACAGTTTAGACAGCTAATCAAATGGTATTAAAGTTAGTATTTAATATTTAGAATTTAAGAAACTTTGATATCTGTATTTGTAGATTCTTTCCATTTGCCTTAATTTTTTTTTGTTGTTTCTTTTTTGAGGGTGGTGCATGGTCCAGGAATTAAACCTGGGTCTTCTGCATGGAAGGTGAGCATTCTACCACTGAACTACCCATGCACCCCTCACCAATGCCTTAATTTAATTTATTAATATTTTTGCATGGGCAGGCACTGGGAATTGAACCCGGGTCTCAGGCATAGAAGGTGAGAATTCTGCCACTGAGTCACCATGGCCCACCCTACCTTAATTTTAAATTGGTTTATGAAACTTACTATGGGAACACAGGCTTTGCAATGATATTTGGTTATTTTTTAAAAGATGCTTATGGATAAGCTAACTAAGATATCCATTTTTTTTTGTGGCTATAAGTGTACTGTTTGTCTTCTTAAATAAAAATAGTTAAATTAAATAAATTTAAAAAGAAAAAGAAAACTCAAGGTCTGAATGACCGGATATCTATCAAAGAAACTGAACTGAATTTGTAATTCTAAAACATCCCACAAAGAAATTATCAAGTACTTATGAAATCTATGAGATATTAAGGGAAGAAATAACATGAATTTTGTACAAAGTTTCAGGAAGTAATGGGGAAGGATGTGGGCCACCTTAGTTTTGGGGCATCTTCAGATTTCATACCTTGATATTCACATGACCTGCTCAGAGGCATGTGACCAGGATATACTCTCTGGCACAGCTGTGCACTATAAATTATAGTGCACTCAACAATTATAGGCCACACGTAAGCTGCAGATTCTCAATAAACAATATTAGCAAACAGCCAAAGTGGCTTGGTTCAGCATACAGCAAACACTACAGGTCTTATTTATTGTAGGATCAGGCTTATTCCTATGATTATGGAGTTAGTTTTGCAAGGATAATTCATAAATCAAACATCAGGTGGCACTAAGTCTGGAGGGAAAATTGCCTAACTTTTGTAAATCTTTTCTTTCCTGATGTTGTAAATGTACCTGAATCGTAATATGTCATAAAACAAACTCCTGATTTTTCCACTCCAGATGGGCTCCTCTTGTCTCAGTAAGTGGCTCGTCTAGTTTTCCAGAGGCTCAGACTAAAGACCTAGAAATAATTGTTTTTAATATCTTCTGTACTAGTCACTATCTTATTGAAAAGTTTGAAATACAGTAAATATATATATATATTTATAGTTTTTTATTTTAATAAATATATTTTACTAAATATATTATATATTTATAGTTTTTATATATATATATATATTTTTTTTTTTTTTTTTTTCCTGAGTGCGTGATCTGGGAATTGAACCCTGGTCTCCCACATGGAAGGCGAACATTCCACCATTGAACTACCCATGCACCCTTGTAAACATACTTTTATTCCTTGAATTATTTGAGAGAAAGCTACCGAATGATTGTCAAGTAAGCTGTTGATCTGATATTCTGTCATTCACGGGAGAATTTGTGTGTATTCTCTACAAGCAAGGGCCCTGACTTCAAAACAACAATATCACTATCACAACATGGATTTAGAGCTGCTATGGAGTCCTCAGACTCTGTTCTTCTTATTTGTTCCAATAATGCTTTTAAAAGCAAAAGACCCTAGTGCAAAAAAACACTCTGAATTTAGTTGTCATGCCTCTTTTAGTCTCCTTCAAGCTGAAGCAGATAATCAGACATATCTTGTACTTCATAAGCTTAAATCATGTGAAGATTAAGACCAGTTATTTTGTGGAATAAACTCAGTTTGATTTTGACTGATATTTTGTCATGATTAATTCAGATTTTGTAACTTTAGCAGGACTGTCACAGCAATGATGATTTCTTTTCATTGTGTCCGGTAAGGTTCTATAAGATCTTGATTTGTCCAATTCTTATGCTCTGAGTAAGGTGTTGTCTGCCAGTCATATGCATTGTGAAGGCATTATTTTACTTTTTGAAATGGATATGCATTTTACTGAGAGGTATTTATAGAATATGGTGTCTGACTAAAGTAGAAAGAAACTGGGAACTACATAATGATCTCAAATGATGAAAAGACATTTGATGAAATTCGATATCCAGTCATAATAAGTATTCTTGGAAATAGGAATTCAAAAGGAAATTCATTTTTATGACAAAGAGTATGTACAAAAACTGGTGGTAATCCTGAAATATCAAAAGGTTTATTTCTGAGAATAGAGAAAATATTAAGGACGCCACTACTCTCACTTCTGTACAAAATGGACTGGAAGTTTAGCCATTGCTACACAAAAAAATAAAAGAATGGAAATATAAGGAATGGAAATTAGTAAATAATATTTACTATTCAAAGTTGAAATGATTGCATAGGTATGCAATTACAGACAAATTACTATTAATAATCAGAGAATTTAAAATATCACTGTGTCCAAGTTCAATATGCATATCTGAATTTATTTCTACTTATCAGCTACCAATATATTGCAACTTTTAAATTGCACAATTTTGGTAGGTTGAATTATGCTCCCTGATTGGAAAAAACATGTTCTTCACCTTCTTTCATTACTGTGTGTGGGAACCCATTGTAAATAGGACTTTCGCAAGATGTTATTCTAATTTAAGTTGTGGCCCAACTGAATGAGATTGGGCTTTATCCCTATTAGTAGAGGTTCAGTGAAGAGAAAGTCAGGTGGAGGAACAGAACCTGCAATTTAGCTGGAAACTGGAAGAGAAGGGAGAGAAGATCCCCATGTGTTGGAAAGCCAAGAAACACAGGCACTGCTGGCCAAAATGTATGCTATTGACCCCTGGATAAGCTAGCTGTGTATCCTCTGAAATCGCAAGCCAACAATTCCCTGTTGTCAACCCAGCCCATTGTGTGTTATTTGTCAGAGCAGCCAAGAAAAAAATACAGGAATGTACAGTAACATCAGCAATATGAGACACGATAAAGCTAGTCACCTATATTGAAAATTACAAAATGTTGGTGGGGAAAATGCCTATATGTTCCATTCATGGATTGGAAACTAACTCTTGTAAACATACAAGTTCAACCCAAATTCAATATATTTAGTGGCATCCCAGTTATATCCCAGATTTTGTGTTTATCTACATGTGTTTTGTAGGTGAGTGGTGAAGTGATTGGAAATTGATAAGTTGATGCCACGTTTTAAGAAAATCTGAAGTATACCAGAAAAGAGAGTATGGTTGCAACCATATAATAATAAGAAACAGCTTATTTTTCATAAAAGCATAGATAATAGTCCAGTTAACAGAAACAAAACCAGACATATTCAGACACCTGGTTTATAGCAAAGTAGATAGGACATTGCAGTGTGAAAGGATGATCTTTTCAATAAACCAGGATGCATCAATTAGCTATCCATGTGAGAGCATGGAAGGCTCTGTTGCTTTAAATATATATCATAAATATACACTAGAGCTACTAAAAGACGGTCATGATCTTGAAAGAAAGAAGAAGTCTGCAAGTTCCCTGGTGTTCTGGTGTCCTAACTGGGACTCAGATGAGCATGACGCGGTTCCTGGGCCTCTCCTCCTACTCCTAAGTCACCGGGTTGACTTGGACAAATCTAGTTTATAGAGATGGTAAAGATACATTATATTTTTTAAACAGGACATAGAAGCAAACAAACCGTAAAGGAAATAAATTTTTATTATGATTATAGAAACATTAAAATTGCCTTTTCATCTTTTAACATCGTGAAGAGACTAGTTTCTGAATTGGAGAAGAAATACACAATAGATATAGCCAAATAAAGAAGTTGTATGCAGAACAATCTTTCTTACCAAAGATTAAGAAAAGACAATCTAGCAAAAAGTTGGGCAAAGACTTTGAATAGCCCTTCAAAAGAGGGCATCGAATGGGTACTACACATAAGAAAAGCTAATCAAATACATTAGGCATCAAGGAAATGCAAATTTAAACTGTACTATGCTAGCACCATACATCCTCCAGATGGACTGAAATGAGAAAGATAGAAAACAGCAAGTGTTTTGACTTTGTTATGGAAAAGGATCTTACAAAACCACTTCTTGGGGTATAAATGGGTACAAACTCTTTTGCAAACTGTTTGAGATCATCTTCTCAAGCTTACCATATATCTAACTCCATTACTCAACAATTCTAACCCCCAAAAATACACCCAACTGAAATACTTACCTCTGGCACCAGAAGAAATGTGTAAGAATGTATGTTTCAGTTCTATTCATAATAGGCCATAAATTGCCCATTATGACCATCATAACCCAAATGACCATCAACAGTTCAAAGGGGAAACCATAGTATAGATAATCAGTGAATTACTTATTGCTAACTACAATACATTTGACAACATATATGAATCTACAAACAAAATATTAAGTCAAATAAGCCAAAAAGAAAATAGTATAGACTGCATGATTCCAATAACATAAAATTCAAAAGGAGGAAAAACTAATGCATGATATAAGGATTCAGAGTAGTGGTTCTTTCGGGATGAATATGAGTCCTCAGAAGTGGGTACAATGAGGGTGGGGGTGGGGCTTGGCGTGTTGGTCTGTTTGTGTGACGTTAGGTAATTTTGTGAATTTCAAACTTCAGTATATTCATCAGTTGTGCATCATTTGCCATGTATGTCCTACTTCAATAAACAAGTTATTGTAAAGTAATCAGTTGAACAAAATAGAGTCCAAACTTAGCTCTAGACTTATATATAGTCCAGCTTTGAAATTTCAATCATTGAGTAAAGTACAGTTTTTAAAATAAGTGTTGCTGACATATTTAATTATCTATGTGGCAAGAAAATTTAATTTTCTCAAGTAATTTCGAAATATAAATTCCAGATATTTTAGAATTCCATGGTAAAATACTAAACAAAAAGATTAGACTAACACTTGGGTGAAGTTTTCATACTCTTGAAGCTAAAATATTATGTAAACCTATGCCAGATACTTATATACCATAAAGAGAAAAATGGACATATATCATTACAACTAGCTGATGTATTATATGGCAAAGGTTACCCATGCACCAATTAAAAAGAAAAATGAGAAAGCGATGAAGAAAAAGAACACGTGCCGCACAGAGGAAAAACTGACTAAAAATAGCATAGAAAGATATTACAACTTGAGACGATCAATAAAATTTGGAAAAAAAACAAAAAAATCACAAAAGATGAGAGGAAAGTATCCATTAAACTTAAAATACTGTTCAACCTCATTGTAATCAGAGTAATGGAATTATAAAGAGTTAAGAATTGGGTGCTATTTTTCTATTCATCTATCTGATTTGCCAATTAGGCAACAATAGCGTTCACTCAGAAATGAGGAAATATGAATTGTAAACACATGCATGAAACATGACCAATCACAGTAATAAAGAGTGCAAATTAAAGAAGCCCAAAGAAATATCATTCTTTCACTTTCAATATGCCAGGAGGCAAAAAGAAAAGCAATATTGGTGGAAAAATTTATAGATACGTGAGATTTTCAATTGCTGCAACATTCTTGGAAGTTTTTCTGATAATATTATTAAAATCTAACATAAATTCTTCTACTTAGAAAATCTGAAGTATAATTCATTCTAAAATGTCTAAAAACTGCCATTGAAAAATCTATATGAAATATTTTTTCAACATACTATTTTTAGTGACAAAATTGGATACAGCATTTTTACTATCTATCAATAGCAGCAAAAATAATGACATACATTAAAAGAAAATTGACATTCCAGGAATGTATAGCACAGTATCATTTTTCTTTATTTGTGTGCAATATACATAATGTGCAGTTAATTTATGTACATATATGTATATGTGTATATATGCACATGTGAATATGAACATTATACTTATATATGCATGTACAAGGCATATCTATGATTGATTTATATATTAAAAGAGCACTCTGGGTATTGAGAAATATTACTACTTTATGGTTATACTATATCCTACTATTAATGCTACTACTTTTCAGTCATTCTTAACTGAAATAATTAAACCAGGAAATTTATATGATTTACCTTGCTGCACAGTAGAGGATGAATTAGAGGATGTAACTATTTATAAAATGAGAATAAGTGGACAAATCTCTCCTAACTTTGTGTCCAAAGATTGATCAAATTTGTACAACATTTTAACAAATGTGCCTGGGTTGATCTTGCAATAACTGTATTTTGCTAGTTTTTTTTCTCTCTCTAAAGACATGTAGTCAGAGTGATAACCATCCTTAGAAGTTAAGAGCTACAAATACCATCCCTGTTCCATTGCATCTTTTCAGTGCACACTTCTGACTCCCTGGGGGGTTTCCTATTTCAGATCGATGGAGAAAGAATAAAGGAAAGAAAACAATGAGTCAGCTTACTGACAGTTCTGCATGTTATGCTGATACCTGTCAGAAATGTAATTCTGCATCCTCACGTTTAGACCAGAAGAAAAATAGGGGGAGGAAATAATCCCAGCGGGAGAAACTTTAAATAATGCACCAGCTTTTTAACTTGGTTTGGAGTAGAGATGGCAGAGGTACAGATCTACACTGCCTCAAGGTCAGCGGGCAGAGGTATAGAAGGACACAAACGGCGGTGGTAACATGGGGAGATTATGTAAACGGTCCAGCAAACATTAATTTCCTCCAACCAAGGCTGATCTGGCTAAATCCCTGCTCAGTGCTCAACCTGCGAACAGCAGGAAACAACCCAGCAGCCTACACATCAACACTCCCTGGGGCTCCCAGTAACTTCCCTTAGAATAGGTGGATTGTAGGGTAGAATCTGGATGTGGATTTGTTTTCTCTTTCTACAATCCTCTGACAATACCACCTTGAGGACTTTCTGAATGCTTTAATTGTTTTATTTTATCCCAGCATAACATTGTTTTGGATCCAGACACTCATTTTGAAACTCCAAGGTATTCATTGTCTTTTCCATATACTCATCACCAGAAGCAGCAGACATGATAAAGCACTGAAAGAGTTTATAACTCAGTTAAACATTGTGTTGTAGTGTGGATAAGTTCTGTAATATACAAAATATATTTTTGAACCAGTGTCTAAGAAAAGGTGACTTTTCAACATCATTAGAATTCTCAGCCTGGGAGCTGATAGATGGAAATGAGAGTGGCTATCCTTACATTTCCTTTAATGAGCCACATATTTATATTTCTATTTTCATACCTTGTATTTTGTTCTTTGCTGGTTTAAATATATTAGTTCTGAGGAAACGCGAAACTCTTTTATTAAAGCAGATGAAGAACTTTATGCTGCCATGTGGGCATATGACACCACGGGGTCACCTGTCAAAGAAAGTGATCGTTTAGCTCTACGGTGACTGACCTTGATTGTACAGGGGAGTTAGGATTGTTGCCATGTAAAGGTGGTAAGAAGCAGTATTTTTGTTTTCCAGTAGATTTTCCAGGCATCATTTTAATTGTTCTATGACTAGTGGAAAAGAATAAAAACATCATAGAAGCCTGCCACAAATCCACAGACAAGGCTACTGCAATTCAGACACTTTGAATTAAAAAAAGGTTTATGTTATCCCCTAACAAACATCAACCAAGAACAGAAATTTGAATGAATGTGGAGAAACAAGTCATAACTTCCCTATGACCAGTTACAATAATGGCTACTATTGAAGTTAGGCATGTTACAGAGACTAGCTGTATTTTCTTCCTTGATTCGTTATTTATGTATTTGTATATTTTAAGTAGTTTCTTACCCATCTCCTCCATTATTTTTATATGAACCCTCCTTGAAAATGTAGGATTGATTTGTAGGATGTGAAACCATTTCATTGCACTAGGAGAGGAGCAGACATCTTCCAGATATGGAGATAGAAAGTGAATAATAAAATTTTGGTTCCTTACTTTCTAAAGAAAGGAAGGCCCTGTACTCATGAGTGAGAGGTGTGCTTCCGTCAGGGGTGATGGAAACATTAAGTTGTTCTGACGGTTGAGATCTGAAAGGAAAATAAGGAGAGGAGGGTATAATTGCATGCTGAGACCAACAAAGTGTGACTGTGCCAATTTACCTTTGTAGCTCATCATCTTCTCTAACCCCTCTGACTGGGGTGGTAACTACATTCACCTTCTTGGTGGTAAAGAGGGTCTGTTATCTCAATAGGAGAAATCCTACAAGATTTGTAAGGTGGGAGAGAAGGAAAAGCCCTCGTTTCTCTCTGGAAGAGGTGGGCAGGTGGCAGACTTGAAATGAGGCATTCAATATTCACAATCTTTGGGTGAGATGCAGTTTCATTCTACTGATTGAATGTGCCTGCAGTCTCCTTATCTACCAGGGGATTTATGACCTCGATGCAAATGTACCTGGTCCTGAACTCCATACATACTTGTGGATCCAGAGAAGGTGCCAGGTTAAAGACCACACTAGTACTGCCCCCTACCCCAGTTCATAGCCTGACTTTTCTTGAGACCCCAAAGTCAAATTAAATATCTTGACCAGTCTATCATCCACTTCTGATAGTGAGCCATATCCCATGGCATGGTGCAAAGCTTTGAGTGATGTCATTTTGTGCACCAATTTTCTTCATCTTAAGTAACATTTAAGGAGACAATGGTAGGGTCACACATAGCAGAGTCATCAGGCCTGCTTGGAGGAGGGAGCACAACCAGTTGCCCCATGCATCGCACAGCCCAAGCCAGCTGAATAGTAAAAAGGCTTTGTTTCTTTAACCGTGGAGGAGTTGATGTGAGTTTTTGATGTCCTTCATGTTACTTGCAACATATCTAGATTCATTTATTTCCTAAGAAACAAACCACACTATTTGGTTAAAATAGCCATTAGAAACATCTCTCATGCAGGCCCTTGTGCTGTTTGTGTATAGAATACAGCAGTAGAAATTCTCCTCCAGGTTGGGTCACTGTGAATAGGAAGACCTTTGACTGCAAAGCATGGCTCCTTTGCCCAGTGCAGTCAGTCGTAGTTGTCTACAGAGTTGTAGCTTGTGCAACCTGTACAGACATCCTGTAAGCCAACGTTGTCCACTCTGTGGACAGGTTGGAAGGAATAATGTGCACAGACACTCCATCATCTCAGTTCAGATGCTGACAGAGAAAGCAGTTGATCTGCTCAGGAGCTTTAATAAAAGCCTGTGTCATTAGGGCCCATGGGTGATGGGATTTTGTGAAATTCCTTCGAAGAGAAAGAGACATTACTAACCCCTCCTCCCTTTACTCCCTGAGGGTGAAAATGTTTAGCCCAACAATTTGAATTGAATATTGCCTAGGAGTGGCTACCTAGGCAGTCTGTCCAAGCCCAAAGGCTCAAAGTTCAGTATCGAGGTGGACTTCACCAACCCCAGTGGTCAATATAATGGGCAATCATGGCAACCTATATGGTGCATGCATGGTCAGCGCAGGAATACCATGCATGATCTACGGCACTTGACCCTTTGCCATGGGAATTAACATGGATGACAAATAGATCTATCCAGTTTGCAAGCTGTTGCCACAGGCCCTGAGCCCCTGTCTCTATACCTCTAAAAGTCCAAGCATTAATTTTCCAGTCACTAAATGGTATAACTAGGCAATTTGCAATGGCCCATGAGTCTGTAAATATTTTTGCAAGACGTTGGATTGGTATGGCCTGCAGAACCATCACTATATCATGAAGTTTAGCCCATTGGGTCAAATAACTTCATTCGGTTTCAGTCAGTAGGTGATTATCCTTGGCGCAAATGACCATAGCAGCTCAAAAGGACTCCATCAGCCTTGAATTTTATGGATTCAGCTGGAAAATCTTTGTACCAGGGCAAAGCTTAGCTAAGGGAGGAGTAGGAGGAGGCCCTCCAAGCCATTCAACCTTCTCTATCAAGGAGCTATATATTCATGAAGTCATCTGGTTCCCCGAGGCCCTGGTTGGCCAGTCTTGGATATACCATTTACTGAGCTTTGCACAGCCTATCCTACTTGACAAGTAAGATCAGTGAGTATTCACTCAGGATGGGCAGTTCCAGTCTTAAAGTCATATATGACACAAGAATCATTAAATGTTTTGTCTCCAGGAAGGAGACTAACAGGCTAAAATCTTCTAATCAAAGGAGACAAGCTTATTTGCTACAACAGGTAGTTTGTGTGCCCAAAATCAAGTGGGCTGGTGGAACCCTGTGGCTATTTCATGTTGCCATAGGCTCTAGTTTCTCATGGATAAGAATCACCAAGACTTGTGATTCCGTAAGACTGCAAGGATCCATTCACCCTAGTAACAGAGTTTGTGCCACTGCAAATTTCACAGCACCTTGAGTCTGCTTACATTGTCTGGCACCCTCAAAGATGGTTTTCTTGAAGTGTCCAAAAGAATGCTAGATATGGCACATGTCTCCAGGAACCAAATAAGCCTAATAGCTATTTGAGTGGTGGTGTTGTATAGCTATTCTTACAAATAATGGCTTCAAAATAAGTCCTGAACTACAAAAAGTTATGGCAATCAATGTTTTTACATATAAACTTGTACAGGCCAATCATCACAAGAGTTTTCCATCTAGTGAAGTTTATATAAACTGTGTAAGGGAACAATAACTTTTATTTTATTCCTTTTTGGGTGCTCCTCTGGCGACAAGCCCAAGTGGCCCCTGGAAATTGTACCATCAAGCTGGACCCTCGACCTGGTAAGACTGATTATCCAAACTAAAGTTGTCATAACATCTATGAAGTTTTGTTAGGTCTGTTCAACCTGTTTCTTAATGGTACCTGCCATAACAATGTTATCAATATAGTGGATGACAAGCATTTCTTTGGTAAATTGGGTATGTTGCAAATCTAGCCCTACTCATTGGAGAAAAATCGTGGAAGGAATTAAGATATTCCCATTCGAGCACAGTAAGTGTATATCAGAGGACATTACACTTGAATGCAAATTGACCTTCGTCCCTAATCCACAGAGAGATGGACAGAGGTATTGTCCAGCACAATGACATTCCAGTCCCCTGCATGGACTGCCATGACCTCAGAGATAGCAGTGATATCAGGTACTTCTGGGCCAAGGGCAGCACCTCAGCATTCAATCTGCAATAACCTGTTCTTAGTCTCTAGGCTTTTGTGGTCTTTTTCACCAGTCAGACTTGTTTGTTATATTGTGACTGGGAGATTCTAGGCACACCTGCCTGCATTATCCTAAAGCAACAAGGAAACATCTGAGAAGTGGTGTTACCCTTTGCTGAACAATTCTGCTAGGCTCCGACAGCACTGGTGTTGGGTGCATATGGGCATGCCCCATAGTTATGGCTCAATCTCTCATCAAAAGGATATCTTTTTTCAGGCAACAAAAGTATTTCCTGCTATGCCACAGGCAGGCAAAATGACAACACCCATAATCCACTCACCATGGGAACAATGATCATTGGCACAGAAATGGCCCCAAAATTCCCTTCCCCACACCAAGCACATGTGCATTTGCCTGCCATGGGTCAGCTCAAAGCCTCCAAGCCCTCCAGTCCAAACAATTTGCCCTTGCCCCTGTTGGAACCTGAAATCACTGTCACTTAGCACCTGTTTCTAAGATCCCCATGAGGGTCTGGATCCCCCCCTTACACCCTTTCACTGGAATGTGAGCAAAGGGACAGTGCTCTACAGGAGAAGCAGAGTCTTTGGTTCCACCCTTAACTATTGTTTTTAAAGGGAGTAATAGGTAAGGGAATTCATACTTTCCTATTCAGGAAATAAATGCTCATCGGTAGAATTATCACCCTCACTGTCCTGTTCAGTGAGCAGGGAGACCTCATCAACGATTGGTTCTCGCCTTCCTGGACTGGGTTCAGAGGCCCAGAGGGCAATGCGGAACTCTAAATCCTTCCAGGCTTGTGAGCACTTCCTTCTGGCTCCTACCCAGGCCTTTACCCCTAACTTAGAGGGGCCCCGTCCACCCAATTATTGGTATAATCCCAGCTACTATAGCTCTGTTTAGCAATCAAGCAACATTGCCCTGTCGCTGCAATCTGCCCTCTCCTTTGTCTTTCCCTCATAGCTTTGTGATCCCCTTCTGGTGCTTTGGAACTCTTTATCATTGCACTGCCCCTCTTGTCCTTCTAGTCTTGATGCAGTGAAGCAGCTGACATCTCCCTGCTATTTCCACCCCAGAAATGGGCATTATGGTGCAGCCTTCCTACCTTCCTACCTCTTCTTTCCCGACCATCCTCCTGGGACAACAGAAGAGACAGGGGCTCTTCCATTGGTGAGGACCCTGTTTCATGAACCCCTCCAATGCCACCTTTGACAAAACCATCTTACCTACATTCTTCCTGAGCTTAGTTCTTATAGCTAAGTATCTCTCACCTTCACCATCAAGACAGTTATAGCTTTATAAACAGTTTTCAAGAAGTTTTTCACTGTGGAATTTTCCTGTGGTTGGGAACACTGCTCTCATACTCCAGCAACCCACAGTTTAAGTGACATGAGCTTGCCTATGTCTCCGTCCTGACATTTGCTCTGTTGGAAAAAAACCCATAGTTTCAGAGGGTCAGTAGTTAACATTCCTGGACTGTGCCACTCAGCCCCTAGACGTCTCAGTGTAAAATGTGCCTTCATTGATCTTATACCCCAATCAAACCTTAGGACCCTCCCTATATTAACTTCCATATTTTGCTCTCAGAAAAAGTTCCCATTTCAACATTTTGCCTTTTAATAATGCCTTTGGTACTTCTGTGTCAAGTGAAAACAAGTCTCACCAGGCAGAGCACCTGCATGTCCCAACTCTCCTCTGGAATTGTCTGAGACCCTTGAAACACCATGGGAGGCAGCAAGTGTCAAGGAAGAATGGAGGTGCCTGGGATCCAAGGTACTATCTCCTTTTTCTTCCTGGAATCCCCCATCTGGTCTTCACCCTTATCCACCTCACCAGTTTATCCTTGCTAGCAGGGAGATTGCATACATCCACCTATTCCCCTGTGGCCAGATAGAGATCAGCATATCAGCCTGCTCACCATCCCTGTGGGAACCTGCACCAAACTGGAATGCCTCCAAATTGCTGTGGCTTGTGTTTTTTTTTTTTTTTTTTCTTTTTTAAAGCAATCTTGCCAACTATGCCAAACTATCGGTCAAAAGGAGAGACAATTAAAGAGAAGTCAACCTACTTCAATATAGGTGCCAGGATCCCCAGCCAAAGCACACCTTATGCAGCCACTGATGGAAAGATGTTTTACTCACATAGCAATGAGACAGTATGAGGTCAGCTTCACTAGTGGGCCTCACATCTCCACAGCCAGTGAGGTCAATCCTTGTGCAATATAGGAAGATGGCTTATGAGCAGCACTCTCTCTTGCATTTGTGTGCCACAGTAGAGGATCCCTACTCCTCCATCTCAAGGACAGATACATCAACAGACTCAGACTGTCTCCAGGAATATTTGCATATGCTTAGAACAAATAGGGCAAGGAATGAACGTGAAAGTCCCCTTATCTACCAGGGCATTGCATTTAATCCCACCAGCAGGATACGCCTGGTCTCAAGTACAGGCTGTATTTGTGGGTTCCAGGGAACGGTGGCAGGTCACAATAGGACTACCACTACCACACAGCAAGTGATTTTGTTAATATAATCCCTTATGAGTTAGAAAGGATCCCATCTTTTTTTAAAATCTGGTCTGCTTTATATGGGAGTAACTGCAGGTAAAGTCCTCATCTAGGTCAAGTTTTCAAGGATGAGGATTTTAGAGTTTACATTACGATTCTCAGAACATTTGTCTCTAGGGTCACCAGATCTCCAGCTGAAATACTATGGAGTGTTTTCCACATCCCCGCAAATACAAAAACAAAGTCAATTCCACATATGTTGGAATCTGTCATGTTATTAATTCTTCTGTTACAAAACTCTACACCTATTTTAGGCTTATCTGCATATCATCAATACCTGTGCACTAAACAAAGGATTTAATTTTGAATTCAAGAACAACTCCAGGCAAACAGAGCCAGAGCAGATAGTTTGTGGTTGCAAGAAACAACGCCAATTTTTCTTATTCTTCTTTTGTTGGTTGAGTCTGATCTTAACAATATGAATCAAGAAAACTCACCTCTATGCTCACTCTATCCTTGACGGTCTACTAAAAAGAGTTAAAAAGAAAAAACAGATTTCTTTTCAGAGCCTGTGCCTACCCTCCTGGGTTCACCTATCCAAAGCTTATGGTGATACCCAGCTTTATGTGTCCCTTTTCTTGGGTCACAGCTCTTTCCCAGTGTTCTAAGCTCAGTCAAATCCAAAAATCTCTTCTTGTTTTTTCTTTTAAGCATCAGGCTTGTCTCATCTCTGCTGGAAGAGAAATCAAGGTTCCTTTTGTGCTTGTACTGGTTTACCTAAGCTCAGCGCTTGTATGCAACAGTCCAAATCTGTTAATTAAAACTGTAATTGGAGTTGTTAGAGATACCTTTCCTTGCTCCTAGCAGAGACTCCTTTTTTCCCCCACAGGGAATTGTCTCTAAAAAGCTTGTTTTGCCAGTAGGTATGGGCACTGGCCTCCCCAGTTTGGGAGACTTAAGTTCTGTGCTGTGTCTTAACCCTTCTCCACTTTCAGACTGGTTCATGAAGTGTGTCCACTCACAGATATTCCTCAAATAGTTCTTCCAGACCATTCCTGGCTATTAACTAGCTGCCCTAAGTAAACCCACACCTCCTTATGCCACCATCTTGCCCCATTATCGTTTATATTCACTCTTTAAATAGCAGAAATTAGGATGTGATCATAAGGAAAACCCCTCCCTTTAAGGAAATGACCCTTAAATACATGCAGAGAAATCCTCCAATCATACATTCTTGGAGTGAATTTAATCATACAGTCTCATATAGTTTTAAGGAAGTTGAGATTTTAAGCTCCTTATGGGTGTAGACATGGATCCAGTAGAAAGAATCTGGTGTATTTATTCTTATGGAGAAGGAAGAATGATATTGACAGATGGATTACTGTGTTAAAAAAGAGTGACCTCGAGAGATTAAAAATTCTCTGAGCTTCAGATTCCATGTTAACATTGGATATGAAAGTATCACTTTTCCAAGATTGTTTTTAAGGAGAGTTAAATGAAAAAAGCATATGTTAATCCATATCAAAGCTATTCAGCAAAGGGTAGATAATTTTGTACTACCTTCTGATACAGCAAGGATTTAACCTACGTTACTCTCCACTACATTTGTGGGATCCAGCAGAATCCCTGACACACGGTGTTGCTGAATCAAATTACCTGTTATATTTTGGTGAGAATGAAAATCCCTCTACCTAAGGCCACAACTTAAGTGAATCTGATCTCTCCATATAGCTATGTATATAGCTATGTATCTCATAGCTCTCCATATAGCTGTGTATCTCACTGGTTGCCTCCTCTCCTTTCATACACAATTCCATGTGGTAGAACCAATGTCAGTGAATTAGCCATCTTCCTCCTCCAATTATCCCTCCTCCTGCATTAACTTTCTTTGCAAGGATCAGTGCCCAAGTACACAACCACAACCTTAGAGTCTTCCAAGCCTTCAATGCCGAGAACTCCTCACGCTGAATTAATGATAAAAGTCAAAATCTTTTAAAAAACTGTTATCCTTTAATGATCTTCCTCTCTTCATTCCATTAACTCATACCTTAGTTGAGACATATAGATCAATTATTGAATAAACTTCCTGTCAATTTCCTCATATCAAATAATTGCCCCCCCGAATGTTCATACCCTTTATATCTACAGTACAATATTTCTAAAACCAAGTGATGCTATTTACCCTCGAAACTATTCAGAGTTTTCCCCATAACTTACAGGATAACATCCTTTCACTTAACGATTCCTAACCTTGACAGTCTGAATTTTGCCTCTTCTCCAGCCTCATCTTTCATAACTGCCTAGAGACCTCAAACCACTTTTTCTTTTTCAAGTCATTCTTGTATTGGTTATTCTCTATGCCCTTTTAATATAGCAAATGTGTTGAAACAGATATAAGTTGCATTATGCATTGTGAACCCTCTTCACTATTTTAGGATAATTTTTGTAGATAACATAACATAACCTATATACCTACAAATATTTATAAAAAAGAAATTAGATGTATTTTTTTTCCAGAAACAGAGAATATAAATCCAAGTCTAAATGAAATATATATTCTAATGCACAAAATGCATTGAACCACCATTAATGGAATGATATTGAATAAATATATATATTTGCTCTTTTAAGTTGAAAGACATCATTGTGAAAAATGTAAATGGTTGTTTTTGTAGTTTCCTATGTGTAAGTCCTATATATCCAGTATTAGAATGATTCCTAGATATTTCATTCATAGAGTTGTTATTGTAGATGGATTTTTTTCTTGATTTCCTCCGCAGAATGCTTATTTCTAAAATACAGAAACACTACTGATATTTACATTGACAAAATGTAATATCATTTACTGATTAAAAAACACTTAGAAGAGTAGGAATAGAAGAAACATTTCAACATGATAAAGGGCATATATGAAAAGCCCATGGCTAACATCATACTCAATAGTGAAAGAATGAAAATTGTCCCCTTAAGAGGTGAAACAAGAGAAGGCTGCCCACTATCACCACTGTTAATTAATGTGCTGGAATTTCTAGCCAGAGCAGTCGGGCAAGAAAGAGAAATAAAAGACATCCAAATTTATATGGAGGAAGGCAATCTTTCACTATCTGGAGAGGCATGATCATACACAAAGAAATCGCTGAAAACTCTATGACTTGAAAAGATACCGATGTAGATTCAATAACATATATGTTCTCTCCTCTTTCATCTCTTTTTTTACCTCTTTGTGTTGTTTAGCCCCACATTACCTCTTTATATTTTGTGTGCCTTTTATCACTGAATATCCCTTTTTCTTATTCATATTCACTGTATTATGACTGTTATAGAGTTGTATATTGAGTATATAGTACTATTGAGTATTGCTTTTATCCTTTTAGTTACCCATAATAAAGATCTTCATCTTTTCCACCCTACTTTTAACCACTTTCCTGTCTTTTCCTTTCAACCTGTAGAGCAGGCTTTACTAATTCTTGTAGGGCTGGTCTTTTGTTGATAAATTTTCTCAGTTTCTGTTTTTCAGTGATTATTTTAAACTCTTCCTCATTTTTGAAGGAAAGTTTTTCTGGATGAAGTATTTTGGGCTGGCAGTTTTACTCTTTCAGTACTTTATACATTCCACTGCCCTCTCATCTCCATGGTTTCTGATGAGAAATCAGGACTTAATTTTTTTGAAAAACTACTATATGTAATGAATTTGTTTTCCTTTGCTGCTTTCAGAATTCTCTACCTCTGGCATTTGACATTCTAAGTAGTATATGTGTTGGAGGAGGCCTATTTAGAACTTATTCTGTTTGAGAACACTGCACTCCCTGGGCATGTATATGTATATCTTTCATTGGATTTGGGAAATGTTTGGCCATTACTTCCTAAAATGCCATTTTTCCCCTTTTTCCTTCTCTTCTCCTTCTGGGACACTCATGACGAATATGTCTGTGCACTTAATGCTGTCACTCAAATTCCTGAGACCCTGCTCAAATTTTCCTTTTCTTTTCTCCATCTGTTCTTCTGATTGCATGATTTGGATTATTACAATTTATGAAAGAACATTTATATAGTGGTAATATTAACTGAGTCAGTAGTTCACATTAAGTTCACTGTGTTTTGTGGTCCATGTTCTATCCTGTAATATTTATTTTAGTAACATATATGTGAACTAAAGCATCCTCCTTTTGACCACATTCACATATACAATTCACTGACAATAGTTATGCTACCAATATTGTACTATCTTCACCACCATCCACTAACAAAACTTTGCAATCAACCTAAATAGAAATTCGGTACCACCATGCACATTGGCTTCTAAATATCTGTCTGAGCCACTAACTTCAAATCTTTTGGGAATGTACATAGATACAGGAATATGGGAATAATTCTATATTTGACTTTTCAAGAAATTGCTAAACTGCCTTCCGTAAGGACTACATCACTTTACCTTCCCATGAAGCATGATTGAGTTTTCTTGTTTCTTCCCATCCTCTTGAACAGTTCAATTTTCTGTTTTTCTTTCTATAGCCATTCTAGAGGCATGTAAAATGGTATCTCCTTGGTTTCATTTGCATTTCCCTAATAACTACTGATATATTGAGCATTGTTTCATATGCTTTCAGTCATTTGCGCATACTTTTTCGAGAAAAGTCTATCCACATCTTTTACTTATTTTTAAAAATGACTTTTGCCTTTTTATTGTTGAGTTGTAGGGCTTATTTATAGGTTCTGGATATTAAACCCTTATTGGATATGCGGTTTTCAAGTATTTTCACCCATTGTGTAAGTTATGTTTTCATTTTCATTATAAAGTCCTTTTGGGCACAAAAGTTTCAAATTTTATCTTCTTTTTTTCTTTCATTGTTTATACTTTGTGTGTAAATTCTAAGAAAATATTGCCTACACAAGACACTGAATATTCACCCCTATGTTTCCTACTAGGTGTTTTATAGTTCTGGCTCATATATTTAATACTTTGATCCATTTTGAGGTGATTTTTAAACATTGTGTAGGGAAGTTTCCACCTCTTTCTTTGGTATGTATATATCCAGCTATCACAGCATCATTTGTTAAAGAGACTGATCTCTTTCAATGGAGAAAACTTGATAGCCTTCTTGAAAATAAATTGGCCAAAGATGTGAGAGTCTATTTCTGAGCTTTCTACTTGATTCCATGAGTTTTATATCTAACCTCTTGCCAGTAGCATTTTGTTTTGACCACTGTAGCTTTCTAATAAATTTTAACTTCAGGAAGTGTGAATCTTCTGACCTTGTCTTCTTTACAAGAGGATTTTGGCTATTTGGGGTCCTTACCCTTCCAAATGAATTTGACCATTGTTTTTTCATTTCTACAAAGAAGGCTGTCAGAATTTTGATCAAGATAGCATTGAATCTGGAAATCCCTTTGAGTAGAATTAATTGATTAAAAATATTTAGTCTCCTAATCCATGAGCATATAATGTCCTTCTATTTATGTAGCTCTTCATTGATTTATTTTAGCAAAGTTTTGTACTTTTCTTTATATAAGTCCTTTATATAGTTTGTTAAATATATTCCTAGATTTTTCATTTTTATAGTTGTTACTATAAATGGAGTATTTTTTCTTGATTTCTCCCTCACATTGTTCATTACTAGTTTATAGAAACACTACTAATTTTGGGGTGCTGGCCGTCTAATACACAACTTCACTGAATATGTTAGCTCTAATAGCTATTTATAGATTTTCAGCAATTTCTTTATATATGATCATGTCTCTCCAAATAACAAAAGTTTTCCTACTTCCATGTAAATTTGGATATCTTTTATTTCTTTTTCTTGTCCAACTGCTCTGGCTAGAAATTCCAGCACACCATTAAGTAACAGTGGTGATAGTGGGCATCCTTCTCTTGTTCCAGCTCTTAAGGGGACAATTTTCAGCCTTTCACCATTGAGTATGATGTTAGCCATGGGTTTTTCATATATGCCTTTGTCATGTTGAAGATGTCCCTTCTATTCCTATTTTTCAAAATGTTTTTTAATCAATAAATGATACTGGATTTTGTCAAATGCTTTTTCTTCATCAATTGAGATGATCATGTGGGTTTTTTTGTTTTGTTTTCATTTTGTTCTGTTAATGTGATGCTCTGCATCAATTGGTTTTCTTATGCTAAATAAACCTTGCATGCTTGGAATAAAACACATTTGGTTATGGTGTACAATTATTTTAATGTGCTATTGGATTCTATTTGCCAGTGTTTTGTTGAGGTATTCATAAGAGAAATTCATCTTTAATTTTGTTGTCTTATAGAATCTTTCTCTGGCTTTGGTATTAGAATGTTGTTGGTCTCATAGAATTAGTTCCATTGTGTACTTTTCAAGTGTTTGAGCATGACTGTCATTAATTATTCTAGCAATATTAGGTGGAATTCACCCATTGTTAAGAGTTTTTTTATGACTGATTTAATCCCTGTGCTTGTAATTGCCTTATTGAGACTTTCTATTTTTTCTAGAGCCAGTTTAAGTTGTTTTTGTTTTTCTAGGAATTTGCCCGCTTCATCTTGGTCATCTCATTTTTTGGTATACAGTTGTTTATAGTTTCCTCTTATACTTTTTATTTCTGTGGGATGTTTAATAAGCCCCTGTTTTTTCATTTCTGATTTTATTTATATGTGTTCTCTCTCTTTTTTTTTTCTTGTCAGTCTAGTTTTGCCAATTTGGTTCCTCATTTCCAAGAACTGACCTCTGGTGTTCTTAATGCTCTCTATTGTCTCTTTATACTTTATTTCATTTATTTGTACTATAATAGTTATTATTTCTTTCCTTCTGCTTGATTTGAGTTTTGTTTGCTATTGTTATTCCAGGTCCTCCATATATGCAGTGAGGTCTGTGATTTTAGCTCTTTTTTTTCTTTTAATTATTTCCACAATTTGTTTTCTTGAACTCAATATGTACAAAATATACGTTCAATGTTTAATTAATATATAAAAACTAAAACAATATGTTTATTTTTGGTACTAAACATCCAAATCCAGCATCTATTTCACACACTCACAGCTTTGATATCTTTGTATTGTTGTTTTCATTTGTCTTGAGATACTTATTGATTTCCTTTGTGATTTCTTATTTGACCCATTCATTGTTAGATGTGTGATTTAATTTCCATGTGTTTATGGAATTTCTAATTCTCTGCATTTTTTTTTTTGGTATACTGTATGGTAGGGGTTACATTTCATTCTTTTTCTATGAGAGAATCCTTTTATTACAGCACCATTTTTTGACTTTTTGCTTGGTTGTTTTTTTGTTTGTTTATTTGCTTGGGAAGGAATTCCAGGAAGGGCCTGGAATTGAACCCAGGTCTCCCACATGGCAGGCGAGAATTCTACCACTGAACTACCCTTGCACCCCATGCCTGTTTTAGATATCCATCTTCATTCCATTGTGATCAGAGAAGATGCTTTATATAATTTCAAATCTTTTTTATATTTACTGAGATTTATTTTGTGGTTCAATATGTGATTTATCCTGGAAAATTATCCATGTGCATTTGAGAAAAATGTGTATCCTGTTGATCTGGTGTGCAATGTTTTCTATATGTCTCTTAGGTCTAGTTCATTAGTCATATTATTCAAGTGCTCAGTTTCCTTATTGTTCTTCTGTGTAGATGTTCTATCTATTGATGAAAATGGTGAATTGAAGTCTTTAACTATTTTTGTAGGGAAGTCAGTTTCTGCCATGACTTTTGCTGGCATTTGTCTCTTGTATTTTTGGGCACTATGATTATGTGCATGAATAGCTAAGATTGTTACTTTTTCTCAGTGGGTTGACTCTTCCATTAATACATAGTGCTCATTGTGTTTCCTAACAGCGTTTGTCTTGAATGCTATTTTGTTCAATATTATAGTAGCTACCCCAGCTCTATTTTGGTTATTATTTGCATAGATCACTTTTTCCATCCTTTCTCTTTCAATCTTTGTCTAAGATGAGTCTCTTTTTTTACCAGATTTATATCTTAATTATATTTTAATACTGCCCAGTCTATTTTGAAAACAATTTTTTTCTGATATATACCCAAATGAATTTGAAATTACAGTTGTTTCAAAGTACACAGTAATTACCTATAAATGAAACACTGATAAAAGAACATGGCATATTATTTAAGGACTTCAACAAAGTAGAATTTGCTTTTTCCAGCTTTTTAAACTATTTTTCCTATATAAGCCAATATATAATTTTTGGCATTTGGGTTATATATACATATAAAGCAGACACATTTGTCAAAATGAACATAAGATGAAATAGCATTCAGTGTCCTTTCTGGATATAATTAAATTTTCAGATGCAAAGTGGTTCAAATGGAAGCAAAAAGTGGTTTCCTCATGAAAAAAATTAGATAAGGAAAATTAATGCTCAAGATTTATACTATAAACCATTCTCTTTCTTATCCTTTTAACATACGAATGTGTACTCTGGGTATGTGTGAATCAAAATACTTGCAATCAAGATTGTGAACTCCTACGACTAGAGGAGTATATAATTCAATAAAAGGCCCTGGGGTAAAACAAAAAAGTGCTATAGGTAAATAGAGGACATTTATCCATCAAGTTATGTATATCAGCTTAATAAAGAAGTAGATTATTTAAGAGTTTCAATGGGCTCACATATTGATTTGGGCCTGAAAGTGATGTTTTATTTATTTCCTAGGATCATAATTAAGCATATTAGAAGGCTAGCCATAATATATATATATAATATAATATAAATATATGTAATATATACAAATGTATATTATATAAATATATATAATATATATAAATTGTATATTTTTTTCAGCAAATCTTAAGGTTAAACACAGAAAAGAAATTATTGTTACAAAACATTATATTTTGTGGTTCTCTATTTTGTTTGTTCCACTATTTTTGTAATTGGAGCAAGGGAAGAGATTCAATTTGTTTAAGAACATTTAATGTACCTCATAAGCTGTCTGAAATAGATGTCTTAATGAATTCTTCTGCAAGCACAACACTGATTTCCATCTACAATTATTTTTAAGATACACAAGAAGTCAATTGAAAAAAAAGTTGTGGCCTTGCATTAGGGAACATTACACTGTTAACACACCGATTGACCGAAGAACCTAGAACATCCCTGTAAAGGTGTTAATCATTGTCGGTCTTCAGCAACAAATGATGCAGCTTTACTGTGACTTCTCCAAAAATGCTTTGCAGCACCTGAGACACTGCTGGTGCACAGTCTCAATGGAAGAGCCATTCCCATGATAGGGATCTTCATTGCCTTCATTAACTTCATTAGTCAGTTGTTTTATTAGCTCCCAAGTAGTTCAATTTCTTCTTGGCAGTTTTTAACTTCACTACCTTTTCTATTAAAATCTCTCAGATTGCTTTCATCCATACACAGTATATAATACAATGTGGCAAAGTTCTCTTTGGTAACCTGCTGGGCATCGTGATTCATAGAAATATCATGCTTCTTTATGTCATTTTGCCCTCAATAATCAGGAGGGTTTCCTTCTCATAATTGGATGTTGCAGCACTGTCTGCCCTCCAATTATCTGAAATAGTTTTCTGAAAACTGCTTCTGCAGGGGTGGCCGACAATGTTACCCAGACATACAAACAACACCCACTTGGGTGGCTGCACTGCCACATCCTCAGGTGCAGAGAGAGGCACGGAGTTGGGTGAGTCTCTTTTAAACAGCATATAGTTGGATGATGCTTTTCTATCCACTCTTCCAATCTGCGCTTCTGATTGGGAGATTTCACCTGCTGGCGTTAAAGCGTTATTACTCTAAAGGCAGTACTGACTTCAGCCATTTTGTTCTTTGTTTTTTCATGTCTTCTGTCTTTTCTCTCACTCTCGTTCCTTTATCGCAAATTCCTTTTCTGTATCATTTATATAGTGTGATGTACCTGACAGACCTCTCTATCATTTCTCTTTATTACATTGTAAATAGTTTCTTTGTGGTAATCCTTGGATTTGTATTACAAAATCTAAGTCTAAAACCAACCCTACCTGTAAAAATGCCTAGTCAATTTCAATAGCACATTCATCATTCTCATATTCCTCCATTCCCCTTCTTTATGTTGTTTTTTGTCCCTCATCACCTCTTCATAATTTGTGCATAGCTTATCAGAAAATATGATACTTTTATTCAATTGTATTCTAATTTTTGTTGGAATTAAAGAGTAGAGTTACATATTTAGGATACATTACTAAAGATTTTGTGTGTACCCGTATAGTTATCTGAAGGGTAGGTCTTCAGTTCTGCACAGCATCTCAAGCCAGTCTCTCTTGTCTTTTCCTTTCAACCCAAAGCACATAAATGCTTCCCTTTAGCAATTATTTTTTTATTTTTTTATTAATTAAAAAAATTAACTAACACAACATTTAGAAATCATTCCATTCTACATATACAATCAGTAATTCTTAATATCATCACATAGATGTATGATCATCATTTCTTAGTACATTTGAATCAATTTAGAAAAGAAACAGCAAGACAACAGAAAAAGAAAAAAATGATAATAGAGAGAAAAAAATAAAAATAAAAGAATATAAAAAAACAAAAAAAAAACTATAGCTCAGATGCAGCTTCACTCAGTGTTTTAACATAATTACATTACAATTAGGTAGTATTGTGCTATCCACTTTTGAGTTTTTGTATCCAGTCCTGTTGCACAGTCTGTATCCCTTCAGCTCCAATTACCCATTATCTTACCCTATTTCTAACTCCTGATGGTCTCTGTTACCAATGACATATTCCAAGTTTATTCTCGAATGTCGGTTCACATCAGTGGGACCATACAGTATTTGTCCTTTAGTTTTTGGCTAGTCTCACTCAGCATAATGTTCTCCAGGTCCATCCATGTTATTACATGCTTCATAAGTTTATTCTGTCTTAAAGCTGCATAATATTCCATCGTATGTATATACCACAGTTTGTTTAGCCACTCGTCTGTTGATGGACATTTTGGCTGTTTCCATCTCTTTGCAATTATAAACAATGTTGCTATAAACATTGGTGTGCAAATGTCCATTTGTGTCTTTGCCCTTAAGTCCTTTGAGTAGATACCTAGCAATGGTATTGCTGGGTCATATGGCAATTCTATATTCAGCTTTTTGAGGAACCGCCAAACTGCCTTCCACAGTGGTTGCACCATTTGACATTCCCACCAACAGTGGATAAGTGTGCCTCTTTCTCCACATCCTCTCCAGCACTTGTCATTTTTTGTTTTGTTGATAATGGCCATTCTGGTGGGTGTGAGATGATATCTCATTGTGGTTTTGATTTGCATTCCTCTAATGGCCAGGGACATTGAGCATCTCTTCATGTGCCTTTTGGCCATTTGTATTTCCTCTTCTGAGAGGTGTCCAAGTCTTTTTCCCATTTTGTAATTGGGTTGGCTATCTTTTTGTTGTTGAGTTGAACAATCTCTTTATAAATTTTGGATACTAGACCTTTATCTGATATATCGTTTCCAAATATTGTGTCCCATTGTGTAGGCTGTCTTTCTACTTTCTTGATGAAGTTCTTTGATGCACAGAAGTGTTTAATTTTGAGGAGCTCCCATTTATTTATTTATTTCTTCAGTGCTCTTGCTTTAGGTTTAAGGTCCATAAAACCGCCTCCGATTGTAAGATTCATAAGATATCTCCCTACATTTTCCTCTAAATGTTTTATGGTCTTAGATCTAATGTTTAGATCTTTGATCCATTTTGAGTTAACTTTTGTATAGGGTGTGAGATACAGGTCCTCTTTCATTCTTCTGCAAATGGATATCCAGTTCTCTAGGCACCATTTATTGAAGAGACTGTTCTGTCCCAGGTGAGTTGGCTTGACTGCCTTATCAAAGATCAAATGTCCATAGATGAGAGGGTCTATATCTGAGCACTCTATTTGACTCCATTGGTCGATATATCTATCTTTATGCCAGTACCATGCTGTTTTGACCACTGTGGCTTCATAATATGCCTTAAAGTCCAGCAGTGTGAGACCTCCAGCTTCGTGTTTTTCCCTCAAGATACTTTTAGCAATTCGGGGCACCCTGCCCTTCCAGATAAATTTGCTTATTGGTTTTTCTATTTCTGAAAAATAAGTTATTGGGATTTTGATTGGTATTGCGTTGAATCTGTAAATCAATTTAGGTAGAATTGACATCTTAACTATATTTAGTCTTCCAATCCATGAACACGGTATGCCCTTCCATCTATTTAGGTCTTCTGTGATTTCTTTTAACAGTTTTTTGTAGTTTTCTTTGTATAGGTTTTTTGTCTCTTTAGTTAAATTTATTCCTAAGTATTTTATTCTTTTAGTTGCAACTGTAAATGGGATTCGTTTCTTGATTTCTCCCTCAGCTTGTTCATTGCTAGTGTATAGAAACACTACAGATTTTTGAATGTTGATCTTGTAACCTGCTACTTTGCTGTACTCATTTATTAGCTCTAGTAGTTTTGCTGTGGATTTTTCTGGGTTTTCGACGTATAGTATCATATCGTCTGCAAACAGTGATAGTTTTACTTCTTCCTTTCCAATTTTGATGCCTTGTATTTCTTTTTCTTGTCTAATTGCTCTGGCTAGAACCTCCAACACAATGTTGAATAATAGTGGTGATAATGGACATCCTTGTCTTGTTCCTGATCGTAGGGGGAAAGTTTTCCATTTTTCCCCATTGAGGATGATATTAGCTGTGGGTTTTTCATATATTCCCTCTATCATTTTAAGGAGGTTCCCTTGTATTTCTATCCTTTGAAGTGTTTTCAACAGGAAAGGATGTTGAATCTTGTCAAATGCCTTCTCTGCATCAATTGAGATGATCATGTGATTTTTCTGCTTTGATTTGTTGATATGGTGTATTACATTAATTGATTTTCTTATGTTGAACCATCCTTGCATACCTGGGATGAATCCTACTTGGTCATGATGTATAATTCTTTTACTGTGTTGCTGGATTCAATTTGCTAGAATTTTGTTGAGGATTTTTGAATCTATATTCATTAGAGAGATCGGCCTGTAGTTTTCTTTTTTTGTAATATCTTTGCCTGTTTTGGGTATGAGGGTGATGTTGGCTTCATAGAATGAATTAGGTAGCTTTCCCTCCATTTCAATTTTTTTGAAGAGTTTGAGCAGGGTTGGTACTAATTCTTTCTGGAATGTTTGGAAGAATTCACATGTGAAGCCATCTGGTCCTGGACTTTTCTTTTTGGGAAGCTTTTGAATGACTGATTCAATTTCTTTACTTGTGATTGGTTTGTTGCTGTCGTCTATTTCTTCTTGAGTTAAAGTTGGTTGTTCATGCCTTTCTAGGAACTTGTCCATTTCATCTACATTGTTGTGTTTATTAGCATAAAGTTGTTCATAGTATCCTTTATTACCTCCTTTATTTCTGTGAGGTCAGTGGTTATGTCTCCTCTTCCATTTCTGATCTTATTTAGTTGTGTCCTCTCTCTTCTTCTTTTTGTCAGTCTTGCTAAGGGCCCATCAATCTTGTTGATTTTCTCATAGAACCAACTTCTGGTCTTATTGATTTTCTCTATTGTTTTCATGTTCTCAATTTCATTTATTTCTGCTCTAATCTTTGTTATTTCTTTCCTTTTGCTTGCTTTGGGGTTAGTTTGCTGTTCTTTCTCCAGTTCTTCCAAGTGGACAGTTAATTCCCAAATTTTTGCCCTTTCTTCTTTTTTGATATAGGCATTTAGGGCAATAAATTTCCCTCTTAGCACTGCCTTTGCTGCGTCGCATAAGTTTTGATATGTTGTGTTTTCATTTTCATTCGCCTCGAGGTATTTACTAATTTCTCTTGCAATTTCTTCTTTGACCCACTTGTTGTTTAAGAGTGTGTTGTTGAGCCTCCATGTATTTGTGAATTTTCTGGCACTCCACCTATTATTGATTTCCAACTTCATTCCTTTATGATCCGAGAAAGTGTTGTGTATGATTTCAATCTTTTTAAATTTGTTAAGACTTGCTTTGTGACCCAGCATATGGTCTATCTTTGAGAATGATCCATGAGCACTTGAGAAAAAGGTGTATCCTGCTGTTGTGGGGTATAATGTCCTATAAATGTCTGTTAAGTCTAGCTCATTTATTGTAATATTCAAATCCTCTGTTTCTTTATTGATCCTCTGTCTAGATGTTCTGTCCATTGATGAGAGTGGGGAATTGAAGTCTCCAACTATTATGGTAGTTGTGTCTATTTCCCTTTTCAGTATTTGCAGTGTATTCCTCACATATTTTGGGGCATTCTGATTTGGTGCGTAAATATTTATGATTGTTATGTCTTCTTGTTTAATTGTTCCTTTTATTAGTAGATAGTATCCTTCTTTGTCTCTTTTAACTGTTTTACATTTGAAGTCTAATTTGTTGGATATTAGTAGAGCTACTCCTGCTCTTTTCTGGTTGTTATTTGCATGAAATATCTTTTCCCAACCTTTCACTTTCAACCTATGTTTATCTTTGGGTCTAAGATGTGTTTCCTGTAGACAGAATATAGAAGGATCCTGTTTTTTAATCCATTTTGCCAGTCTATGTCTTTTGATTGGGGAATTCAGTCCATTAACATTTAGTGTTATTACTGTTTGGGTAATACTTTCCTCTACCATTTTGTCTTTTGTATTATATATATCATATCTAATTTTACTTCTTTCTACACTTTTCTCCACACCTCTCTCTTCTGTCTTTTCATATCTGACTCTAGTGCTCCCTTTAGTATTTCTTGCAGAGCTGGTCTCTTGGTCACAAATTCTCTCAGTGACTTTTTGTCCGAAAATGTTTTAATTTCTCCCTCATTTTTGCTGGATATAGAATTCTTGGTTGACAGTTTTTCTCTTTTAGTAATTTTAATATATCATCCCACTGTCTTCTTGCCTCCATGGTTTCTGCTGAGAAATCTACACATAGTCTTATTGGGTTTCCCTTGTATGTGATGGATTGTTTTTCTCTTGCTGCTTTCAAGATCCTCTCTTTCTCTTTGACCTCTGACATTCTAACTAGTAAGTGTCTTGGAGAACGCCTATTTGGATCTATTCTCTTTGGGGTGTGCTGCACTTCTTGGATCTGTAGTTTTAGGTCTTTCATAAGAGTTGGGAAATTTTCAGTGATAATTTCTTTCATTAGTTTTTCTCCTCCTTTTCCCTTCTCTTCTCCTTCTGGGACACCCACAACAGGTATATTTGTGTGCTTCATATTATCATTCAATTGCTTGAGCCCCTGTTCAAATTTTTCCATTCTTTTCCCTATAGTTTCTGTTTCTTTTTGGATTTCAGATGTTCCATCCTCCAGTTCACTAATTCTAACCTCTGTCTCTTGAAATCTACCATTGTAGGTTTCCATTGTTTTTTTCATCTCTTCTACTGTATCTTTCATTCCCATAAGTTCTGTGATTTGTTTTTTCAGACTTTCCATTTCTTCTTTTTGTTCATCCCTTGCCTTCTTCATGTCCTCCCTCAATTTATTGATTTGGTTTTTGAAGAGGTTTTCCATTTCTGTTTGTATATTCAGAATTAGTTGTCTCAGCTCCTGTATCTCATTTGAACTAGTTGTTTGTTCTTTTGACTGGGCCATATCTTCAATTTTCCTGGTGTGATTTGTTATTTTTTGCTGGCATCTGGACATTTAATCACATTTCCCTGAGTGTGAGACCCAGCAGGTTGAAAGACTTTCCTGTGAAGTCTCTGGGCTCTGTTTTTCTTATCCTGCCCAGTATGTGGTGCTTGTCTGTCTGCGGGTCCCACCAGCAAAAGATGTTGTGGCTCCTTTAACTTTGGAAGGCTCTCCCTGCTGGGTGCATGGTGGAGACAGAGGAAAGGTTGTAGGCTGGTTTTAATGGCTTCAAATTGTGAAGTCCTGGGATTTGAATTCCTTGAGAGAAGGATTCCACCTGAGATGCGTTTCACCCCTCCCATGGGGAAGGTTCAGGTGGTAGAGAGCCCTGAAAGCAGCCTGTTTCTGCATTTGGGGCAGTTGCAACCTGTGTAATCCCGGTGCTGAGCCCAGAGGCACCAAGCCTCTGTAGAAACAGCCACAGAAGGCTCTGTTTTGCCCCCTTTCCTCTTTTTCAGTTAGGCCAATAGGCGACTTCCACCTTGATCAGTTTCGCCTGAGCTGGGGGCCTAGTTTTAGTAGTCAGAATTTGTTTATTAATGCCACTATTGGTGTTTGGTTGGACTCAGTCCCTGCTACTGTTGGAGACTCTTTCCTTTCCCTCCGGGTAGCCACCTGTGGGGGAAGGGTGCAGGCCACCGGCTGCCGCGGCTTGGGGATCTCGCTGATCCAAGCCTCGCCGCTGGACCGGGAAGCCACCTGTGGGGGAGGGGTGCCGGTTGCCGGCCACCATGGCTTGGGGATCTCGCTGATCCAAGACTCGTAGCCGGTCTGGGGAGCCGCCCGTGAGGGAGGGGTGCCGGCCGCCGTGGCTTGGGGAACTTGCCTCTCCGAGACTCTCAGCCAGCCTGGGAAGGAGGGAGGGAGGGGCGCCGGCCACCAGCCGCCGCGGCCCGGGGAAGCGCGTGCCACTCAGGGATCTCACCGTAGCGGAGTCTCGCAGTCGGTCCAGCCAGTCCAGACTGGGGTACACTGTGTGTCCAGTCTCTGTCATGGCTCCGGGAGCTGTTCTGTACTGTTTCTGGTTATTTAGTAGTTGTTCTGGAGGAGGAACTAAGACGCGCGCACCTTACTAAGCTGCCATCTTAGCCCCTCCCTAATATGTTTTGTTTGTTACTGAAGAGTAACATGTGAGAAGTTATTTATAATTGTGGATTTTATCAGTGGGATACATGGCCCTATACCGTTCATCATGTTCACCTCCAATATGGCAATGTTACTTATAAACCTACTAATTAGTTCCTATTCCCTTGCATTTAAGGTCACCCTCACTGGGTAGCCTTTCCCCCATCTCTAGCTTTTGTGTAGCTTCAGATCTGCTAAATACTACAATGTAACCTCTGAGATGACCTTTACCAGAGTCCTAATGGTGGAATCACAGAGTGTCTTTACTTTTGTGTCTGACTTATTCTACTCAGTATTATGTCCTCAAGCTTCATCCACATTGTCACGTTTAAGGATTTTATTTTGTCTTACTGCTGCATAATATGCCATGATATGTATATATCACAATGTGTTTATCCACTCATCTGTTGATGGGCACTTTGTTTCCTTCTGTTGGCAGTTGTAAATACTGCTCTGTGAGCGTTGGTGTGAAAATGTCTTTTCACATCACTACTTTCAGCTCTCTGGGCTTCTATTGAGAATTGGTATTGCTGGGTCATAGGGCAACTTAATATTCAGGTTTTTGAGGAATTGTTAAACTGTTTTCCACAGTGGCTGCACCACGTATGGACTGTTTTTTAAATCATACATTTAACAGAAGCACTTCAGTGACTTGATGAATGCCACTTCTAAAATAACATTGCATTCTTTTAACTGAAGATATTGTGTGCCTTCATCCATAGCTTACACAGGGATGTGTGGAAAGTCAAAATTTGGCTATCAACAACTTAGGGGTCCTTATTTATTTACTGCTTCTTGGGATGTAAAGATGTTGAAGGTCCTCTTAGCTAATGTGGTAAGGGCTAGAGCTCTGGAGTGCAAAACAGTGCAAGAAGAAGCCTGGATACTGACACAGAGGTGTAGATCTAGATATTCTGGAAAGAGAGGGAGAAAGAGAAATACATTTATATGTTTTTAAAGTTACGATTGGAACTCTATTAAACCCAATGAAAAAGTAATACTAAAATAGTTCTGTTAGATGTGCTGGGATCCATGGCACCTGTTTTATGATTCCAAATGTTACACAGTTTATACTGAACCTCACTACGTGGAACACTCACAAGGATTTGCCTATAGAAGTCTGCAGATAAAAACATCTATTGCTGTAATATTTTTTAGTTCAGTACTGATTTTGAAGCCATTATTTAGAAAAATAGCAGGTCAACAAATCACTCAAAACCTTTTCCATATTTTTTGGTGAAATACTAATTTATATAATCAACAATGGACTGAGGATTTAAAATTAGGCAACTGATACCTAATAAAATATCATTTAGATGAAAATGCACTAATTAATAAATTGATGAACACATGAATAATACATGTACCTAGCTATACAAGAAAGTTCTTTGGACATGAAGGCTTCCTAAAAGTGGGAGAAAATATTTTGGCACATTTTAATGAATTTGTTCAGCTAAAAATTAATAGGTTTAGATATTTCAAGCGAGAAAATAATTAATTCTAAAAATTTGTGCTCACAGAATTGTTTTGAGGGATGAGGGGACAAAGCTCTGGAAAAACTACCATCAGAATCCAGGATATCAGAAAGATGCATGGAGAGAACTCTCACATCAATAACCCTGGGTGATTTCATCATTGAAGGAGGTGATTCATGAAGGGATTCCTGAAGTCCCATTCATGCCTGAAGTCTGCCATCTGCACACACCTCCCAGTGAAGAACAAGGGCTTTTCCTTCTCTTTCACGTTACAATTTTGAATGACTACCTCTATTGAGATATTAGACTCTCCTTAATAGTAGTCTGGGTAAGTGTAGTTACCATACCAGTAAAAAAGATTGGAGATGATGATAAGCTTCAAAGGTAAACTGACAAAGTCCAATTCAGCATGCATGTATACCTTTCTATCAATTTTTCAATTTTTTTAAATGTGAAAAAATAACACATACAAAAAAAGCAATAAATTTCAAAGCATACTGCAACAATTAGTTGCAGAACAGATTTCAGAGTTCCATATTTCTTATAATACCACAATTTTAGTTTTATACTTCTGGTTGCTCCAAGACACTGGAGACTAAGAGAAATATCAGCAATCACACCAATTTGTTAAATCCTATCTTTGTTATAGCTCTTCTTTCTCCTTTTATCTCTATACCAATCTTTAGGGGTATTTGGCTATACCCATTCTAACTTTTCATGTGGGAAAGACTGTTGATAATATGAAATAAGGGGATGGAGCTAGTTGATGCTCTGGAGAGGCTGCCCTCTGTGGTTTACAGGACTTACCCAGCCTAAGAACCCAACTGGGGTTTGTACGTTTCTGGAAGGTAATCATAGTGCATGGAACCTTTATAGAATCTCAGACAAAGCCCTAGATGTTCTTTAGGGTTGGCACAGGTGGTATAGGTTTTGGATTGGCAAACCTTGGCAATTAGCAATGTCTACTGAAGCTTGCATAAGAGTAGCCTCCAGAGTAGCCTCTTGACTCTATTTGAACTCTCTCAGCTACTGATAAATTATTTTTTATAATTATTTTCCCCATTTTATTCAGGAAGACATTGTCAATCCCATGGTGCCTGCACCAGGCTCATCCCTGGGAGTCATATCCCACGTTGTCAGGGAGACTTTCACCCCTTCGTATCATGTCCCATGTAGTGGGGAGGGTAATGACTTTTCTTGCAGAGCTGAGCTTAGAGAGAGAGAGGCCACATATGAGCAACAAAAGAGATCCTCTGAAAGTAACTCCAAGGTGTATTGATAGGTAAGCTAAGCGTCTCCACTACACAAATAAGCTTCACAGGAGCAAGCCAAGATCAAGGTTCTATTGACTTGGGAGTCCCTAATGCTTGAGAAAAGGGCAGGGTTTCTCCAGTGTTAAAGTTAAATAGTTTCATATTTTTTTTCTCCTGTCCCTCAGGGGACATGGTCAGCACTTTTTAATTATCTGATCAACATACTCTGGAAAAAATCTGGGCCTTACACGAAGCTATATGGAATTAAAAACCCTCATTCCCATTCTGGGCTGACTGGGTTTGGATTGTTTAAATGATCTATTCAAACAGGTTGTATTAGATTATGTACTACAGAAAATTTAGGTTCTGGACAAAATAGACCTCTCTTCCTTTGGTCTCATAAAATAGGTGAAGTTAAAAAATACAGACAATATCTTTCTCACCCCTGTATTTTGATTTTTCTTTAGTTCCAACTCTATCAGCTTTGTTCTTATCTCTAACTGAAGCCTGATCTCTTTTTCAGTTTCTTTACCAGTTGTTGTATGTAGCAATGTTGACTTTCAGAACTCAGCACTCTACTCTGAGTCTTAGGTATCACACAGGTACCCAAAGTAATCTCTAAAAGTTCGCTATTAGAGATTACTATCTAGGCCTTGACTTTTTTTTATAACTATTTTCTAAATGAAACAAAATACAATATTTGTTCTACAGTTTCTGGCTTATTTTGCATCACATATCGTCCCACAGGTTCATTCACAATGTTGCATGCCTCATGAACTTTTTCCTTTCTGGAGCAGTGCAATATTCGATCACATCTATACACCGCAGTTCATCATTCTACTTCTCAGTCAGTGCATCCTTCAACCACCTCCATCTTTTGGGCATATGTATAGTGTCCAAATTCAACAGTTCATCAATACTCTCAATTTTAGACAATTTTCGTTGCTTCCAAGAGAAAAATAATTGATACACACATTAACCAAATGAAAATCCAAAACTCCTCTAAACTCTTGTCCTCCCCTGCCCAATCACTTACTCCTGGCATTACTGTGATACTTTTGATGACTTCCTGTCAAATATAGACACTAGTATGAAATAGTAGTTTCCCTCAATATTATTTACACCTTTGAAGTAGTTCCTGCAAGAACTTATTTATATTTGTAGTGTTAATCAGTGGGATACATGTCTTTATACAATCCCTTTCAATCATGTTCACCTTCAGTATTGTGATATTAGTTATAGGCCCACTAATGAACTGCCTTCACTTCTATCCATTCCAAACTTATCCATAAGTTTAAGTTCAATCTCATTAACTAACTATTCACCCATATCTACTGTACATGTATTTCTAGGTCCTTAATATTCTATGTTATAAGCTTCTGAGTTTATTTTTATTATGGTCATAAAAGTGAATCATATAGTATCTATCCTTTTGCATCTGATTTGTTTCACTCAGCACTGTGTCCTCAAGGTTCATCCACCTTTTCATGTGCTTCAGGACCTCATTTCATCTTGGTGCTGCATAATATTCCATCATATGTATATGCATTTTGTTCATTCATTCTTATGTTGATGGGCACTTGGATTATCTCCATCTTTTGGCAATTGTGAATAATGCTGCTATGACAATTGGTGTGCAAATATCTGTTTGTGTCACTGCTTCCAGCTCTTCTCAGGATATACTGAATAGTGTTATTGCCAGGTCATAAGGCAATTCAGTATTTGGTCTTCCATATGTTACATTGTACATTCCCACCAGCAGTGCATAAGCGTCTCAATTTCTCCACATCCTATCCAACATTTGTAGTTTCCTGTTTGTTTAGTAGCAGACATTCTTATCAGTTTTAGGAGGTATCTCATTATAGTCTTGATCTGCATTTCCATTATAGCTAATGAAAATGAGCATCTCTTCATGTGCTTTTTAGCCACCTGTATTCGCTCTTCAGAAAAAAATGCCTGTTCATATCTTTGGCCCATTTTATAATTGGATGGTTTATTCTTTTGTTGTTGAGTTGTATGATTTCTCTATGTATACAGGACGTCAAACCTTTATCTAATATGTGATTTCCAAATATTTCCTCCCATTGACTGGGCTGCCTTTTCTCCTTTTGACAAAGTCTTTTGAAGCACAAAAGCATTTGTATGTGAGGAGTTCTCATTTGTCTGATTTCCTTTCATCACTTGTGCCTTGAGTATAAAGTTTAGGAAGCTACCTCCTGTTACTAGTCTTGAAGACATTTTCCTATATCTTCTTCTAGGAGTTTTAAGATACTGGATCTTAGATTTACATGTCTGATCCACTTTGAGTGAATTTTTGCATAGCATGCAAGGTATGGATCCTCTTTCATTCTTTTGGATACAGATATCGTTATCCCATGCCCATTTATTGAAAAGACTATTTTGTCCCAGTTCAGTGGGTTTGGGAACTTTGTCAAAGATCAGTTGACCATAGATTTGGTGGTATATTTCTGCATTCTCAATTTTATTCCACTGATCAAATACTTTTATATTGTACCAGTACCATGCTGTTTTGACCACTGTGGCTTTATAATAAGGTTTGCAATCATGAAGTGTTAATCCTCTCACTTTGTTCTTCTTTTTTAGGATATTTTTAGCTATTCAAGGTCCCTTTCCCTACCAAATGAATTTCATAACTTGATTTTCCAGGTCTTCAAAGTAGTTTTGAAATTTTATTGGTAATGTGCTGAATCTGTAGATAAATTTGGGTAGAACTGGCATCTTAACTACATCTAACCTTCCTATCCATGAGCAGGGAATGTATTTCCACCTATTTAGATCTTTGATTTTTTTTTGGCAATGTTACGTAATTTTCTGTATACAGGTCCTCTACATCCTTAGTGAAGTTTATTCTTAGATACCTGATTCTTTTAGTTGCTATTTGAGTGGAATTTTTCCTTAACTGACTTCAGTTAGGTCATTGCTTGTGCATAGAAACAATACTGTTTTCTCACATTAATTTTTTATCCTGCCACCTTGCTGAATTTGTTTATTAGCTCAAAAAACTTTGTTGCAGATTTCTCAGGATTTTCCAAGTATAGTATTATATCATCTGCAAATAATGAAAGTTTTAGTCCTTCCTTTCTGATTTGGGTGACTTTTCTTTTTCCTGCTTAATTGTTCTAGCACAATGTTGAATAATAATGGTGACAGAGGGCAACCTTGTCTCATTCCTGATCTTAAGGAAAAGGATTTCAGTCTCTCACTATTGAGTATAATGCTAGCTGTGGGTTGTTCATATATCCCCTTTATCATATTGAAGAAGTTACCTTTGACTCCTACTGTTTGAAGTGTTTTTTATCAGAAAAAGATGTTGAATTTTGTAAAATACTTTTTCAGTATCAATCAAGATGATCAAGTGATTTTCTTCCCTTTTGATTTGTTAATGTACTGTATTACATTGATTGATTTTCTTGTGTTGAAACTCCCTTGCATTCCTGGTATAAACCTAACTTGCTCATGGTGTATAATTCTTTTAACATGCTTTTGGATTTGATTTGCAAGTGTTTTGTTGAGAATTTTTGCACCTATATTCATTAAGGAGATTGGCCTGTAGTTTTCCTTTCTTATAGTGTCTTTACGTGATTTTAGTATTAGAGTGATGTTAGCTTTATAAAATGAGTAAAATAGTGTTCCATTTTTTTTATTTTTTAAAAAAGTTTAAACAAAATTAGTGTTAGTTCTTTTTGGAATGTTTGATAAAATTACCATGTGAAGCCATGGGCTTTTCTTTATAGGATGATTTTTGATAACTGGTTGAATCTCTTTACTTGTGATTTGTTTGTTGAGATCTTCTGTTTCTCCCGAGTCATATGTTTCTAGGCAATTTGTCCATTTCATCTAAACTGTATGGTTTGTTGGCATATAGTTGTTCATAGTATCCTCACATGATTTATTTTTATTTCTTCTGGGTCGTGGTAATGATCCCCTCTCATTTCTGATTTTGTTTATTTGCATCGTCTCTTTTTCTTTTGTCAGTCTAGCTAGGGATCCACCAACTTTATTGATTTTCTCAAAGAACCAACTTTTAGTTTTATTCATTCTTTCTATTGTTCTTTTGCTCTCTAATTCATTTAATTTGCCCTTAATTTTTGTTATTTCTCTTCTTCTATTGCTTTGGGGTTAGTTTGCTGTTTGTTCTCTAGCTCCTTTGGGTGAGCAGTTAAGTCCTTGAATTTTGCTCTTTCCAATTTTTTAATATATGCATTTAAGGCATTATATTTCCCTCTAGTACTGCCTTTTCTGCATCTTGTAAGTTCTTATGGGTCATATTCCCATTTTCCTTAGTCACTAGATAGTTTCTCTAGCAATTTCATCTTTAACCTACTTGTTGTGTAAGAGTGCTTTATTTAAATTTCCATGTAATTTGTGAAACTTCAGGTTCTTTGGTGGTTATTGATGTCCAGCTTTATCTATTGTGATCAGAAAAAGTGCTCTGAATATTGTTAACCTTTTCAAATTTATTAAGACGTGTTTTTTGCCTCAGTATATGATCTATCTTGGAAAATGTTCCATGAGCACTGCACAATAATGTATAGTCTGGTGTTTTGAGGTGTAACATTGTATGTATGTCTGTAGGTCTAAATCATTTATCAAATTGTTTATATTCTCTATTTCCTTGTTGATGCTCTGTCTGGTTGTTCTGTTTATAGAAGAGAGTGGTGTAGTGGAGTTTCCCACTATTATTGTGGAAAGTCTATTGCTTCCTTCAGTTTTGTCAATGTTTGCCTCATGCATTTTGGAGATCCTTGGTTGGAGGATAAACATTTATGACTGTTAGCTCTTCTTGGTAAATTGTTCCTTTTATTAATATGTAGTGTCCTTCTTTGTCTCTTATGATTTCTTTACACTTTGTCTCTTATGATTTCTTTACATTTTAAATCTATTTTGCCTGATATTAGTATAGCTACTTCTGTTTGTTTTGGTTACAGTTTGCATGGAACATCTTTTTCCATCCTTTCACTTTCAATCTATTTGTATACTGTGGTCTAAGATGAGTCTCTTGTAAGCGGCATATATCTGGAGATGTTTCTTAATCCATTCTGCAAATCTGTATCTTTTAATTGGTGAGTTTGGTCTGTTAACGTTCAAAGTTATTACTGTAAAGGTATTTCTTGAATCTACAATCTTATCCTTTGGTTTTTATTTGTCAGATCTATATATATTCTTTTCCCTTTCTTCTCTTTTTATCTTTTAGGTTACCAAGTTACCCTTACAAGTACTCTTCAATTCTATACTCTCCTCCAGACCTCCCCTCTTGTCTTTTTTTTTTAGCTGACAGAGCTCCTTTTAAGATTTTTGTGGAACTGAACTTGTGTTTACAAATTTCCTGAGCATTTTTCGTGCGTGAAAACTTTCATCTCTCTCTCAATTTTTGAAGCACAATTTATCTGAGTACAGAATTCTTGGCTGGAGGTCTTTCTCTTTCAGGATCTAAATTTATCATCCCACTGCCTTCTCACCACCCTGGTGCCTGTTGAATAGTCTGAACTCAGTCTTATGTGGTTTCCCTTGGATGTAGTAGATCATTTTTCTCTTGTTGCTTTCAGAATTTTCTGCTTCTCTTCAACATGTGACTTGGAGTAGGCCCATTTGGATTTATTCTATTTGGTGTTCATTGGGGGCTTCTTTTATTTGCATATTTATGTCTTTTGTAAGGGGTGGGAAGTTTTCCCCCATTATCTCCTCAACCAGTCTTCCTAGCATTTTACTCTTCTTTTCTCCTTTGGGGACACCAGTAATTCTAATATTTGCATGCTTCATTTTGTCCATCATTTCTCTAAGAGCCAATTAAAATTTTTCCATCTCTTTTGCCATTTGCTATTTTGTGTATTCGAAATCAATTGTCCTATCCTCGACTTCACTTATTCTTTCTTCCGCCCCTTCAAATTTGCTGTTGTTTGTCTTTAGTATATTTTTTATTTGTTCTATAGCAACTTTGATCTCTGTGATGTCTATTATTTTTCTATTTATGCTTTCAAATTCTTCTTTATGCTCCTCTTGTGTCTTCTTGAAGTCTTGTATGTCATTAGCCAACTTGGTGACTTTATTTAGTTCACTTGTGTAAGCATCTTTGATTAGTTGTTACAAAGACCCTCTTCTGGTACTTTAATCTGGTCATCAGGCTGATTGCACCTTCATATACTTTGTGATTTTCTGTTGCCTTTGAAGCATATAATTATCTTGACGGGGTTACTTTGGAAGCTGATTTCCTTCAGTGGTCTAAAGTTTGTATCTCCATGATGGGCATATGGAAGGACATGGTTCTTGGGGTGGAACACTGTGGTGTGGAGGTGAGTTGAGGCACGGGGTAGACACGGGGTGGGAGTGGTATGCCTGTGCCCAGGAGTAGGGGGTATGGGTTGTGGGTTTGGGGAGGGCAGTGTAAAGTCCATGGGGGCAGGGTGCAGCTCAGATGAGGCAGGTTGTGGTGGGAATCTCATCAGGGGTCTTTGTGGGTGTGTGGGGTAAGTTTGTGGGCAGGGTGTGGGTGTGTGCATGGTGCATGGTGGGGGGACATGGGTGTGCGAGGCTGAGGATGTCAGGATGGAGTAGGTGGGGCATGAGGGTAGGAGTAGCTGGGTGCATATGTTCTCATAATCTGGGAGTGGAAGGACAGGGCTGCACATGGACACTGGGCAAGTGGGGCATGGCTGGGACGCACATGCGGGTATGCTTAGAATACAGATGTGGAGGTTATGGTGGGGAAGGGGTGGCACGGGGTGTGAGTTGGGGGAGTCAGGATATGTGTGTGTGTGTGTCACAGGGGACAGGAATGAATTTGCTGGTGGGGGGCGGGCATGAACTGCAAGTGTGCATGTGCGTGAGGAGATGGAAGCCTTGGTGGTGGTGTACATCTGTGTGGTGCATGGGGATGGAGGTGGTGTGCATGTGTGCCGAGCAGTTGTGGGCATGAGGGACACAGGTGTGTGTAGACGCTGGATGTAGGCGGTGGGGTGTGGTGGCTGGCCAGGGTGGTGGTACGTCTGTGCGGGGAGTGGGATAGTGATGTGCGCGTGTGCACGTGGCTGGGGAGCGAGTTATTGGTCCCTGGGAGGTGGGGGCGGGACTCAAGTGCATTGGTCGCAGGGTGTGGGTTTTTGTGAGTCGCGAAGGGGAGGCTGTGCGCATCAGTGTGGCACATTCATGGAGTGTGGCTTGGTTTACTTCCTAGGGCCTCCTGGTCCATGCACTCCTGAGGGCTCTGAGCCTCCATTTGCAAGGGACACATTAAGCTATTTGCATAGCTGGATGGTCTTCTGTTCTCTGCATTTCAATTCCTCAGCTTTATCTACCAGGGCCTCTCTCTGTGGTGTAGAAGACCCTCTCAGGTCGCTTGGCCCTGGAATCACCATCTCTGCCATTTTTCTGTCACTCCTCTAGCTGTTCCTTGGAGCAGGGGTGAACTCATCCTATCCTATTCCACCTTTTTCCATAAAAGCCCTCTCCTGCCAACTGTAGCAACATCATGCTTCCTTCAAACCTGACAGCACTATCCTTTTTACAGAGGAATAGAGTAACTTTCTTTCTTTAGAAAGTGAGGAACCAAAAATTTTGATTTTCGTTTTCTGTCTCCATTGTCTGGGAAATGTCTATTACTCTTCTGGTTCGACCAAATGCTTGGTCATCCTACAAACACCCCACTAAATTTAACAAGAGAAATTACACAAAACAATAATGGAGTAAGAAACAAAGAAACCATTTAAGATATACAAATGCATAAACAATCAAACAAGGAAGAAAGTATGCCTAGGTTCTATTATAGCAATTATTGTAACTGGTCATGGCGAAGTTACTTGTTTTTCCAAATTCACTCAAATTTGTGATCATGGTTGTTGTTTGTTTGGGGTAACATAAAACGTTTTTAGTTCAAAGATGTTGAATTGCAGTAGTCTTACCAATGTGGATTTATGGCTGACTGACTTTCATGACTTTTTTTTTCACTAGTCATAGAAGTATTAAAACGATGCAGAGAAAATCTCCTGGAAAGTACGAATATTCTCTTCACTGTCAATGAGTGGAAATAATCCTAACTCCCTTGAAGTTTCAAGGTCAGTGATTCTAGAGATAATCTTTTTATCTGGTGAACCTATGATATTGAAAGTTCCAAATTGCAGCATAAAGTCCTTCTTTGGGTTCAATAAACTAGTTTTGTGTTTCCTGGGTTCTAAGTCATTTAAGCCAGCAAAGAAATAAAACTGAGGAAATTGAATAGGGAAATGCATATGTGGCCTATTAGAGAAATGGCTAAGAGTGACCCTTCTTATTTCCACCTATCGGTTCACAAGCTGAGAACTCCAGTGATGGTAGAAAGTCACCTTTTATTAGACACTGGTTCAGAATATGTCATGAATCCTAGAGAAATCATGGAATTCTACAACAGTATCTAACTGATATATAATCTCTTTTAATGTTTTTTCACGTCTGCAGCTTCTGGTGATGTGTATATGGAAAAGACAGTGAAAACCTTGGATGTTTCTTTGGTTGAAGGGGTATCTTGATCCAAAACAATGTTGTGTGGCAAACAATAAAACACAGCATTCAGAAGGTCCACAAACACGGTATTGTCCGAAGTTTGCAAATAGGGAAAGCAAATCCACATGCAGACTCTGGTTCTCTTCATATGAGAAGAAATTTTCGCTCCTTCCATGACGGAGGGAACTCACCAAAATCTACTTGTTCTATGGGAGGGTGCTGTCGGCCCCAGGGAGTGCTGAAATGTGGAGCCCTCAGAGTGGTTCTCTTGCTTGCAGGTTGAGCACTCAGCATGCATTTAGCCAGATCCACCTCAGCTACAGGAATCTTATGTACGCCAGGCCCTTTGCATAATCTGCTCTACATCACCCCCAAGGTCTGTGTCCCTTTGTAGCTCTTCCTAATGAACTCGGGGCAGTATTGATCTGTACTCTGCAATCTCTACTCCAAGCCAAGTGAAGAACCAGGCATATCATTTAAAGTTCTACCCACTGGGAATAGTTTCTATTCCTATTTTCCTTCTGGTCCGTACCTGAGGATTGTGGAACTACATTAACATGTAGAAACATCAGTTAGCTGACTCAATGTTTTCTTTCCTTTCTTCTTTCTCCTTAAATCTGAAACAGGAAACTCCATATAAGACCAGATGTGTGTGCTGAAGAAGAGTTAGCCACATGCAGGTACAGGTGTTTGCAACTCCTCAATTACAAGGGAAGTTGCCATATGACTCAATGTCTTCAAAGAGAAAAAACTTCCAAAGCACAGCAATTGCAAGATTAATCCAGGAATGTTTGTCAACAAGAGGTACACATTTGATCAATCTTTGGACACAAAGATGGGCCCACTCATTCTCCCTTCATGGCCACCTGCGCAAGTCATCCTTGCACAGAGCTGAAGGTCAGCTCATGTAGACTGGGCTGACTTAATTATTTCATTTAAGGACTGGTTGAAATGTTGTAATTAGCAGTAACATAAAGTATAATCGTAGAAAATTGTAATATTATTCGAGATTCAGAGTGACCTTTTTTTTAGGTTCATGGTCTGGGAATCAAACCCAGATCTCCCAGATGGAAGGCAAGCATTCTGCCACTGAACCACCTGTGCACCCTTGTGATCTTTTAATATATAAGTCAAATTATGAGTCTGCTTTGTGCATGTATATGTAAGTATATATGTATATATGTACATACATATATATATGCATATGTAAATGTACATTATGTATTTTATATATAAAGATAAGACAAAAGATAGTATGCTATGCACTCATGAAATTTCAATTTTCTTTTAATATTTATTATATATTTTCAGATATATATGTCTTTATTTGTGGGGTATTGATGAATAGTAAAAATGCTCTTTATCTACTTTTTATTACTACAAGTAGTGTCTCAAAAATGCTTTTCATGTAGCTTTTTCTGTGGGAGTTTCAGAGACTTTAGAATGAATCACATTTCAGATCTATTACATAGAAGAGCATGTCAGATTTTAAAAATACTTCTACATTTCCAGAATTATTTCTAACAATGTTGCAGCAATTCCAGATGCAGAAGCAAACTATTTGCAAGTGACTATAAGTTTTTCCTCAAATAATGCTTTTCTTTTAAATTCTGACAATCTGAAGGTGTATCAATGGCATTTCATTGAGCTTCTTTACTTTGTATTCCCTATTATTGTGGTTGGACATGTTTTCAGGCATTGCATATATTTACAATCCACATTTCCTCATTTATAAATTAACTATCTTGTTTCCCAAATTGGCATATTTGATAGCTGGATAGAATAAAGCACATATTAGTTGACTATTTATAATTTACATTACTCAGACTATTAATGAAGTTGAATACTTTACTCTCATCTTTTGTGTTTTATCCAAATTTTTTTTATCATAACAAATTGTAATGTATCTTTTTGTGCTATTTTTACTGAGTTTTTCCTCTCTGTGGCAAATTCTTTAGTTTTTCTCACCTTTTTCATTTTTTCGTTTGACTTTGTGCATTGGTAACTTTTGTCATATAATATATCCATTAGTTGCAATCATATATATCTACTTTTCTCTTTATAATATCTAAGTACCTGGCTTAGGTTTAAATAATGTGTTACATCTCTACATTGTATGAAACTTCACCTAAGTAGTTTTATAATAGTTTTGTTTAACATATGGTGTTAATATATCTAGAATTTGTAGTTGTAAATTATTTGAGAAAACAGCCTATTATATTTTCCTGCTACATAAATAATCAAATATGACTGAAACATTTATTTAATAAACTGCCCTATACTTAAGGAATTGAAATGTCACATTTGTGCTATGTATAACTTTTAGAGCTACTGTTTGGACTCTATTTTGTTCAACTGATTATTCTCAGTAAAATTTTTATTGAAGCAGAATATATAGTAAAGTATACACAAATGATGAATGAACTGATCTTTGAAATTTACAAAATTATATACCTCCTTTAATAGCCAACGAGTTCACAAAAACAGGCCATTACATCGACCCCATCACCATGCCTATTTTATTCCCTTCTGGTCACTCCTACACAGGCTAGAGGAACCACTAATCTGAATTCTGATATCATGGGTTAGTTTTTCCTCATTTTGAATTTTATATTAATGGAATCACGCTGTATATAATATTTTGTTTGGGGCTTCTAGGGCTAAATATTTTGTTTGTAGATTCATACATGTTGTTCTATTTATTGTAGTCAGAACAATAAATAGGTATTTATTGTTTAATAAATAGATATATACAGATTTTGTATATTATAGTTTATCTTGAACTGTTGATGGTCATTTGGGTTACTTCCAATTTTTGCCTATAATTCCTTTTTCTATAAATATTGCTGTACTAGTACTGTAACCTACAAACTTACACATTTATTCTGATGGACAGAGGTGGGCATTTCATTTGACAGTATTCTTGGATGGAATTTTTGAGTAAATAACATTAGGTTTATGGTAAGCTTGAGTATGTGCTCCCAAAGAGTTCGTGTCATAGTTAGATTCAGTTGTCAACTTGGCCAGGTGAAGGCACCTAGTTCTGTTGCTGTGGACTTGAGCAAATGGTAAGTGAACCTCATCTGTTGCTGATTACATCTGCAGACAGCTAGGAGGAGTGCCTGCTGCAATGAATGATGTTTAACTTAATTGGCTGGTGCTTAAATGAAAGCGCTCAATGGATCACAGCCCAAGCAGCTCAGCGTACTCCATCTCAGCACTCGCAGCTCAGCCCAGGCCTTTGGAGATGCAGAGAGAAATCACCCCGGGGGAAAGTTGTTGGAACCCAAAGGTCTGGAGAGAAGGCCAGCGGAGATCATTCTGTGCCTTCCCACATAAGAAAGAACCTCAGTTGAAAGTTAGCTGCCTTTCCTCTGAAGAACTAATGAAATAAATCCCCTTTTCTTAAAAGCCCATCCATTTCTGGTATCTTGCATTCTGGCAGCTAGCAAACTAGAACAGTTTGTCAGTGAGTTAGTACCAATTTACCCTCCCAAGAGTGGTTTTTGGAAGATACATTTACCTAACAAACTCAAAACACTTGGTATTTTCTAACCTTTTCATTTCAGTTGATCTGGTGGCTAAATAGTGCTATATAGCACAATTTTAATTTGTGTTTCCTTGATGACTAATGTATTTGATAAACTTTTCTTACATTAATTAGACATTAGGTGTCCTCTTTTGAAGGGCTATTAAAAGCTTTTGTCCAATTTTCTGCTAGATTATCTTTTCTTGATCTACATTATGAATTATTTACATATTCTGTATACAGTCATTTCTTTGGCTGTATCTGTTGTAAGTTTCTTCTCCAGTTCATGAACTAGCCTCTTCACAGTCCTGAAAATGCAGCCATCTGTAATTTTGCTATAATTCAAAATAAGATTTGATTTTCTTTACATTTTGTGCTCTCCTATGTAGTTAAAAAACATAAGATGTGTCCTGTTTGTAGCAGCACAATGTTTGATCATATGTGTACACCATCATTCACTAGTCTACTTCTCAGTCACTGCATATTTCATCCACCTCCATCTGCTGGGTCTCATGTATAATGTCCAAAGTCAACCGTCCATCAATTTTAGATAATTTCATTATCCCTGAGAGAAAGATTGTCAGTAAACACACCCTCACCTCTAGTGTCTTGGAACAGCTAGAAGGAAAAATGAAAGATCGTGGAACTGTAACCCATACCAAAATTTAAAATTTGTTGTATAACTACTTGTTAATAGGTACTTGGAAATTTATTGCTTTTTTGTACCTATGTTATTTTTCACAATAAAAGAGTTAAAAAATATAATCCATCTTTGCCAGCTCCGTGAATAAGACCTGCCCAAATCAGCCAGTAGGTTCCAGAGTGTGAAAGGCATCCCAGGTAACTGAGTCATGCTCACTTGAGTCTCAGGTAGGTCACTCAAATCCCAGGTGACCTACAGACTTGTGAGAAATAATTATTTTTTGCTTTTCCGAGATCATAAAGATCTTTTAGTAGTTCCATTGTATTGTAATGATCCATCTTGTATAGACTTTCTTTAAGTAGCAGGAGGTCAAGATTCTTATATGGAGATCTAATTGATGCAGCATGGTTTATTAAAAAGTTCATCTTTTTAATACACACTGCAATGTCATGTCTACTTTGCTATAAATCTGGTGACTGAACTTATATGATTTGTAAATACATGCTTTTAGAAATAATAAGTTGTTTATTTATTATTATGACATTGTAATCAACTTTTATTTCTTGCAGTGAAAATGCTCCAACACTCTTTTCATGTGTATTTTGCAATTTCTTAGACATCATATTATCAGGTTATCTATTTCCATCACCCCACCCACCCACAAAACACATTACAGATAAACACAAAATCTGGGATTTGATTGGGATGTCATTAAATATATTGATCAATTTGGGATGAATTTGCATGTTGACAAGGGTAGCTTCCCACCCATAAATATGGTATATATGTACTTTCTCTCAACAACATTGTGTAATTTTCAACATAGATGACTAGCTTTATCCTTTATTCTTTTAGAGATGTTATTGTATACTGATTTTTTAGTCTCCTGACTGCTCTGACAGATACCACACTGTAGTTTGGCTTAACAACAGGGATTGTTGCCACCCCATTTCAGAGTCTACATGGCTTGTGCCTTCTGGGTCAGTGGCGCTCTGCCTGGCCAGCAGTCCTTGGGTTTCTCAGCTTTCCTGTCACATGATGATGTCCTCCCCCTTCTCTTCCCGCTTCCAGCTAAATTCCAGCTTCTCCTCCACATGGCTTTCTCTTCAGCAAACCTCCAGTAATAGGATTTAGAACCAACCTCATTCAGGTGGGCCACACCTTAACTAAAAATAACATCTTCAAAAAGTCCCATTTACAAGTGGATTCACATCCACAGCAATGGAATAAGATTACGAACACATCCCCATCCAGGGCATAGAATTCAACCTACCAAACTTGTGTAGCTTTAAATTTGAATTTATGTATAGCTGCTGAGTAGAAATAAAATCATATATGCATATTTAAGTTGATCACAGTGACCCTGTAAATTCTGTAATAAATACTAATAATTTTTTACAATTTTCTATCTTCTCAATCATTTCACCTGTTAATAATGAATATTACTTACTCTCTTCCATTCTGGATATTTCTATTATTTTATTTATTTTTGCTGCAGTGGCTAAACCATCAGTTACAATTTAAAGTAGAAGTGGGTATAATGGACATTCTTATCTTTTCTCTGGTCTCAGAAAGAAACTTATCATATTTCATAATTTCCATCAATTTTTGTAGATACCCTATATCATATTAAGGAAGATCTTATTTATTCTTGTTTACATATTTTGATTGGCTATTCAGTTTCATCAAATGTCTATTCGTCCTCTTCTGAGGTGATTATGTACTTTCTAGCAAGATTCTACTGTAGTCATACAATGTATTCTATAATTTCCTCCTAGGAAAATGTATATTCAGTATCAAAGGAGAAAACTCATTGCAATGCATAGACAGGCAGCAACACCTTAATCAATGATCAATGTGAACATTATAAAAATAAAAAATCAAAGTCATTTACAGCCTTATCAAATGCAATGTAAAGAAATCATCATTTTGTGATATTCCTACTAAAGATACCTACCCTGAATTAGTAATGAGAAAACATCATTCAGAATCAAAGTGAGATTAATTTCACAAAGTATATGGCCTACAATCTTCACAAGTTTTCTTATGAAAGGCCAAGGATTCTGACAATCTGTTTCAGTTTTAAGGAGACTAAAGAGATTGACAACTAACTTCAAAGTGTGCTTTGCACTGGATTCTTGGGCTATGAAAAGCATTATTGGAATAAATAAAACAATCAGGGTCTGAGGATTCCCTAGCAGTAATAAACCAGTGTTGTGATATGATATTGCTGTTGTAAAGGCCAAGATCCTTGCTTGTAGGCATCACACACACAGGCTTTTGGCGCACTGTCATTCGACAGCATAATTTCAAATACTTCAGGGAAAAAGAGTATATTTACTGTATTTCAAATCTTTCAACAAGATTGTAACTATTACAAAATGTATTAAAAACAGTTGTTTCAAGGTCATTAGTGTAATATCTATAAAGCTAGATGAGCCATGTATTGAGCTGAGAGGAACCCATGTGGAGTGGGATAATCAGGAGTTTGTTTCTTGGCCTGTTAAGTTTGAAGTGCACTTTCAACATCAGAGAAGAAAGGATTTAAAGACATTAGGCAGTTTTAGCTCCAGGCTTAGTGGCACCTGATGTTTGATTTCTGAATTATCCATGCAAAAACTACCTTCATAAGGAGAATAAAAAATCTGATCCCAAAATAAATAAGATGCACAGTGTTTGTTGGATATTGAACCAAGCAATTAACTAGCTGGTAAGGTTTCTATTGAGAACTTATGCCTACCATGTAGCTTACAGTTGTTGAGTACATATTGATGTACAGTACACAGCTGCACCCGAGAGTGGGTTCTGGTTATAAGCCCCTGGGTAAGTCACATGAATAGCAAGGTATAAAATCTGAAGATACCCCAGAAATAAAGTGGTCCATATCCTTCTCCATTATTTCCTGAAACTTTGTACAAAATTCACATTATCTCTTCACTTAATAGCTCATATATTTCATCCACAAATACTTGAAAAAACTCTTTCAGGGATGTTTTTAATTTAGAAATTCAGTTCAGTTTCTGTAATAGGTAATGGGTCATTCAGACTCTGACTTTTCTTTAGTGTCATTTCTAAGCTCTTTCTTCAGGGAATTCAAATAACTCATCTAGTTTTTCAACTATTGGCATAAAATGATTTATAATATTTGAAAGTTTTTGTCATTAGAATCTGAGGTAATATATTCTTTCTTAACCCTGACATTGGTTATTTGTGTTTTATCTCTTATTTACTTAGCCAATATAGTAAAATGTATTACTTCTATTGATCTTTTCAGAGAACCAGTTTTGAATTCCTTGATTTTCACTTAAGGTTTCCATTTTTATTACATTCATTTCTGCCATTATCTATAGAAATCCCTTCCTTCTTCATATATTGGTTTAAAATGTGATTCATTTTTTTGGCTTTGCAGAGCATAATTGAAGTACACTGGTTTTATACCATTATTCTCTTCAATATGAGTATTTAAAACTACAAATATATCTTTAAGTGTTGCCTTACCTACTGTGCTAGATTGAAACTATAGTGTACCTCAGAAAAGCCATGTTCTTTACCCATGATTCAGTATTACTGGCTGGGATATTTGGTCAAG